>NC_047094.1:109206972-109508895 GCF_902459505.1 Geotrypetes seraphini
GCTTATGGGGAACACATCACGAGTCGTGGAAAGTGTTTTCAATGAGTCAAAATTAGCAAATTTTGCACATAAATGCAACCAGCCGCCTTACTTTCCTGACTTTCTGACCTTCTTCTTGTTTCCTAAACTTAAATCCACGCTGAAAGGAAAGCGATTCGACACCATTGAAGACATAAAGCGAAATTCGACACAGCAACTTTTGGCAATTCCTGAAGATGCGTTTAAGGACTGTTTCCAGAAGTGGAAACGACATTGAGAAAAGTATATACGTAGGGAAGGAGAGTACTTTGAAGGGGACCCAATGGAATAAGTTGTAAGATTGTTCAATACATTTTTATAAAATCAGTCCATAGAAAGCTTCTTGAAATGAGAGAGTAGGATCGTGATATTTCTTGCTTTTACAACCCTTAACAGAGAGAAATACAAAAAGGATCTTCGACTGTTCCTTTGAGAAGCTACTAAAAATCTGTCCACTAATTAAAGTGGGGCCAGGCCAAAAGGGTCCTTATAGCACAAACAACCCAATTTAAAGATTATACGAGCCTCCACAGGAAGCTAATGTAATTCACAGTAGAAAAGGGTTATGTGATTGAACTTCAGACTAGAGGTCTGCACGGGAACGGGTATCGCGGGAATCCCGCGGGGCTCTTGTGGGAATCCCCCCTAACCCACGGAACTCCTACGGGGACCCTCCTCTGGCCCACGGGACTCCCACGGGGATGGAAAGCTTTGGAAGCAGGGTTCGTCCATATAATATAATGGGCACGTCAGCCTTCGTAAAAGAGGGGGTTTATAAGTTAATTACCTGAACAGAAAACAAAAAAAGGGTTCCACCAAAGAGATTCCACAAGGAAAACAGCAGCGCAAACACAAAAGAAACTGTGGAATTGATGATCCTGTCAGAAGTAATTGCTGCTTTTTATGGGGATGGAGGTAAATCCTTGCGGGGATGGGTGGGGCGGAGAGGATCCTGGCGGGGACGGGTGGGGACGGAGAGGATCCTGGCGGGGACGAGTGGGGATGGAGAGGATCCTGGTGGAGATGGGTGGGATTTCTGTCCCCGCGCAACTCTCTACTTCAGACCATAGATTAGTCTCACCGTTCTGAATAAGTCTGAGTCTGGCCATATTTTTCTTGGTACTAGGTATATAGATGATGTTGCAATAATCCAGATGGCTCAGTAATAATGTCTGGACCAAAACTTTGAATGCAGAAATTTCAAAGTATGGTTTAATACAGGGTTTCAAAGTCCTTCCTCGAAGGCTGTAATCCAGTCGGTTTTCAGGAGTTCCCCAATGAATATGCTTTCATTGTATGCTAATAGATCTCATGCATATTTATTGGGGAAATCCTGAAAACCTGACTGGATTGCAGCCCTCGATACCCCAGGTCTAAAAGTACGTAGCGTCCATAATGTGTAATATCCCTTTTGAACCACAGTATCGATCTGATTCTTCATAGTTAAATTCTGATCAAACCACTCCCACTATTTTAAAAGAAGAATAAATCATATATTGAGTTGTATTTAACATAGATGGCTCATGGGGACATGCACAGTTTTTCTTGGTTTTGCTGAGTGACCATGTAGCTCCCGGCTTGCCTCCATCTTCCTGAAGTGGCTCACGTCAGACCTGAGAGAAACCATTTTTTAAATACATATATCTGGATACACATCAGTGAACTGGGATAAGCTGGTAGGCAGAGTTCAGAAGCAATTACGATTACATTTCTCACAGGGATATGCAAATCACTTCCAAGCATAGTAGATTCCCCCCCACCCGCCACCCCTCCCCATCCTGACAGGACTGTGAGTAAGAGGCTTTGTTTTAATGGAGAATTTAAGACTCGCAGTTCATGCCCAGATCAGTATCATTCATTGGAAATACACAGATTACCCTGGGAAATCCCCAGGATAGCTGTACAAGCCATATGGAATATTTATTTTGGACCGGTCTCTGGCTATTTTGGCGATTTTACAAAGTCAAACTTTAGCTTCTTTTGCAGCAGCAAAAAAAAAAAAAAAGTGTAATTCTGTGGATTTTTTTCTTCCAGCACATTTGGCAGAGTACCATTTAAAAGTAATTAGGCAGCTAGAGTTTTCCCACATCCAGATGTAATAGGCCTAGAGATTCTCAAACATTTCTGTCTCCCTTCAGCAGTCTGCCCTACAAAACCTCTGTTTACGACATTTGCCTCAGATTGTGGCAGTTGTGGGTGACATCTCCTTTCCAGAAACATCAGAGCTGGCCCTAGGGACAGAACTAGAGCAAACTTGATTTTCTACCTGATCTGGTTTGGTGGGCCTGTGTGCAGCTGTCTTTCACCTGGGGGATCCACGCTGTTTGTGAGCAGAGCTGATGTGCATCTGACCTGCACCTAGTTCAGACTTCCTTTCCTGTATACCCATGTGAAATGCAGGTTGTCCTAAGCATACAGTGCAGCAACACAGAAGGGATGGAGTCGGGAGTTGGCAGTAGAGGAGAAGGGTACAAGCATGGCTGAGTATAGGGAGAGTTGAGAGAAAAGAAATATTGAGGAGCTGCAGAGTGAATATACCTGTAGGTTAGTAAGAGGAGTTTAAACTGTATGCGGTGGTGAACAGGGAGCCAATGAAACGACTTGAGGAGAGGGTAACGTGAGCATAACGACATTGGTGGAATACAAAGCATACGGCAGAATTCTGAAAAGATTGAAGGGGAGAAAGATGGTTTAACAGAAGACCTATGAGATGTGAGTTGCAGTAATCTAGGTGAGAGTATGGATGAGGGTCTTGGCTGTGTACTAAGAAAGGAAAGTCCAAATGTTAGCGACGTTATATAGAAAGAGGCTACATGTTTTGGTGGTCTGTTGGATATACAAAGAGAAGGAAAGAGTTGGGTCAAAGATGACCTCAAGATTGCGAACAGACAAGACAGGAAGATGACAGCATTGTCCACCGAAATAGAGGACAGAGGAAGGGGAGAGGCAGATTTAGGAGAAAAGATAAGGAGTTCGGTCTTGACCATGTTTAATTTTAGATGGCGGGCAGACATCCAGGTAGCAATATCAGAGAGGCAGGCTGAGACTCGGGCCTGAATTCCTGTAGAAATTTTGGGCATAGAGAGATAAAATTGCAAGTCGTCAGCATAACAAGGGAGGAAGTGTAGATGAAAAACGAAGAGGTCCCGTGTCAAAATTAGGCCCCATTATTCAATGCTGGGCTTATTCAAGACACTAGCATTGAAAATATCGGCAGCTGACCAGATTGTGTCAGGCCACCAGCCCTTATTTGGATCCCGGTTGATATTCAGCTGGGACCCATTTAAGACACTTGTGCAGACTGTCTGTGCTATCCTTTTAACAGTCTGCATATCATACTAATTGCACTACTAATTGCTCTGCCCACAGACCATCTTGGCAGTATCCAGATAGGCCCAGATTCTATAAATGGTACCTAAGGTTAGGCACCTAGATCGGCATGCCTAGCCAATCTAGGCACCTAAATCAACTATTCAATTTTGCTTAACCAATGCCATTAATTGTAAAGCGTCATTGAAAAGCAATTAATTATCTGATAGGCACCTATCTCAGTAGGGATTCAAAGAAGGATTGGATAAATTCCTGAACGATAGGGGGATTGAGGGGTACAGATAAAAGTAGAGATAGGCTAGGAAGAAGGGTACAAATAAAAGTAGAGGGGTACAGATAAAAATAGAGATAGGTTAGGAAGAGTATAGATAGAAGAAAAAGGGGGATCATAGGGCTATGTCAAGGAACACCGGACAGGTCATAGACCTGCTGGGCTACCGCGGGTGCGGACTGCTGGGTGCGATGGACCTCTGGTCTGACCCAGCGGAGGCAACTTCTTATGTCTTATGCTCTTATGAGGCATAGAAGGATATAGGTGACTAAAAAACTATGCCAGGTGTACACCTGGTAGGGCCTCCGCGTGTGCGGATCGCCGGACTAGATGGACCGAAGGTCTGATCCGGAGATGGCGCTTCTTATGTTCTTATGCATCTACTCCGAGGTGCCTACCAGAAAGTAGGCATGGTTAGGGGTGGATTTGGGGTGCGGTTTGACTTAGGCACACCCATTTAGGCCAAGAAAACCTGAATGGAGTGCGTCTAAGGTTTCAATGCCTTCCGATGCCTAAGACTGCTTAGGCGCTGTTAGGTGTGATCCTATAAATGGCGCCAAGCTGATGATTGACAATTGGTTTCCTCATTGCCTAGAAGTTAGGTGCTGTTTATAGAATTAGAGCCACAGTGTTGTGCTCAAAATAAATATTCATTGGCACCATCTGGCTAGTGCCAGTGAGTATCCCTCTGGATTTGGTGCCTTTGAATATCGGCTCTTCAGAAGGCTGTCCTAAGTTATCCAGCCATTCAAATCACTTGTCCAGGACTGACCATTGTCACTGTCTGGGTACGTTCTGATACCGTCCACACAAAAGAAAGAGAAGAAATTCCTACACAATCTGAAAAGAGGCAACCACAAAGTAGGGGTGAGCGAGGTCTTCCACCCAAAGACGAGAGATGTAAAAGGAGAACCACCCAAAGCACAAAGGATGTAAAAGGAGAACCAGGTTCTGACGCTGACCACCGAGTTTTCTGCGTTGCCACTGAATATCTGGACATTTTGGACTGCTGAAGTTGGTATTAAAAACAATGCTGACCATAGTTGCCGAATGCTGACCTCAACATTTTTTGGACTGGTAGAAAGGCCACAGGTAACATAATAACATAGTAAATGAGAGCAGATAAAGACCTGAACGGTCCATCCAGTCTGCCCAATAGTTACACGTATTATAAATTCATGGTTCAATTAAATTGTCTTTTTCTTTGATATTTCTGGGCCGTAGACCGTAGAAGTCTGCCCAGTACTGTCCTTAGATTCCAACTACTGGAGTTGCTGTCAAAGCTCACTCCAACCTATCTACAGTAAACCAATTCCAAATTACTGGAATTCCCCTCAAAGCCCTCCACAGCCCATCCTAAACCAAATTGCCATATACGGGACACAGACCGTGCATGTCTGCCCAGTAGCAGCCTCAGTTTCAATCTATACCATTCATTTTCTAAATGGAGATCCTTTGTATTCATTCCATTCTTTTTAAAATTCCGTCTCCATATTCATCTCCACTACCTCCCTCAGGAGGGCATTCCAAGCATCAACTAATCCTCTCCATAAAAAAACATTACTCCTAAGTCTACCACCCCACAACCTTAATATATGCCCTCTAGTATTACTATTTTCCCATCTCTAGAAAATATTTGCCTCTATATTAATACCTTTCAAGTATTTCAATGTCTGTATCATTTCTCCACTTTTCCTCCTCTCTAGGGTATATAGTCAGGCCTTCTATGAAGGGTTGTGGCTCATTGGTTGAGCTGTTACCTCTGCACCCAGTGGTAGTGAGATCAAATCTCAGTGCTGCTCATTGTGACCCTGGGCAAGTCACTTAATCCTCCACTGCCCACCATTTTGAATGTAAGCTTTGAAATGCCAAAGCCACAAAAAGGCAGTATACAAGTCTCCATTCTCTTTCCCTTTCATCAAGCCCTGTTTCCAAACAGCGGCCAACCCAGGTCACAAGTACCTCTTAGAAGCCCAAAGAGTAGCAGCATTCCAGAGCTGGTATTGTGATGTCATAAAGCCTCATTTCACCAATGCCTAAGAGCCAACCTCATCAGTGATGTCACAATGGCTTTATTGTCCTATACTCAGCTCACATAAGAATTACCATACTGGGACAGACTGAAGGTGTAGCTCACTGGTTGAGCTGCTGCCACTGCACCCAGAGGTTGTGAGATCAAATCCCAGCCCTTGTGACCCTGGACAAGTCACTTTGTCCTCCAGTGCCCACTGCTTTGAAATGGCAGTATACAAGTCCTCATTCCCTTCCCTTCCTCTCATATGTCTTTTGGCGCAAACCCCATATTAATACTTTTCCCCTTTTATACCTGTTGTCAAAGAGAAAGACTGTTTTACAAATGAAAATTATACGTACATGTTATTGTCGTACCCCACCCCCAACTTAATTTTTATTCCCATAGGCCAAAGTACATGCACCACATATTCTTAACTGGGGGAAAAGACAGGCATTTTTCAGACTGCTTGGGGTTTTCTTTTTTTTTTTTTGGGTGGGGGGCACATGGCTTTTGAAAATTCTGCCAAATTGTTCACTCTTGAGAAACTGAGCTACTACGAAGCTGAGAAAAATTTTTTTTAAAACAATCACAACATGTGTGCCATCACCATCATTGCTCTCATCGAGTGCTGTCATTAACATGGAAACTGGCAGCTCTAGCTTGCTCCTTCTCTCAGGGCTTAGCTTTCCTCTTGATTTTACCCTAGTTTCTAGTTCTTACTCATTTTTTTTTGTCATCACCCCAGACTCCTCTCAGGGTTCACCTCCCTCTTTAGTTCTCTGTCATGACATCATTATTACCAGATGATCTGATGACTAATGAAGAACCTGCAAAGTTACATAACTGAAGTCACTCACATTTTACCCCCCAAACTTATGATCTGAAGCTTTGGAATTGGGTCAGTGTGGGTGTGAGAGGAGGGGGAGGCATAGTCAGGGCAGGGCTTGGCTCCTGTTCTTGGAACAACCAGTATAAATGTCCAACCCTTGGCAATTCTGATTACATAACAGCTTACACATCTTACCAACAATTTATGAGTGAGACATATGGAATTTATGAAATAGGGTGACACCAGAATTGTTGGGAGCACTATATGTTGACATGAAGCAGTGGCGTAGTAAGATGGGTGCAGGGGGGAGGGGCGGGAACATTTTAAAGGCCTACGTTTAAGGCACCGGTCTCATACCTACTGAGGTGCATAGGGATGCCTAAGGACACTTCCAGTTCAAACCATGCCCCTGCTGACCTTAGGCATCCGTAGGCACCTCCGTAGATGAGAGACCAGGGCCTTAGAATGGCGCCTTCAATATTTTTTAGACACCTGCCTCCTGATTGGTCAGTTATGTGGCAGGAGGGCAATGTCCTGAATATGTACAGTATTATTATGAAAGGAAAGTAACCTCTCCATATAAAATGAAATACATTTGCATTTATGTAGGTATGTTCATGTCTAACTTGAGGAGAATGGATGGTCCTATCAACTCTAAACTTACCAAAATTACCGAATGCCATCCAAAGAAAATTATAGGTGGTTCTTTTTTTATTTGACTAGTTTTGGGTGTTTCACTGACCTGGGATGGCTTCACTCTTCAGAAAACAACCTGGTACCACCATGCTTAATGAAAATAAACAGCATTTTATTCACCTAAATATGAGGGCCTCTGAAAATAAACAAACACTACAATTACAAAAATTACAACCCAGATGAGGAACAGGTGCTGTGCATAAAAAAAAAAAATTGTTTATTGTAAACTCGTGGCTGGCTGAATTTTTCTTGCCGAAGTGTATTGGAAGGAGGTCTTCCCACAGCACCTCAGGGAAGGGCAGGCAAGGATAGAGGCGAAACTTTAGCTCAATGTCTCTCAAACCTTTTTAGCTCTGGCACACTAAAAGGAAGAAAATATTTCTTCTGGCACGTTATAATTGAAATGATAAAATTGTAAAGCCATCAGAAAATTAAATTTGAGAGTTATTTATTTAACGTTCTTTAAGCTATGTATGGGTAATTGTAACAACGGTGAAATTAAAGTAGATAGAATAGAATTTCTAAGCAATACAATGGATTGTGATTGTTTTTGAGTGCAAATTAACTCAAAATGTGGCTTGATAGTTGACAAGCAAACACGTATTTCATCATCCACCATCTGCAGTTCTCTTTTTTTTATTATTTCTCAAATTCAAAAAGCTAAGAAGATCCAAACAGTAACAAAGCGTTGATTGCTTTGTTGCTCAAGTTAGGATAACTACTGCCTAAAAAATAAAACTAAAATTAGTTGCCGTTAGTTTTCAAGGACCAATCAGGTCAAAGCAAAGATTGACGCTTGTCTGGGCGGTTGTATACTTACCCACACAGACTCTCATAACATTGAGAGACTCTTGCGTACACGACGTACATGCCATCTTTTCTAGTGTACACATATGAAGGGAATTTTTTAAAACAAAGTAAAATTCTGGAATCTCTCTTGGCGTACCTGGAATCTCTTTGGGGAACGCAGTTTTGAGAGACGCTGCTGTAGCTCTTTGGTACCATGCAGGGGACGGGGAGGGGATTTTCCATAGGCATCTCATCAAAGGATTATATTTATTCTATCAAACATAGTAACATAGGGCTCCTTTTACTAAGCTGCGATAGCGTTTTTAGCGCGCGACTAGAACTAATGCCAGCTCAATGCTGGCATTAGTGTCTAGCACGTGCGGCAATTCTGCGCACGCTAAGCGCGCACTAAAACTACTATTACAGCTTAGTAAAAGAAGCCCATAGTAGATGACGGCAGTTAAAGACCCGAATGGTCCATCCAGTCTGCCCAACCTGATTCAATTTTAAAAAATTTTTAAATTTTTTTTCTTCTTAGCTATTTCAGGTCGAGAATCCAAAGCTCTATGGAACTAAAAAAATATGCCATGAAACCAGTAGCAAACTTAAATCACATTTTCAAAAGTATTTTTTCAGCCAATGAACTATTAAGCTCTAGAGACTGTCGCCAGAAAATGCGATCACAGATATACCCAAAGAGGCTGATTCTGTAAACGGCACCTAAATCATACAGTGCCTTAAAAACAGGCACTGGCCACCACGTCACTTACACTTAGGCGTCATTTTTCTAAGCTAGGGATCAACAACTGGGTACACAAGGACCTAAGCAGCTAAACGAACTACAGAAATGCTTATTTCCCTTTTATTGTACCTTCCAACGGTTGAAGAGTTTATTTCTAGATACGTGTCATGGAAGGCGGAAGACGAATGGCCAACAGCTTACAGTGTGCTATAAGTTATTGGGGGAATTTTATATATGGGATCGAATGTTAGGTGCTGCTTCCACGCTAAAACGCTTTCTAATGGATGCAAGGTGCCGAAATGGGGCAGAAGCAGCGGATCCACGCCCATTTATAGAACAGCGTCTCTGTTTCCTTGTGGATCTGCAAAAGGGATGTGGTCATGGGAGAGGCTTGCCTGGGTCAGGAGCATTCCCTTAAAATCACGCGGTGTTATAGAATAGTGCGGATCAGCGCCCAACTTGCGCACTGTGATTTATTCTTGGTTTCGGTTGGTTTAACTCCTCGCGCTCAAAATGAGCGTGAATTTGCAACGCTACACACTATTCTATAAAAGGCCCTGATCCTGGAACACCCATTATAGAATACCATTCAGCACTGATTTTTTTTTGGTGCCAAATTTTGAGCGCCATTTTCTGGAATCTAACCTTATGGAGTGAAAAAAAAAATCTGTGTCACCTAGAACGGCGCTTAGTGTGATTCTACAAGATGCGCGCACCTGTCAAAGAATCATGCTTAGCATCTGTGTGCATTGCAGAAGTTAGGCTAGCTAAAACCAGGCCTAAACGCCTGTGCCCAAACCCGAACCATAGCTACGTGATGCTGGGTTCCATGTTAGGAGTCACTGCCCAGGAAAAGAATCTTGATGTCATTGTTGTGGATACATTTAAACCCTCAACTCAATGTGCGGCGGCGGCTAGGAAAGTATAAAGAATGCTGAAAATGGGGGTTACAGATCAGCCTGCAAAGTTTGAGTTGCGATAGATAGCAACATTATCAGAGCTTTCATCCAATGTGATGATCAAGTAAGAGTCATCTAATGAAGGTCCCTATGACGTTCACGGTGCTAAGATGCAGTAACATATAGGTCATGAGTTGCACAAAACCAGCTCTGGACAGGTACAAAGTAGTCTTGTTTTTCAGGTTAACCAAGCTGCTTCTTAAACTAGATCCATGTAGTTGTGTCTCATGAATATTCATTGTGATTATCATGAGAACCAGACCTCGAGGACTGGAGATGTGTGCTTGTGATATAGAAATCATTTTGACTGGACCAAAATGGTTAAAGGAACATAAGAGTTACCATAATGGGACAGACCAAAGGTTCATCAAGCCTGGTATCCTGTTTCCAACAATTGCCAACTCAGGTCACAAGTATCTGACAAGATACCAAGAAGACAAACAGATTTTATGTTGCTTATCCAAAGAATGAGCAGTGGATTTCCATATATCTATCTTAATAATGGCGTCTGGATTTCTCTTTTAGGAAATTACCAAACCTTTTATTAACCCTGCTAAGCTAACTGCCTTCATTACATTCTCCAGCAATGAATTCCAGATTTAATTACCCACTGAGTGAAGACATATTTTCTCCATTTTGTTTTAAATCTACTATTTTTAGTTGCCCCCTAGTGCTAGAATTTTTGGAAAGAGTGAAAAAGCGATTCACATCTACTCGTTCCCCTCCACTCGGTAGACCTCTATCATATCTCCCTTGAGCCATCCCTCTCCAGGATGAAGAACCCTAGTCACTTTAGGTCTTTCTTTAAAGGGAAGTTGTCCGAACAGGTGACAATCGGAGAGGTGGACAAGTTGATGCTTTAGGGTTCACACAAGAGACCTGTTTTTCAGAATGATCAAAATATGCAAATTAACTTAGCTCACACATCAAAATATTCATCATGGGTAGTCTTAAAACCCATATGGGGCCATGTTATAACTAAGCGCCACATTTTAGGTGTTTAGATGAAGTGCGCTGGGCACTAAGTAGTGGCGTAGCGATGGTGGGAGGCGCCCAGGGCCGTGGTACCCCCGCGCCTTCTTCTCCACCCCCCTGCTGCATCCACTCCCCTTCCCTTCCCCTGTACCGTGTACCTTCCTTGGCATGAGCAGCATCTCTAACTTGCTGCCCGCGTCAGCGCCGGTTCTCCTTCTGACATCACTTCCTCAACATGTGCCACAGAAAGGCAGTATGCCAAATCCTTTAGATAAGGTCTGGAATTTGTTGCTGGAGGATGTATCAAGTTTCAAGTTTTATTAAAAATTTGTTATCCCGCCTTTTTAATTTATAACATTTTTTATTGAAGAAATCAGAAAAATATACAATAATATAATACAATAAAATAGTCATTAAATTAAAATTCATCATATTAATTTCCATCACATATCTTTCATTTCTTCAAAATATATTTCCAAAATACCCATTACATCTAAACTAAACTAAACCTTAAGTTTATATACCGCATCATTTCCATGGATGTGGAGCTCGGCACGGTTTACAAGAATTTAAAATATAGGAAGAGAAGGAAAAAAAAGGTTTACATGAACTTATATATATATACATTTTAGTGAAAAGCCAGGTTTTCAGTTGCTTGCGGAATAATTGGAGGGAGCCCAGGTTCTGCAGCGGGGTAGTAAGGTCGTTCCAAAGACCTGTGATTCTGAAGAAAAGGGATTTTCCCAGTTTGCCTGCATAGCGAATACCGTATAGAGAGGGGAAGGATAATTTATACCTTTGGGCAGGTCTGGAAGAGTCAGGACTTGAGGAGTTATAAAATAGTGGGATTAAGGGAGGAAAGATGCCGTGAATGATCTTAAAAGCCAGGCAGGAGCATTTGAAATGGATTCTGGAAATCACTGGGAGCCAGTGAAGTTTGGCTAGGAGTTGGGAGACATGGTCAGACTTGCGTTTTGCAAAGATCAACTTGGTTGCAGTATTCTGGATTAGCTGGAGTTTTTGAAGACTTTTTTTTTATAGGCTTAAGTAGAAGGCATTGCAGTAGTCTAGTTTGGAGAGGATGATGGATTGGACAAGGACGGCGAAATGTTGTTGGCGAAAATAGGATCTTACTTTCCTCAGCATGTGGAGGCTGAAAAAGCATGATTTAGCCAAGGAGTTGAGGTGGTCATTGAGGGAGAGAGAAGAATCTCTCAATACCCTCCCCCTAATTCCTACCTCCCTTTCCTTTTCCCTATTGACCTCTCCCCCCTATCCTCCCCCAAAATTTAGTTTATAACATTTTACTGAAAGAATCATACTAAACCCCCCAAACCCAATGAAAGTTGACAAAAATAAAGAATAATAAAAGTAAAGAACGGGGAGTCACGTGATGTGCTGAGCCGAGTGAGACATGCCTTACTCGTGCTCCGGGGCCCCGAATCCCTCTGAGCCTAACTTACTCTTTTCAGCCGGTCCTGCACTTTCCTAGACCATCGGGGTAGTGCATGGACAAGTTCCTTCATACCAGCCCGGTCATGAGTGGCAAGTCGAGCCGCACCGCCAAAGAAAGGGAGACCAGATCGGCGCAGCCTGAATCCAAGATGGCGGCAGGAGATGAGGGTTCCGCGCTCCCCTTGTCAGAGGCCCATATCGCCACGTTATCAGCATCGGTGGTGCGGGCGTTGGATTCCCGCCTAGAGGAGGGTGTGCTTCGAGCATCTATCGAGCCAACTCTCATCGCTCGAGTCCCTCTTGGGGGAGACCACCAAGCACACGGGCGAGCTGGAACATCGCGTTTCGGTGGTGGAGGATGCTGCCACAGCTTCATCTGCAAATATAACTTCCATGAAGGCTCAACTCCAGAGGCAGGCGGACAAATTGGAGGATCTCGAGAATCACTCGAGACAGGATAATTTGCGCCTGGTTGGCCTCCCCGAAGCGGTTCCGGACTCTCGTCTCCTTTCTACCTTGGAGTCCTGGCTCCAGACAGTGTTGCCCCTTCCGGCTGGTGTGGGTCCTTTGAAGCTCGACCGAGCGTACTGCCTGGGCCGACGCTCCGACGATCGTAATCGGGCTCGGGTCACTATCTTTAAAATTCACAACTCGGCGGTGAAGGCAGAGCTGATGCGGCAATATCGACAAAAAAGGAATACCCTTTTTTATGAGGGAACCCCAGTGCGCCTGTTTCAGGATTACTCCCCCGCATTGCAGGAACATCAGCGGCGCTTCTCCCACGTGTGTTCAGTGGGTAAAACCAGGGACTACGAATCCCTTAGTGCTTTAGGATGGAAGTTCAAAACCAGGACTGGCCAAAAAGGCTCCAGCCTGGAACTGGGAAACTTGGTAGTCCTGGGTTCACTTACCAACCTTTAGGGAAGACTCCACAGCTTCTGCACAGCACAGGCTGTTTCAGTAGCCATCCTGAAGGCTGGTCTAGCGAGCCTCAAATGACCGTGGATTTGCTACTCCATCCTTTTTTTTTTTTGCCGCCTGCACAAATTGAAAAATGGTATAGCCCAGGAGTAGGCAATTCCGATTCTCGAGAGCCGGAGCCAGGTCAGGTTTTCAGGATATCCACCATGAATATGTATGAGATGGATTTGCATGCACTGCCTCCTTGAGATGCAAATCTATCTAATGCATATTTATTGTGGATATCCTGAAAACCTGACCTGGCTCCGGCTCTCGAGGACTGGAATTGCCTACTATTTGAATCTATAACTTTGTAGGGTTTTTTTTTTTTTACCAGGGACAGTACCAAGGAAGTAAACGAATTGATAGAAGTATCCTGTGTATTTCGGCTTGTGACAACAAGGAAGCCACAGTTCAAATCCCACTGATGTTCCCTGTGACCTTGGGTAAATCACTTAACCCTCCATTGCCTCAATACAAATCTAGAGTGTGAGCCCTTTGGGGATATGGAAATACCTGAATGTAACTTGTTTTGAGCTACTGCTGGAAAAGGTAGGAGCGAAATAAGTGTAATCTCACCTCTACCGTGCTTTTCTGTATTATGGTCTCATCACTAGACACCCCCAGACTCAAAAACAGCTCCATTGATACTTAGTTTCTGGAAGTCAATTTGGGGACAAATAAATCTCATTCTTGAGTCATCTATTCCCTTAGCCTATGAAGATGTAATTTGTGGTACGTTACTAAACATTAAGCCTCCTTTGAATAAATATAAAAGTCGCCTTTTCCTGATCATGACGGGAATAGCTGTTCAAATGGTCACACATAATTGGAAAAACCATGACAGAATTAATTACACTTTTTGGTGGGCAAATGTGTGCACCACATATAAATATGAAAGAATGACTGCGGAGCGTTTGGGGACTAGTAATTCATTTGATAGAGTGTGGAGTCCATTGACTGCATTTGTTGCATGGCAATAAGGGTCACGTATTTTTCTTTTTCTTAGCTTTCTTTACACATCCAGGGAGGGTGGGTGGGGGGAAGGAAATGCATTTTGAAGATTTAAATTACTTCATTATATTATTGTAATCACATCATATGTATTATTGTATTAATAATTGAGATGAGTATGGGAGAAAATATTTGTGTTATGTATTATTTGTGTAGTTAATAGTGCGTTTTATGCAGTATTTTATGTTCAATTAATTATATTGCACTATCAAAGTTTGAAAATCAATAAAGATTAAAAAAAAAAAACAGCTCCATGTGTTTCTCCTTCGCTCTATAGCAAAAGCAATGCTCAATAGTACATGCCTCATCCTGAATAATAATATAAGATCAGAAGAGTTCGGTATCCAAAAAAGTAAAGGGAATTACTTCACTAGAACCGTATCACTATTCATCTTAATTACATCTGCAAAGCAGGAGGAAAAGCCTCAGAAGCTGATTTACAGTGCTAAAGCTTTCTTATAACCATTGTCATAAAATCTTCCTGATTATATAAATGTAGATTACTTCTCCTGAGCGATAAAGCCCGTTTCCCCCAATGTAGCAGTTAATGGACTGAGAAATGCAGACTACCTTCGGGCAAGATTCAAGCGGGTATGCCCCTACTCTCTGGAATTCCATTCCTTTTAGTCAGTGGCATACCTGCTCATTGCCTCCCCCCCCCCCCCCCCCAACCAGGGGCAGGGCACACCCTCCTCTAGGCAGTGGAGGGTGTATGTGAAGTGGTCGCAAGACCAAAGTGAGGGGAGAATGTGGCGCAGTGGTTAAAGCTGCAACCTCAGCACCCTGAGGTTGTGGGTTCAAACCCACACTGCTCCTTGTGACCCTGGGCAAGTCACTTAATCCCCCCATTGCCCCAGGTACATTAGATAGATTGTGAGCCCACCAGGACAGACAGGGAAAATTGCTTGAGTACCTGAATAAATTCATGCAAATCGTTCTGATCTCCTCTGGAAGAATGGTATAGAACAGGGGTAGGCAATTCCAGTCCTCAAGAGCCACAGGTAGGTCAGGTATTCAGGATATCCACAGTGAATATGCATGAGACAGATTTGCATGCACTGCCTCCTTGAGATGCAAATCTATCTCATGCATATTTATTGTGGATATCCCGAAAACCTGATCTGCCTGTGGCTCTCAAGGATCGGAATTGCCTATCCCTGGTATAGAAAATTGAATAAATGAATATATTCACCGCAGTCAGCTCTACCACCCCCTGCCCTGGAACAGGAAGTTGATATCAGAGGAGATGGGGCCAGTGGAGATGACAGCCACATCCATGAGAACTGCAGCCCAATGACTGCTCCACACATCCCTGAATTGCCTGCACTAGCATTTGCTCTGAACAGTCATTTCAAAATTTCATAACTGCTTTAAAAACCCATTACTTTGTAGGGCAAATTGGTGCGCATGACTGTTATGCGCGTGCACCTTAATTGTCTAACAAGCCAATCAGAGCCAATAACTGGCAATTAACAATTACAAGTTAGGTGCGCAATTTTCTAAATGTATTCTATAAAGTGGTGCGTATAAATTCTAGTGTGTTGATCTGAAAAGGGGGTGTGGCCAGGGGAGGAGCCTGGGTGGATTGTGGGCATTCCTACAAGTTAGGCACACTTCTATAGAACCTGCCCGATCTGCACACAAGTTGGGCACAGATATTTAGGCCTGGTTTTCATTGGCCTAAACGGGTGTGCCTCGATGTTAGTCGCATGGTCAAGTACAAACTCCGGAGGTGGTTTAGAGCAGTGGTATTCAACCCAGTCCTCAGGGACCACCTGGCCAGTCGGGTTTTCAAAGGCTCTGTCATCCATATTCATTGTGGATATCCTGAAAACCTGACTGGCCAGGTGGTCCCTGAGGACTGGGTTTAGAGAATCACGCTACGTGCCGTCCATTTCGTCACCGATTTTTTTTTAGGTGATCTATACAGAGTGCACACTTTTTTGACATTGTCCCCCCAAAACCAAACCAGAATGAAGCACAAAATGAAAATTCCTGTAAACAACACAGAAACTAAACAGCAGTCAAATTTTGGATTGCATGCACCTGAGTACAATTGGACTTAAAGTTGAACAGACTGGAAGTCTTGCAGACCTTATGTGCCACGCTCATGCTTTTAAATCGTTTTCAAATGCTGTACAATATTAGAAAGCCTCAGCCTTTTTTATTTGGGTAGTGTAAGTTTTTTCCCCAATTTGGCATCACAAAATTATCCTTCCATTCTCCTGTATTAAACTAAACTAAACTAACTAAACTAGGTTTGTATACCACGCCATTTCCGCAAGCGTAGAGCTCGGCATGGTTTACAGAGTTAGGATGGAAAGGAACTCCAATGAAGGGTTATAGGATAGGAACTAAGAGGGGCCAGGGTACCAGGGGGGGAGGTGTTACATTTTAGAAAAGAGCCAAATTTTCAGGTGTTTGCGGAAAAGTTGGAGGGAGCTTGAATTTCTTGTATTGTCTTGGACGGCAGCCTTAAATCAATGCCGTTCACATGTGCCAGCCTGGCATCTTTGGCACTATTTCAGATGACTTCACTATCCTGAGTAATCTTTTCCAGCTTCATTATCTAGCCAGAACATGGTTGGAGGTTGACTCATTTGTGTTTTGATCTCGTATCCACAGGTTTTGCTGGTTTTCTTTTCTGGATTCTTGTAGCAGTCACTTGTCCTACGGGTTCTCCACCCAGACAGATCATGCTACTTTCTCAGTAAAGCTGTGTTTACCGAAGCATCTGAAAACACCAAGTAGGTGGTAAATCCTTCTTCACTGTGTTTGATGTCTGAGTTAATAAAGCTATTAAGCAAATTGGCAACCATAAAACTGTTTATGGAGAGTTTTAAGATTTTAGAGTAAGCTCAACATGATGCAAAGGTTGGTGGCCCCTTATAGGCTGGCACTGATTTGATATGTGCCTTCATGAAGTGGACCAATGCGGAGCAATTTTTAGGGTTGGGCTTTTTATGAAATGCTTGCCATTCGCCGATAAGAGTGAGCACTATTCGCACATGCCCTCTAATTCTATAAAAGGTGCCAAATATTGCACGCGCAATTTTGGTCTTGTACCCAAATTGTGCACTCGATTTAATTGAATAAAAAGATAATTAGTGTTGATAATTGGCATTTTAGCAAGCGATTATTGGTGTTAATTAGAATCTGTGCCTAAATTTTACATGCGAGTTGAAAAAGGAGGTTGCAGAAATAGGCGGGGCATGGGCGGGTCAGCCTGTTCTTTTAAATTACATGCGCAATTACAGAATTAGGGCCCCTGCAGCTAAATTAAGGCATGGGCATTTGCACCATGTTTTCTTTGATGCACATGATCCAATAAACCAGGCCTAACTTTAAGCCACGCGCCGTGGCAAGGATGCAGCGGGTGAAATAGGCTAATACCAGAGCCATGGCCAGCTCCGTGGCAGGGGTGAGTTTGTGGAGCAATTTGGTTGGACAGCTACGAACTGATCAATGATGGACAGAGATTTAAAAAGCTTTGAAAAGCATCTCTGTTTGTAGAAGCTTTTTGCTTAGGTGGGTAAGAAGCAGTGATTTAACACAGCGTCCCGCAAACTTTCTGAAGCTGCGGCACAAGAAACTCAGTGCCGTGGCTGGAGGGCACCTGGAAATGCACAGACGTTGATGGAGGTGCGTATGTGCAATTGTCCTGCGCACACATGTCCCTGCGTGCAATTCTTGGGGCGCTTTTGTCGGAGCGTAATTGTCCTGCGCTCATTTGACGGGTCACCATCGCACCACAAAGATTAGTACATTGGATTTGTTTTGTGTGACATGGAAGGGGCGTTTGGGACACTGATGTGGCAATGATGGTTCCCATGGTAACCCTTGCCTATCCTATGGCCAGTGGCATTGTAAGGGGGGCGGGAGGGGGCTGTCTTGGTGGGGGTGCTGGCTCCCATCCTGCTCTCTGCCCCCACATGCTCTTTCCTGTCCCTCCCCTCCACCACGCATGTGCGTCCCTTCCCTCTTACCTCTTTAATTTTCCCGGCGCGAGCAGCATCATGAACTTGCTGCCCGCGTCAGTGTGGGCTCTCTCTGACATCACTTCCAGGTCCCGCGCCTAGGATGTGATGTCAGAGGGAGAGTTGACAGGACGCGGGCAAGTTCATGATGCTGCTCGCGCCGGGAAAATTAAAGAAATACAAGGGACGGGAAGGGGGATGCGTGTGCAGCACAGGGGGAGTCGGGAAGGCATGGGAGGGAGAAGAGGGTGGGGGAGGGGCACCACTGCACCGGGTGCCACCCGCTTTCGCTACGTCATTGCCCGTGGCATATTGGCTATGGGTCTGAGCCCATCATAGTTAAATATAAAATTATTTTAAAATGGTTTTGAAGGCAATTTGGGCACATTTTAAATTGGAGTTGTGTGAGGACTAATGAATATGCATGAGAGAAATTTGCATGCCTACTGCCTACATTATAGGCAAATCTCACTCATGCATCTGCAAATTAGCAACAATTATAGAAACAATGCAAACCAAAACTTAACATATCTTTAAATTCCCCCCACCTCCCTCCCCTTTTCCAACCCCTTCCCATTTGACAGTATTTAGCCAGAATAATGTCCCCTTCTTTTACTAAGGCGGGCTAGCCGATTTAGCGCGCGCTAAACGCTATCGCATCCATAGAATATAATGGACGTGTTAGCATTTAGGGCTCCTTTTACGAAGGTGCGCTAGCGTTTTTAGCTCATGCACCGGATTAGCGTGAGCTATAGCGTGCGCTAGCTGAAAAACTACTGCCTGCTCAAGAGGAGGCGGTAGTGGCTGGCGTGCGGGGCATTTTAGCGCGCGCTATTCCGCGCATTAAGGCCCTAGCGCGCCTTCATAAAAGGGGTCCCTTATGCGCGCTAAATCGTAAAAGGATCCTTGTATGCTTATTCCCTCCACCCTAGTTCTCTCCATAGCAAGCTCGTTCAACAAGTCTCCATATACATCTGCAAAGCATCCTACCTTTGAGAAAAGCACTCAGTCTTATTTTGACGCATGTGATTATCTTTCCATCGCCAACAGCCTCCACAGTCTGTCCTTCTGTTGGTTGATACTAAGAGGTTTAGTCTCCTTCCAGTGCAGAGGAATTTCATGTCTCACTGCTTCAAGACAAACATCCAACACTCTCGATTGTGTCTTATCTGCAACATTGTCCCCAAGGCTCAATAACCCAAATTTAGGGCCTATTTCTCCCATAAACCCAAAGAAGCATTTGACTTCCCTTTTACCTGCACCTACACCTGCTCACCTTAGGGCATAAAAGCAGATACCTCCTCCTCCACAAGCCAACAGCTCGTAGCCAGGATATGTGGAGTAGGAGCTCGGTCTCTCAAATTTACTGTCAACACGTGCCATGGTACTTGCATTGTGCCAAAGAAAGCTTCTCAGTCGCACTGGGGTCATATACCAACAGTAAGGCACTTTGAGCTATTCTTTATTCAGATTTGCTATACTGCCACTACTTGACTGGCAGAAAGGAGCGGTATACAGACCCTGGGCAAGTCACTTAACCCTCCTTTGTCCCAGGTGCTATAGTTAGATTGTCAGCCTTCTGGGACAGATAGGGAAAATACTTAGAGTACCTGGTTTTTATTCAGTGTAAGAAAAACAAAACAAAACTGCAGGAAAATGGACAGGGTGCAGGAATTTATTAAGATAACATGAAATTAAAAAACTAAAACAAATACATGAGCAGCATAAAATACATCAAAAAGACTGGTCCTAATATTCATGTGGACTGGAGCCAACATGGTCCGTGTTTTAATTTAGTTCATCCAATCTGGGTTTCTGATACTACAGGTTTTGTTGGTTATTTTTTGCTTTGCTTTTATTCAGGTAAACCACCCTGATCTTCTCCAAGATAGGGTGGTACTAAATTAAATGCCAATCAACATAAACCATTAAAAACAGAAAAATTCAAATAAATATATAATACACATTTTATAAAAATATGCGTGAACATTACATCTCCACCCTTCCTACACCCAAACCATGGTCCCAGAAATATCTACGTATGGCACACTGCCCCGTACTTGTATGTGCTTATTCCTGGAGTAATTTTTTCCCCCAAAAGCATGTACAACAGACTTTTCACACACAAAATATTTTTCATAAAATGATCCCCATAAATGGTAGAGAGAATGAGAGGGCATTCTCTAAAGTTGAAAGGGGATAGATTCCGTACAAACGTAAGGAAATTCTTCTTCACCCAGAGAGTGATAGAAAGCTTGAACACTCTTCCGGAGTCTGTTAAAGGGGAAAACACCCTCCAGGGATTCAAGACAAAGTTGAATAAGTTCATGCTAAACTGGAACGTTCGCAGGTGAGGCTGGACTCATTTAGAGCACTGGTCTTTGACCGGAGGGCCACCGCGTGAGTGGACTGCTGGGCACGATGGACCACTGGTCTGACCCAGCAGCGGCATTTCTTATGTTCTTATGAAAGCGTATGCCTGTTCTTTGTTTAACGCAATGTTTCCCATCAGGACAGATGAGAGACGTGTCTCAAGCCTAGAAAAAAATCTGTGCCAGGTCAACATGCCTCACAAGATTCTGATCCAGAACGTCACTGAATCTTCACAGGTAAATACCACCCTTTCTGCAACCTTGCTCGGGGGCACCCTTTCCGGATGGTTTAGTTTTAGCACACACGATGACAGCAATAAACCTCACTTCTAATCCAGGGTATGTGGAGTAGGAGCTCGGTCTCTGAAATTTACTGTCAACACCCGCCATGGTACTTGCATTGTGCCAAAGAAAGCTTCTCTGGCGCTCATAGGATGTTATATGTATAGGCAACCTATCCAGGCGTGCTTCAAAATTCCTTTAAATCAAGCCTGTGGCACCCAGAATAGTGAGAAATATTTTGGTATCCTTCTGCCATGTTTTCTTAGTCCTGGTGTGAATTCTGGGCCCTTATTCTGTCATTTAGCAGGGAAAGATATCAATGTGGGCTACCATTAAAGACATTAGTAACTAGGACTCATTGCATAAAATAGGACCTGGGTAGTACATGTTTTAACAGCAGCCCTTTGTGTGACGGGTTTCAATCTCTGAGAACAAGAACTGATATTGTGATGTCATAATGCCTCATTCCACCAGTGCCTAAGAACCAATCTCATCAGTGATGTCATAATGGCTGGGCTCACTTTCATTACATATGGCAGTGATTTAAATTTCTAGACCCGTTCTTTCTTTAATTAAAGGTGTAAGTTATCAACAAGGGTTACTATTAAGATGTATTATTTTACTGTTAATCTCAGTTATTAGAAACTAGGTCTAATTACATAAAATGGAACCAATAGAATGACTTATTGGAAGCATAACACATCATAATGGAAGTCCACAGTGATTACTTCCCCCCCCCCCCCACACACACACAGTTCATTTCCAGTTTGCTGTTCTTTTGTTTTCTCAGCGCTAGCCTTTATCCATCCCCCCACCCTCCCGGCGCTCCCAAACTCCTTTGACAGGTTAATAAGTATATTTCTCATAACCAAGCGTTACAGTTGACTTTTCCGTTCTGCCTCTTTTTGTCTGCTTGGTGCTGGACCTGCCTGCTGCTTCCCACTGGCTCACTCAGCCCGTGAGTCAGTGCTGAATTTGCATACGCTTTGTACCTAATGCACTTTCTTGCTTCCGTGATCATCTTGCCTCCTGGTTCTGCAGATACATTGTTTTATTCATGGTAAATCTCCAGGAGCCTGAAGGAAATTCAAGCCGCTGAAGTGACATGCAGCATAGTTGGAGGAATCTTTTTTTTTTTTTAATGTCTCTAAAGTGTGCTTGAACCAGGAAGAGATGTGTGCAATCTCCAGTAAAAGACCAAACAAACAGTAACTATTAAGACAAAAATTGAAACAAAGGGAGAAAGGGTAGGGATACAATATTAAAAATAAAAAGGAAAAGTACAGGAAAAACCATCAGGGAAGGGGGGTTGTCTGGAACGAGCTTCTTCGCTTTTTTAAAATTTTTCATTATCAATCATAAATCTCATAAGTGTCTTTGAAGAGAAAAGTTTTAAGATTGGCTTTAAAAGTTATTTAAACTAGTTTCTTGCGGGAAGGGCGTTTCATAGTGTTGGCGCAACTACCGAGTAAACGGTTTTTCATGCTGAATCATAGAACAGCTGTCGGATTGAGTGGATAGTCAGAAGATGTTGCTGAGATTATCTCAGCACAAGTTAGTGGTAAAATAACCCATCTCAATGGTAGCCCACATTGATACCTTCTCCCCCCGTAACACTCTGTCGACTCCATACATATAGGACTAGATTCTATATATGGTGCTGAAAAAAGCACTGAATGCTATTCTATAAACAGCACTCAGAGTTAGGTACCATTTATAGAACAGCGCTTAACTATGGGAACGACCATTTACACCAACTGAAGCGTGCTGCAAATCCTCGCACCTAAATTAGGTGCGGATCCCCTCTTATTCCAGAACTGTGTGCATAACTTTCAGGAACACCCCCCGATCCACCCATAACCCTCCTATTTCCGTGCCCTCTTTTTCGACCCGTGTATAAAATTTAGGAGCCTAAATTGTAATTAAATCCAATTAGCGCCAATAATTGCTTGTTAAGATCTCGATTATTAGCACTAATGGGCTTTTTTCAATGAAATAACGTGCAAATTGGTCACATGCAATTTTTAGCGCATTTTGTAGAATTCGGGGGATAGTGCAGATGTTGGGGTTTCAAGATATTTGACTTGTGTTATAAGTGATTATACATTATATCAGGTCTACAGTATAATGTGCAGTCACAAAAAGGGCGGGTCCAAACCTTGACCATATTATATTCAGCAGCTTTATTGAAGGACGAAGGGGTGTGGTAGAAGGTGAAGGATTGCCTAGGGTGCCCATGTCAAATTTAATAGCTCCATTTTTATCTCCAAATCCAATAGTGCACCTTTGTAACTGTCTTTTCTATTTTCAGACATTCCTCTCCTTTCTCAAACAGGAACTGGCCACTTGGTAAACACGCAGTATTGTTCTACAGGATTAAGGTTAAAACGCGAGCAATGACTAGTTCTTAACATATCAAGTTGTGTTTCTTGACACCAGTTCCCCTAAGATCTTATTCTTACGTCTCCCTTCTTTTTAGAGCGCATATCAATTTTTTGAAATGAAAAGAGCGTTCCTCATGATATAGACACCCCCCTCCTATTTTCAAGTTTCAACTTATTTGATATACCACAAATACAACCACAGTTAGACACCCCCCTACAATGGAAAGCCTCCTTCCCTAAGGTAGCTCTTCACTGGTTCATAGTAAGTCATGCTTCACACTTGCAGAGAGGCACAGCTCAGAAGTATCTTCACTTACTCATATTTGCAGGGGGATTGGTTAAGGAGCTGCAACTTTAAAAAATGTTAAAACACATATTTCTTTCAAGAAAGGCACTAAAATTCAAAAGAAATGGACCCAAGATGTGGAACTTAAGGATTATCTAATTACCCACCATGGGGGCAATTCTATAACTTGGTGCCAAAAGTTAGAACACCAGGAGCGTAGCCAGACACCCAATTTTGGGTAGGCCTGAGCTCAAAGTGGGTGAGCATGACAACCCCCTCACCTAACTGCCCAGTTGGCATCTCTCCCTACCTGCCCACCCCCCCCCCCATCCCCACAAGGTGAAAAAGGGTCACTTAACTCCATTCCCCCAACTCCCTTGGTACCTTCAAATCCTTGCTCATGCTGGCTCAGAGCTTTCCCTCTGATGCAACTTCCTTGTGACCAGGAAGTTGAGTCAGAGGAAAAGCCTGGACCAGCATGAGCAGGATGAACGTATTGCTGCTCTCTCTGTAGGTGAAGAACTAAAGGATTTAAAGTTATTGTGGGAGAGGGGGTCAGGAGAGTCGAATTAAGTGATTCTCCTGATCACCTGGAGGGATGCTGAAAGACTTCAGCTAGCAGTGCTTAGGGATCTCCGCCAGCTACACTGCTGCTACATGGCCTCACCCACGGCTATGCTACTGACACACTGATGCTGCCCTCCGAGTGCCAACTCTATAATGGCATCCTTGCACCAAGATGCCATTATGGAATAATAGTACAAACACATAATTTATAAGTAATGCGCATTAGTTGAAGAAACGTCCAGGCCCCTCCCAATCTCTATGATCCATATTCCACAGGTACTCAGTTAATCTGCTTTCTTTTTAATAACACAATGGTGACCATTTTAAAATTCAGGCTGGAAATTTGGGGGTTGGCAGCACAGCAGGTACTTCAGGTACAAAGTCCAGCTCAGCCATATTCATTCATTCATTCAATTTTCTATACCGTTCTCCCAGGGGAGCTCAGAACGGTTTACATGCATTTATTCAGGCACTCAAGCTTTATTCCCTAACTGTCCCGGCGGGCTCCCACTCTATCTAATTTACCTGGGGCAATGGGGATTAAGTGACATGCCCAGGGTCACAAGGAGCAGTGCGGGATTTGAACGCAAAACCTCAGGGTGCCGAGGCTCTAGCTCTAACCACTGCACCACATACATCACTCAAATGGAAATCCCCTACCCCTGCACTGTCTGCTGATTTTACCCTCTCCCACCCCCTAGATGTGACTGTCTGCAACATGGGTACTTTACGCAGGAGAAGGGCAAATCTCAGCTCCTAATTTTTCCCAGGTAAAATCTTTTGAAAATTGACCTCACCCAGTACTAGCGATGCATTTCTGGTTTTCCAGGAGACTCAGATGGCCAAAATCAACAGTTCAGTTGTTCCTAGTATATTTACTGTTGATATTTTAAAAACAGACTACAATTTTTGGAAGCTGGGTTTCCTTTGGTGGTTATGGTCTTTATCATGCTTTATCCTGCCATTGTATCGGGTGATGGTGCATCCGCATCTGGAGTACTGCGTCCAATATTGGTCGCTGTACCTTAAGAAGGACATGGCATTACTCGAGAGGGTTCAGAGGAGAGCGACGTGTCTGATAAAGGGGATGGAAAACCTTTCATACGCTGAGAGATTGGAGAAACTGGGTCTCTTTTCCCTGGAGAAGAGGAGACTTAGAGGGGATATGATAGAGACTTACAAGATCATGAAAGGCATATAGAGAGTAGAGAGGGACAGATTCATCAAACTTTCGAATAATAAAAGAACAAGAGGGCATTCAGAAAAGTTGAAAGGGGACAGATTCAAAACGAATGGTAGGAAGTTCTTTACCCAACGTGTGGTGGACCTGGAATGCGCTTCCAGAGAGCATAATAGGGCGGAGTACAGTACTGGGGTTCAAGAAAGGATTGGACAATTTCCTGCTGGAAAAGGGGATAGAGGGTATAGATAGAGGATTACTGCACAGGTCCTGGACCTGTTGGGCCGCCGCGTGAGCAGACTGCTGGGCACGATGGACCTCAGGTCTGACCCAGCAGAGGCATTGCTTATGTTCTTATGTTCTTAACTGATTGCAAAGTCAGCAGTTACAGTACTTGATGTCGGTAACTTTACCCCCTGTGCATTTCAAAAAAAGTCCCCAAATTTTCTTTTGGACTTTCAAATACAATTCTCACGCCTTAAGACGATGTACCAGACTGGCATGGTGCTACAGCTAAGCAGACTCATGTTCTCCCATTATTGTTTGGGGTAAATTTTCAAACGGTCGCCGAAATTTAGGCTCGCAAAAACATGAATCCTATAATAGGAGTTCCATGTGGAACTGTCATTATAGATTTCTAGTGTAATCTGCATTTCTGTGCCAAAATGTATGGGTGTCATGCCAGCCAAATGGCTAATATAAATACTCACTTCTAACCGTAGGAAGTTAGATGCATAACTGCGAAGCCACGCCCCCTTGCAATTGCACATATAGAAATTGTGCGCCCAGTTTATGAGGTCAGATGCACACTTAAGTGTCAACTAGAGTCAATTTGTGTCAATTAACAAAGATAACTGGCAATTTTGGGTCGTTAATGCCACTTAGTCTCTAATTAAATAATTAAGTTGGGTATGTAATGAGCCATATTTTATAAACTGTATGCAGAACTTTGCACGCCAAGTGTAAATTTGTGCTCCCGACTTTCTAGAATTAGTGGAATTATGCTCAAATCCTTCCTGTTGGGGCTCAGCGCAATTGCTGTACTCTGCTGTGCCATGCGGAAGACCTAGATTCGATTCCTAGACCGAGACTCTGACCCTGCGATCATAAGAACATAAGCAGTGCCTCCGCTGGGTCAGACCCGAGGTCCATCACGCCCAGCAGTCCGCTCACACGGCGGCCTATCAGGTCCAGGACCAGCATAGTATCCTCTATCTGTACCCTTCAATCCCCTTTACCTTCAGGAAATCATCCATTCCCTTCTTGAAACCCAGTAGCGTACTCTGTCGTATCACACTTTCTGAAAGCGCATTCCAGGTGTCCACCACCCTTTGGGTGAAGAAGAACTTCCTAGCATTGGTTCTGAATCTGTCCCCCCTCAATTTTTCTGAATGCCCTCTCGTTCTTGTAGTTTTAGAGAGTTTGAAAAATCTGTCCCTCTCCACTTTCTCCATGCCCTTCATGATCATGTAAGTCTCTATCATGTCCCCTCTAAGCCTCCGCTTCTCCAGGGAAAAGAGGCCCAGTTTCTCTAATCTTTCGGCATATGATAGGCTTTCCATACCCTTTATCAGTCGCGTCATTCTCCTATGAAACCTCTCGAGTATCGCCATATCCTTCTTAAGATACGGCGACCAATATTGGGATCTGAGATGCAACAAAGAGGGGCCACTGATCGACAGAAACATCTCACGGTCAGTTATTGGGTTTTGGAGGGAGCTGCAGCTGTTGCGAGTGGCCAGATTGTCACCACAATGGTTGAAGTGAGTAGCAAAGAGAATTTAAAAATAGGCAGAAACAAACAAAAAAAAAATAAAATCAAGAAAGGGTTATTGCAAATGAAGTTCATGAATCTGGTTCTGGCTGAGCTGAAAGCTCAAATGAGCCTTAAGAAAGTGCCAGACGAAAAAGAAAAAAAATTAAATTTCCTCCTCAGCTAATTATCCTGCTGCCTTAAGCAGGATCTGCCCTTGCCAGGGTTATTACAAATGCAGTTCGTGAATCTGGTTCTGACTGAACTGGAAACCCAAAAGGGCTTTAAGAAAGTGCCAGACTAAAAAGAAAAAAAAAAAAAGTTTCCTCCTCAGCTAATTATCTTGCAGCCTTAAGCAGGATCTGTGCTCGCCCAAGTACCACAGACTCACATATAGCCAGCCCTTATAAATGTATGTACTGGTTGATGGAATTTTGCCACTTTCAGGGATCCCACCCATCCATTTCATCTGTATCAAGGATACACAATGCTAGTTACACACATTTGAGAATTTATAAAGCCTCAAGAATTACCATCTTTCACCAAAAATGCCCTACTTCACTGCATTGTGCTGGTGAATTTGGATAGACCTTGCCTGGATTCCCCCTCCCCCCCCTCAATCTCTTTCTTATGAACTTTTGAATGCTGGCATACATAAGGCACGAGGTGTGGTCTGGTGCATCGCACTTGTGTTGCCTAAGCCCCAGGCATGGTACACAGAGACCTGTTCCTGGGAATCGAGCTAGAGGAAGCATACAGAAAACCAACACAGCTGAAACTGAACGTCAAAGACTTTTTACAAAAGAGCAAACTGCTCCGCCCACCAAGGTTTTGCGTTACAGCTACGGTCAGAATTAAGGACCCTGTTTGCAAACTAGAAAATGACAAGAAGGAACCTAGAAAGTGAAAGGGAGATACATTTTTGATGCATCCAAATCACGTCAATTGCAATCACCTACACATTCTGAACGCAAAGGCCCTTGTATTTAAGGATTCCTTTTACTAAGCTGAGCTAGCGTTTTTAGCATGTGCAGCAATGCCGCGCATGCTAGATGCTAACACCTCCATTGAGCTGGCATTAGTTTTTACGCATAGTGCGGGGGGGGGGGCAGCGCGTGCTAATCTGCAGCGCGCATTAAAAACACTACCGCAGCTTAGTAAAAGGAGCCCTAAAAGTTGTTCTTGGGTTCAGTTCAATACTTCAGTGTTAGTGATGGATGTCAACCTATGGGACACCCCAATGGCGTAGTAAGGGGTGGGGGGACAGACCACCTCAGGTGCCATCTTCGCAGGGGGGGCTGGCACCTCTCTCATGGTTTAATTGAGATACATTTTATGGTCTATGTCATGTTTTTAATTCATGTTTATTTTAGTTAAGTATGTTTTCTTATTATTAAAATTGAGATAAGTTTTATGCTTTTTATTTATTATATTATTTGCTGGGTTTTATAATATGTATATGATTTTTATATATTTAGACTCCTGATGCAGTGCCTTTGGCTGAAACACGATTCAAATTGAGTCATTTTTACCCACAATAAACTATCTGGTTGAACGCCTTTGTCATCTTTGTCGTCTCTATCGCTGTGTTATGACTTGGGCAGTGTAGTCAACCATAGAGATGGGAATTCAGGCCCTTATCCCACTCTAACCACTACACTAATGGTGGAATCTGTGAGCCTTCCAAACTCCACCCAAATCCCACATGCGAGGTGATACCTGCTGACATAAGGGCTATTGCTGTGGTGTACAGTTGGGTCCAGTATGTTTTGGGTGGGTTTTTGTTGGGTTCACCATACACCATAAGTGGGTTATGGTAGAGAATGACATGAGGACAAATTTTTCCCCATCCCCGCAGGAACTCATTTTCCTGTCCCGCCCCGCAAGTTCTTTTCCTGTCCCTGCCCCATCCCTGCAAGCTCCTTCCTCATCTGCACAAGCCTCAAACACTTTAAAATCATAAGTAGCAACATTCTAGAGCTCAGACTGTGATGTCATAATGCCTCATTCCACCAATGCCTAAACTCCGTCCTCATCTGCACAAGCCTCAAACACTTTAAAATAAGTAGCAACATTCTAGAGTTCAGATTGTGATGTCATAATGCCTCATTCCACCAATGCCTAAGCTCCGTCCTCATCTGCACAGTGCCTAAGCTCCGTCCTCATCTGCACAAGCCTCAAACACTTTAAAATCATAAGTAGCAACATTCTAGAGCTCAGACTGTGATGTCATAATGCCTCTTTCCACCAATGCCTAATCTCCGTCCTCATCTGCACAAGCCTCAAACCCTTTAAAATCATAAATAGCAACATTCTAGAGCTCAGACTGTGATGTCATAATCCCTCATTCCAGCAATGCCTAAGCTCCATCCTCATCTGCACAAGCCTCAAACACTTTCAGATCATAAGTAGCAACATTCTAGAGCTCAGATTGTGATGTCATAATCCCTCATTCCACCAATGCCTAAGCTCCGTCCTCATCTGCACAAGCCTCAAACGCTTTAAAATCATAAGTGTTCAAGGCTTGTGTGGTTAAGGCAGAGCTTATAGGAATGGGGTAGGGACAGGGACAGCGACAGCGACAAAACTCGCAGGGATGGGACAAGAAAATTGAGTTCCTGTGAGGGTGGGGACAAATTTGTCCCTGTGTCATTCTCTAGGTTATGGTGAGATGTGTAGTGTACCTGGGACTTTTTATGTAAAATGTCATCAACCAGTACACACTACAGTGTCTCACTGCTCTGCTGGGATGTCTGTGTATCCAGTCTACTAAAAATGCTTGTTTTGTGCATTTTTCGTTTGGATTTGGTTTTTCTTTTCAAAAATGGTTCAAAAAGAGGGACTCACAGAGGATAGACTCACGGAGCACATTTTTGAAACAAGATACACATTTTGCAGTTGGGAAAATGGACATGTTTACTACTGGATTTTGTGCGTCTTCTTCAAAACGTCTACACATAGATTTTGATGTCATATCCATGTATCTTCATTAAAAACTATTTATTTATTTATTTAAAACATTTATATCCAGCATATGCAAAAATCTATGCGGGTTACAGAAAAAACAAAACAAAACACACACACACATAAACATAGGTGAGCAAACACAATCTAACATTAAAATTCTAAACAAGCCACACTTAAATTTCCTCAAAATACACAATCTTACATACTAAAAAAACATAAATAATCATCAAATTCTTCAAATTCTTCAAAGTATATACATACATATATATATACTGTTGTTATATATATATATATATATATGTATGTATATATATATATATATAACAACAGTAATATCGAAAACCCATCATAGGGAATACATCCTGCAGAAAATGCAGATAAAATGAACCCACGTGCAATCACGTCAGCTCAAGAGCAGGTGAAAATGTACTTGCATACAATTTGCGCAAATAGCAACTCTGCCCACCTTCCACCCAAATTTCACCTCCAAAACACGCCTACACCAAACGCATGTACAATATGTATGATTCTGTCATCATATGTAGCTTTAGTCATGGGGTAATGTTACGAGAATCGTTATACATGCGAAAATGGCAATAAAATTATCCCTTAAATCACCCATCTCCGAGACACAAGCCGTGTGTTACTTTGTCATAATATCGTAATGAATCATATTCATGTACTTCATTTAATTTATGGTAACACAGTAAAAGCCGTCATTAGGGGTGGTGTCAGATAGCTAGATAAGATAATAACATGAATAACTTTACAAAATGAACTGAATAATTTATTCTGGGTGTGGCATTATGGCTGCAGCTTTACTGGACGGGTCTATTTAATATGAAGTCACATGACAAGCTGAATATAGACTCCAGTATCTCTCAATGACAGCAGTTCAGAGCTTAAAAAGAGATTTTTTTTTTTTAAATTCGACAAATATGCCAAACCTAATCGGATCCATACTGTCATAGTGTGTGCTCTTTCTGAAACAAAGAAGATCGTGGGTGCAACAGTAAATTTTAATTTCATTATTACTGCATTTCTATTCCATGTTATCTTTATATTGTAAATGAAGAACAGTACACATATACAATTAAAAAAAAAAACATACAGTACTTAACAACTAACGTAGCAAAGACATACCAAGGTCAAAATACTATATTTATCTCTACAGATCTTCAAAATCAGCTCCAACTCCACGATCACTCAATCGGGTTCATTAATATTCCTCACCTTACTCCACTCCATATAACTGTTGGAAAAGAAAAGTTTTCAAGTCTCGTTTAAATTGTCTCTAATGTTCATAAACAATGAATTCCATAGTCTGGAATATTTCTAAATATTACCATAATTAATGCAGAAACAGGCTTGACTCTTAAATTCTGAATCTTCTGAACAATTGGAATAAAAATGCCATCCTCTGAAACTTTTGAAGGGACATCAGATGGAAATCCTGATAAGTATAAAATTTGAGTTTTTGCAATATTTAACTTCAATTATCTTTCACCCAATGCTCGATTTAGACACATTTTGATAAAGAAGGTGTACAAATAGCAACTCTGTCCACCCTCCAGCCAAATTTCCACCCCCAAAACACACCTACACCATGTATGATTTTGTCATCATGTGTAGATTTAGTCATGGGGTAATGTTATGAGCATCATTATATATGCAAAAATGACAATAAAATTATCACTTAAACCACCCATCTCTGAGAAACAAACTGTCTGCTACTTTGTCCTAATATCGTTATGAATCATATACATTTGCTACATTTAATTAATGGTCATACAGCAAAACATTTTGTGACAGATTGCTCTATGCTTATCAAAAATGGAATAGAAATAGCACAGATACTGAATTAAAGATCCAAACAGAAAAAGCTAGCATAAAGGAGTCAAAGATATTTGGCACAGTGGTTAAAGCTACAGCTTCAGCACCCTGAGGTTGTGGGTTCAAACCCAGGCTGCTCCTTGTGACCCTGGGCAAGTCACTTAATCCCCCCATTGCCCCAGGTACATTAGAGAGATTGTGAGTCCACCAGGACAGACAAGGAAATATGCTTGAGTACCTGAATAATTCATGTAAACCAGTGGTCTCAAACCCTCTGCAGGGCCACATTTTGGATTTGTAGGTACTTGGAGGGCCTCAGAAAAAATAGTTAATGTCTTATTAAAGAAATGACAATTTTGCATGAGGTAAAACTCTTTATAGTTTATAAATCTTTCCTTTTGGCTAACTCTTAATAGCAATCTTGTAATTTATAGCTAAAGAGACATATGATCAAGAAACTGTTTTATTTTACTTTTGTGATTATGATAAACATACCGAGAGCATCAAAATAGTACCTGGTGGGCCGCATGTGGCCCCTGGGCCGTGAGTTTGCAACCACTGATGTAAATCATTCTGAGCTCCCTGTGGAGAACGGTATAGAAAATTGAACAAATAAATTAGATGTATGGGCTGTCACTCTTGGGAAAGATTTGTGCATGTGACAGTTCTGCTGATCAAGGAAGTATTTTAACTAGGCATGAGTAATCACCGTCATGCTCACACTGACAACAGCTTACGAGAAAAAAGTCTTAATTTTGAAGCGCAGGCTTATAACGCCAACTCCAAACCAGAGTGATTAATGTTTAGGAAGTTGTGGTAAAAATATGCTCAGTGGCATCCCCTCTCTGCAATGCCTTAACTGGTGACTTGTGAAGCTCTCGGTGGTTTCAGTAGATATCTGTGGATTAATGCACTCACAGTAAGTGAAATTGAACCGGATGCATGTAGGATGGAATGGTAAATGAGAAATGGCTTATAGATGACAGAGTGATAAACATAAATGGATCAATATTTTAAATTATTTAACTGGACAGGAGCAGCTCTTGTCCAGTTACATCACACTGGCCAGCTGATCCCAGGCTTTTCAGTAGCACATAACTGGACAATTCTGATGAAAATCGAAGGGGACCATTTTGTCACTATATAGTTACCTGCAGATTTTAAAAAGTTGTGTGCACAAATTTTGGCATGCGAGTTATGGAATATTGCCAGTTGTGCACCTAACTTAGGGACCCTTCCACAAACTCAGGGAAGTGATTCCTGCGTGGCAAATGTGACGCAGGCCATTCAATACCTATGGGCTGCATCGCATTTACCGTGCCGGGACTTGCTACTGCGGCTTTGTAAAAGAGGCCCTTAATTGTTCAATTAGGTGCCCATTGCCCTTACGCACCAGTAATAGCCTTTAGCGGCTCCTTTTACTGGTGATGGCGTTAGTTCTAGCCGCATAGCACAAGTTTGGCACGCGTTAAAATTCTGCGCGCTAAAAATGCTATCGCAGCTTAGTAAAAGGAGCCCTAGGTGGTTTTAATTAGCGCTGACACTACGTTGTAGTTACTATTCTATAAACATTGACCCGGATTCGGTTAATGGCGCCCACATTGGTCGGCGCCTTGAAAAATGGCACCAGCTGTGTGTCAATCAAGCTTATGCACCATTAACAGGATCGCGGCTAGCAGCACCTAAAAAAAAAACATTTAGGCGCCGGTAATGTAGGGCCAGGATTTTAAAGGCCTACATTACTGGCGCCTAAGTGTTTTTTTGAGAATCAGGTCTAAGGTCATCTCCGTCCCTAACCATTGCCACTTTGAGCTTAGGCCACCATGCTGTAGGTGTGATTCTGTCACCTGCCTCGACAGGTGCTTTTTTTTTTTTTTAACAAGATTTTAATTGGTCTTAAACGACGCAATCAGTTATTGCACCGATTAAAGCCAATTAAAGCAATTAAGTTAGCCACTGGTATTGTAGGCGCCATCAAGGCCAATTGTAGGCGCCATCAAGGCCACTGGTTAGCCACTGGTAGGCGCCATTTACAGAATATGGGCCATAGTACCTAAGTGCTATAGCACATAACTACAAAAGGGGCATGCCTATGCGCAGCTCTGGGCTGCGTCTGTTTACGGCAGCCTTTGTCATGGCGTAAGTGCCCCTGCTTCAATGTAGGCATGCACATGCAAACTTTATGCTCTATCCCATAATGGCAATTTTGAGCACAATTACCTTTATAAGATTGGCACTTCGCACTCACATTTCGCTTGCCTAATTTTGGGTGCACTTTTTTTTAAATCTACCGCTTAGTCCCTTGGTACATAGATGAAAGCGCGTGGGACAATTGCGCTTGGACAAAGAAGATCAGACAAATGTGCGCAGGACATTAGAGCGCTGGATTAAAAATTAAATTTAAAGCGCCCCGAGGGGGTGTGCCATTGGAGGGTTCAGGGGGCCCACCCTATTACAGAAGAAAGTGTAATTTTTCCTTGTTTAAGGGAAAAATTACACTTTCCTCTCTAAGTGGGGGGTTTTCACCCCACCCCCACCCACCCCAAAGACAGCGCCAACACTTCTAAGTAAAGTGGGGGGTTTCCCCCCCCCCCCCACAAACACACACACCCTCAGAGTGCTTTAAATTTAACTTTTAATCTGGCGTGCTGACGTCCTGCGTGCATTTGTCTGAGCTCCTTTGTCCGCAAGTGATTGTCTGGCACGCTTTAGTCCCATCACCTAGTCCTTCATGGGTTGAGATGGAACTGGGATTTTTCCAGATGATGGCTCTTTTCAGACCACTATTTATTTATTTCATTTTACAGCCCGTCCTCCCCAGGAGCCCAGAACGGGTTACAGCGATACATTCACAATATTTTGGAGACAGGGGATTAAGAGTACATTCACATTATACTGAAGGGTGAAGTAAGGGAAATAGAGGTGCATTCATAATATATTGGGGGCAAAGCATCAAGGGTACATTCACTATACACTGGGGAGGTGGGGGAGGGGGGTTACAGAGATATATTCACCTTAGGCTGCGGGCTTTAGATTTAGATCGGCACAAATTATAGAGGTATATTTAGATGTACTGGAGGCATATAAGGATGCATTTACAATGTATTGGAGGCGTTTGATTAGATTACATTTCTCATATTCTCGAATCAAGGATTAATGGTGACAGCGGAATATTCACAGCTAAATTGGAGACATGGGGCTGGTGGATCCTTGGGTATTGGAGAGGTTGCCGTAGTGAACAATACCTCACCATCAGCAATGAGTCTTAGGTGGTCGGTTTCAGTTGCATACCGTTAGAGCCTGGCCTTTAAGGTTTCGAGAACAGTATGGTTCAAGAACAGTATGGTTTTTACTGCTTTCCGAAAGGGTAGTAGGTTATCTATAGTTCGAATGTCCGGGGGAAACTGGTTCCACAGTTTTATCACACTATGAGAGAAGGATCGTTTCTGGGCATTTCGAGTTGGAGCTGATGAGCCGGTGGGATGCATGGACAATGTTCCAGTTGCGATCTAAGTAGTCTGGTCGAGTGATAGATGGGGAGTTTTTCAGCTATATAGTGGGGAGCCATGTCATGGAGGCGCTTAAAGGCGGGTAAGTACCTGGATAAAGTTAGGACAGCAAAAAGGCCATTTATCCTGGCACTGGTCTGAATATTAGCCAGTACCTGATTAACTTCTGGCAGCCGAACAAGACCCAGACGTTCAGGGGCTGATTTTACAAATGGTGTCCCAATTATAGGCAGTGGCAGACGTCCTACTGCCATATCAGCAGCCAATTGGGATGCACATTTTTGTTTTTGTTGGGGAGTGTGTGGTGCAGTGGTTAGAGCCACAGTCTCAGTACCCTGAGGTTGTGGGTTCAAATCCCATGCTGCTCCTTGTAACCTTGGGCAAGTCACTTAATCCCCCATTGGCCCATTAGATAGAGTGACACCAGGACAGATAGAGAAAAATGCTTGAGTACCTACAATATAGGTGTCTGACTCATGCCTATGGAAGTGTCTAGACATGCCCAAGGCTAGTGTGGGTGTGGCTTCCACCGGAAGTGGCCATGGGGGATCCGTAAGTGTCCCTATGCATCTCTGTAGGTGCGAGACACGCCTTAAATGTAGACCTGTACAATGCTGGCCTACATTTAAGGCATCTGTTAGAGAAAAAAAAGGATGCCAATGAGTGATTGACACATGATTGGCGGCTGCTTCATAGGCGGCCACTGAGATCAGTGTCCTTTAGAGATCAGGCCCTCAAAGCTGTTGCTTGAATTAGATTGGATATCCGGGTCATATTCTGTCCATAGGGGTCAGCTGTGGGCTGAATATCAGCCCCCCCCCCAAATGGAAACTAAGAAATACAAGGATAATTTTAAAAGATTTTTTGTGTTTCTGAATTGTTTTGTGGTTTTCAATAGAGGAGTAGGGAAGGGACTTCCACATAGAATCCAATGGTGTGATCCAAAATTATATCAACAGTTCACCGTTGGATTCTGTGTGGAAGTCCCTTCTCCTTCCCTACTCTTCTCTTGATAAACCACAAAAAAATCCACCATTGGATTCTGTGTGGAAGTCCCTTGTCTCTCCCTACACATCTATTGATGAATGTTGCAATTATGTAGGGATTGTTTCTCCACTTATTGTGGTTTATCATGAGCTCCTACTTTATTTTTTAAAAACCTGTCACACAGAAATGTTAAAAATATAACTAGAACCAAGACATCTCAATATATGAATCAAATAGTGAAACTTAAATATGAATGTTGAGAATGTAAAATAATGCAATTTTTCACATACACTCAGATTTGTGTCATCCGACCAAGAGCTGCGGCTCCTATAGCTGAACCCACCGTCCCATCACTGTGTATGACTTTGCTATACAAAATAGTGAGTGAGGCTACGTGCTCTATTGATTATTAACTTTGTTCTCAATGGCAATAAGAGGAAAAACCACTCCACTTAGCTTTAAGATGTGTTAGCAGGTCCCTTAGCTTTATGATGTGTTAGCAGGTCCCGACATGGACCATGTTTCGAGGGTCTGTTTCAAGGAACCCAAAGGAGGAATGCAAAACTTCAAATGCCAGAGAAATAATTGCTGTGTGATTCGGACAACTTGTGTTCATAAGTTGAAATGGTCTCTTCTAATTGTTCGATACGGGGAGGGTACTCAGGCTATGATGACATGTGAGTCCATATGTTGGCCTGTTTTATAAATGATAATTCCCACAAGAAATATTCATGAGAACTCAATATTTTAATAAAGATTACTTTGAAGTCAATATACCCACCTAATGATTGTGGACATTCTTATAATCCAATAGGTATCAGGGTTTAAAATGGGTTTGGATAATTTCCTAAAAGAGAAGTCCTAAAGCCATTATTGGGATGGCTTGGGAGAAATCCACTGCTTACCATCAGAAGAGAGCAATCACTGGAGAAGGGCACTATGTTTGGGAAGATCAAAGGAACCAGGCGAAGAGGGTGACCTGCAATCAGATGGCTGGACCATGGGGATGATGCTGGAAGTTTTAAAATGTATTTATATTATGGTAGGGGCCCCAGTGCATTTGTTTGCCTAGGGTCCTCTAAAACAATTAATCCTGCCCTGCCAGTAATGATTGAGCAAGGACTGTATATTTAGGAGGTTTATAAGAATCTCTAGCAAAGTGCAGACAGAACAATTTATGTTGTACGTATGATTTTAAAAATCAATATTAAAAAATTGTCTGGCTGTGACTAACATTTCAAAAAATGCAATCGCTGTGAGTTTTGAATGCTGATCTGACCACATCCAGTAATTTGTAATTAGTGGAGAAATAAAATTGTTCCTTACTATTCACCTTTTTCTTTTTCAAGGAACACAGTAAAGTTATTAATCTCTTGCTTTCAGCAGAGATTAATAGATATTGCAAGTGAGTATCCGTGGTCAAGAAATTTTTTTCCATCTCCTCTGCATCCTACAAAAGTGAGCCCAAAACGAGAATGACATACTGACGCACCTGAAGATTGTCTTTTCTGTAATGGTAACACCCGGCCAGGAAAAGGGTGCAACAGGGAGTTGATGCATTCAGTGTCCCAGTGGCAAGATGCCAAGTGACTGATGATTCACTGGGGCTGTGCTGATGTTAGTTGTGATGTCATGAAAGGAGGGGCCATAGAACAGAGCTGCCAGCTGGCTCTGTGCCTTCAAAGCAGGTTGATCCATCCAATTTTAGTTTTATCCCATTGCATGCTGGGGTTTGTAGTTCTGCTTCTCTTAGGGAACTCAGAATGATAAGTCCAGGCTTACAATGGAGTAAACTGGAACCAGATTTAAAAAGCAACAAAGCCACTCAGTAACTCTATCAAGGAAGTCACCCCAGAAGTCTTAAAACAAGAATCCATTAGCTATATGACACAAAATAATAACAGCTTAAAGCACCAGAGAGAAAAAATATATCAAAATAAATTATGAACAGACTCTACCCATAATACAAACTTTATAATCAACACAGGGTTCTGAAATTGTATTATTTCATATAAGTTCCCTACAAATCAGATCTATGATTGAATAAAATGCAGAGTTTGTTGATTTTGAAGGCCAAAGTACTTATATCCCTACTTAATTCAGATAAAACTCAGATAAAACAACTAATATTTGACTTACTATTTTCTTCAAGCTAAATTAAACACAAATTTGTGAAAGAGAATTGCAAATGTTACTAAAAGAGGCATGCTGGCTCACTTACATAATCATTACTCTCTGAAGCAAGTAAGTGCTAGCAGATTTGGTGGCTTTCCGATATGAAGTCAATAGTAACCTGGGGAGTAATTTTATGAACTTTTCCTATGCGTAAAACCTAGTTTTACAAGCATAAAATAATTTTTACACAATTACCCCATGGGGTACTATTTAGTCAGTTTATTCAATTTTGGATAAGAAAGACGATGTAATACTGGTTTAAATGTCTGCGGCTTTAACCTAGTATTTGAGAAAGACAGATGGGGCCTATGTGTCTTTATAAAATAGATTAGAACTAGATATATCCCTGCCCAATTTATTTAGGTACCCTATAAAAAATGATCTTGCACATCTATCAAGAGCATTATGGTTACATTATTCAAGTTCAATTTATTTGTAATAAATGGGTGTAATTTCTGACCAAGAGAAGAAGGTGTTGCCTTTCAATTCTAAGTCACTAAACTAAAGGGCAATATATGTATATATTAGAAAGGAAAGTGTAATAAACAACTCATATGATTATCCTGTCTCTTCATAAAATTATTGCACTCAAAATCAGATTAATACTGTCAATAAACCAAATTATTGTTTCGCTTAATATACCCAGAGATCAGATTTTTTTGAGGTTGTTGTCTCAAATATAGTCTCACCGACCAATCATAGCATATGTGCAGTGAAAAAATGTTTGACTTGTGCATTCACAAACTTCAAATGTCAAAATACAAAAAAAAAATTTAATAAATAAATAGTGCGAAAAGGTTCAGCCTCTGATAACCAGAGCTGGTATTGTGACATCATAATGCTTCATTCCAGCAATGCCTAAGAGCCAACCTCATCAGTGATGTCACAATGGCTAGATTGTCCTGTCTTTGGCTCACTTATACTACATTATGATTTCTAGAGTGCTCCAGTGGTTAAACTAAAGCTACAGCCTCAGCATCCTGAGGTTGTGGGTTTAACCCCCCACTGCTCCTTGTGACCCTGAGCAAGTCACTTAATTCCCCCCCACCCCCATTGCCCCAAGTACATTAGATAGATTGTGAGCCTGCTGGGACCAATAGGAATATATGCTTGAGTGCCTGAATAAATCCATGTAAACCATTCTGAGTTATCTTGGGAGAACAGAGTAGAAAAGTAAATAACCCCCCTTTAACAAAACTGTGAACGTGGGTTTTAGCGCAGGCCGGTTTGCTGAATGCTCTGCGCTTTTCCCAATGCTCATAGGAACTCTATGAATGTCAGGAGCAGCGCGGAACATTCAGCGTGCCAGCCTGGGCTAAAAACCACTATCACGGTTTTGTAAAGGGGGCAGGGGGTAAATAGGGACCATTTGTGGCACCATTGCCTTTATAACCATTTGTTTGGGAGGAGGCAGGGCTGGTGTTATGATGTCCGATTTCTTTCATTATCAGTACTGTATTTAATACTGAGCATCATTAATTCAATATACTTTGAATAACTACACAAACCATTTTAATTTTTTTAAATTATTTTTTAATTTCTTAATAAAAATACGTACAATACAGTAACAATAACATATACTTCCAATACGCGCAATAATAAATGATGCCTACTGGCACCTAAAATATCAGCGTCAGAATCATGCCTCCATTGGCACTTTGGTGACACGACAAAAATGCGTCAACAATTGCGCGCCGACAATCCCGTTCAGGACTTATGTGCTCCGCCTTAAAACAGTTCCTGTTAGCGCTCTGAGTGGAGGTGTTCCCCCCCAATACACTGAAAACTGGCAAATACCAAAAAAGCAAAGGATAACAGCAGTTTCCACTGTAATGGGGGGTGTTTCAGGGGTTCCCTCCCCCATCCCACCCCCAACGGAAGTGCGAACACTTGTAAGTTCCCCCCAACCCCCCCCCCCTCAGAGCGCTAACAGGAACGGTATTAAGTCCTGGGTGGGATTGTCAGTGTGCGATTGTCAGAACATTTTTGTCCGCCATGCTTTAGTTACGGTACCAGCGCTATAGGCTGCCTAACGCCACTGTGGGTATGGCTAATACTGGAAGCGACGTTAGGCGACCTATTGTGCCAACGGAGGTATGATTCACATGAAAGGTAGGCACCAGAACATAGAAACATAGAAACAGACAGCAGATAAGGGCCATGGCCCATCCAGTCTGCCCACCCCAATAACCCTCCCCTACCTTTCTTTGTGAAGAGATCCCATGTGACGATCCCATTTTGTCTTAAAATCAGGCACGCTGCTGTTTTCTGGAGCATTTGGTCCTTAATTGATCATAAACCTGATGTTACTGAGATGGATACATGGCTATTACTGATGTATGCTTTATTTTATGTATACACTTCTCCCTCTGCATTCGCGGGTTTACTACTCGTGACTTCAATTATTCACGGTTTTTGTCTTGATGGCTCCTCCCCCAAACGACATCATCCCAGAGTGCCGATAAAAAGTTTGGCGCTTTTTTCCAGCACTTCCTTCAGCGTGCGTAGAGAAATTCGCTTTTTTTCCAGCACTTCCTCCAGAATTTTATTTGTGACTTCATCATATTCACGAAGGTTTTAACAAAAAAAAACAAAAAACCCGCGAATAACATAGAAAAAATTATTCACAATTTTTCCATATTCACGGGCCAGCTCTGCCCCTAAGCCCCACAAATACAGAGGGAGACGTATTTATATTCTACTCCCTTAAAACTGGAAATATGCGGGTTGAAAATATTTTTATTGACCCAACTGAGCGATACACAAAATACTTATGATTACCGTCCATAAAGGACTTTCTGATTGTATCTCTGAAATGATTTTAAATAAATACTTACTATACCTATGTTTAAGCTAAATCCAAAATCCCTTCCCCTCCCCTTTTCCTGAAGAAATGATCTGTCCCATCTAAATCCTAATCACATGTACTAAAAATGAAATCCCTCTGCCTAGAGTAAAGTGCAAGTCCCAGATGCCTCCATTTCCACTAGCTATTACAATTCAGTTTAACTATAATTAGAGTATTAATCGGGATAGGGATTGTTATGGAAGAAATGAATGGACATGCTGCATGCAATATAGGTCTCACACCTACTGGGGCTTCTAATCATTTTCCTTTCCAGACACAGATAAGGTCCTACAGTTCTACGAAAGCTCTGCAACCCTTCTGTCCCAACACAACAAAAAAACACTCTTTGTTAAGATCTCTCAGTGCTCCATTTACACAACGCTCTGTGTAGGTGCTTACACCCTCAGCTTGTACCAAGCAACGCCTGTTGACAAAGGCAGGGCCACAACAGGACTGGAGGCTTCTTGATTGCAATATTCCTGCCAGCATCTGGTCTAATAGCACGAGTTAGTTGTGCTGGGGCATGCCTATGATATCTAGCAGGGGTTAAGTCTGTTCCCCATCCAAATGCTCACCCTCCATGTTCAAACTGCAGCTTCTAAATGGCTTCATTGTCCTATACTTGGCTCACTTTTACTACATTTTGATTTCTAGAGCGGTGCAGAGTAGAGAATGACACGGGGACAAATTTGTCCCTGTCCCCGCAGGAGCTCAATTTTCCGACCCCACGAGTTTTGTCGCTGTCTCTGTCCGTGCACCATTCCTGTAAGCTCTACCTTAATTACACAAGCCTTGAATACTTATGATTTTAAAGTGTTTGAGGCTTGGGCAGATGAGGACGGTGCTTAGGCGTTGGTGGAATGAGGCATTATGACATCACAATCTGAGCTCTAGAATGTTGCTACTTATGATTTCAAAGTGTTTGAGGCTTGTGCAGATGAGGACGGAGCTTAGGCGTTGGTGGAATGAGGCATTATGACATCACAATCTGGGCTCTAGAATGTTGCTACTTATGATTTTAAAGTGTTTGAGGCTTGGGCAGATGAGGACAGAGCTTAGGCGTTGATGGAATGAGGCATTATGACATCACAATCTGAGCTCTAGAATGTTGCTACTTATGATTTCAAAGCGTTTGAGGCTTGGGCAGATGAGGACGGAGCTTAGGCATTGGTGGAATGAGGCATTATGACATCACATTCTGAGCAGTAGAATGTTGCTACTTATTATTTTAAAGTGTTTGAGGCTTGTGCAGATGAGGACGGAGCTTGCAGGAATGGGGCAGGGACAGGAAAAGAACTCATGGAGACGAGACGGAAAATGAGTTCCCCCAGTGATGGGGAAAAATTTGTCCCTGTGTCATTCTCTAGTCTAGGATCAGAGAGTAGGTGTTCTCCATGCTAATCAGTTAGTGCAGGGTGAGCATATGACCCTTACCGCCTAGAAAATAGATGCCTGTAAGTGTTCATGTGCTAATGGCCATGCACTAACGGGGAAACTAATACCCGGCCCTTAATGTGAATAGTGGAAAAAGGGACTATTTTATTGCTGCACTAAAGTGGCCTCAGCATATGGGAAAGACCCAAGCTGGAGATAGCACCAGTGGTGTAGCGAGGGGGTGGGATGGACTGCCCTGGGTACCGTCTTGACACCTCTCCTCCTTTATACCCACTCACCTCTTCAAATCTTCACCAGCAGCATCACCTACCTGCTGCTCATGCCAGCCTCATCTCTGCTTCTGACATCACTACCTGATTGCAGGACCAGGAAGTGACAGAGGATAAGCGATGCTGCTGTTCACTGCTAGCACAGATTTGAAGAGGTTTAGGGTGCAGAGCAGGAAAGAGTGCAGGGACACACAGTGTGGTAATGCCTGGCACCACCGCCCCGTGTGCCTGCTCCCCTCGCTACACCGTTGGATAGCTCTGGCCACTTTTTAGTGCAGTTTAGTACAAGGGCCCTTAATAAAATGTACTTAATAAAATGTACTTAATAAAATGCATGTAAATTATAGTATTCTTAGGGTTACCAAACGTTCAGATTTACCCGGACATGTCCTGTTTTTAGAGGACTGTCCAGGCCATCCAGATGACTTTTCAAAACCGCATGCACGCATGTGTTTATACGTGTGATGTCATCGTGTCATATGTGCGCATGTGCAGATGCCCTCCCGACGTAGCTCCGAGCACGAGAAAAGGTTGGGGCGGGGCTGGGGCATGTCTTGGGCAGAACAGGGCGGGGCTGGGTGGGCTTGGGAGCGGGGCCATGAGTCCGGATTTTACGATGGTAACATCTGGTAACCCTTAATATTCTATCATTTATGCACATAACTGTGTGCCCTACCCATATGTACCCCCATTTTCAGTGTTCTGGTATTCAGGCACCAGGTTATGGAACAGGGCGTAACAAGCACATTTATGCGCCTATGCTAATATTTTGGTCATTTAATGCATTCCTGGTGTTTAAATGTTGGTATACAGTACTCCCCCAAAATTCGCGGGGTTCCGTTCCAGGAAATCCCGCGAATTATGAAAAACCGTAAATGCGGTTTTTCATCTTTCAAAAGGCAGGAGAGAAAATCATTCACGGTCTGCTCCGACCGCCTCTTCCTGTAGTAAAATCAGGCTACACCAATCAGGAGCTGCTTTGACACGCAGCTCCTGATTGGTGTAGCTCAACTTTACTACAGGAAGAGATGGTCAGAGAAAATTGCGAATGAGTGAGTCCGCGAATTGTGAACCGTGAATTCACTGGGGAACACTGTATTCATTATAGAATTACCCCTCCTCCCCATGACAATATTATGAAAGATAGGAGAGATTTTACAACTAGATTAAAGAAAATTAATGAAGACGTGTTTAACAGCCATGTGCCCTTAAAGATCCCCCATTTACTATGTTGTTGGTTTTCTCCCATTCTGTAGTTGTGCCCATTTAAAAAATAAAAAAAAAGCAAAAATGAGCTCTTTTGTTGTTCTATTTCATAACTGGAAATGTGAGCAGGTGAATCTGGTACTTTTGGATATTTAAAAAAAATCCAAAAAACTTTTCAGAAACAACTTGGAGTCAAAATGAGAAATCATTGAACCCTGAACTTCAGCTGGAATGCCCAATGTTAAACGCAAGGTCATGCCAGAACATTTCTCACTTGTACACTAATTTAGCTTTCAAGACTCACAACTGCATTTCTTGACTAGACTTTTATGAGCTAAGACTTCTTTCATCGGGCATGTTTCCGTAAGTCAGGTCCAAACTGGGTTGGCTCAAGGGATTGAGGCACCCTGAGTCCAATTTTGCATTGATGCCCCCTTCCTGCAATCTGGTATTTCTCTTCTCCTCCCTTTCCACCTCACCTGCGATCTGGTATCTTCCCCTCTCTCAAGTCTCCCACTCCTGCTGGACCAAGTGATAGGGTTACCAGAGGTCTGGATTTCCCCGGACACGACCTCCTTTTGAGGACATGGCTGGGGGTCCAGACGGCTTTTCAAAAACCCATCACTTTGTCCAGATTTTGAAAAGCTTCCCCCCGAAATTGTGTCAGGCAAAAGAGCATCCGTGCATGCGTGGGCGCCAGGCGATGACATCACACGTCGCATCCTCGCATGCGCGGATGCCCTCCTGCTCAACCAGAGCAAGCAGCGGAGGCGAGCCTAGGACAGGATTAGGGGCAGAACTTGAGCATAATGGATGTGGATGGGCGGGCCTTGGGGTGGGTCTAGGGAGTTCAGATTTTATGAATGTAAAATCTGGCAACCTTAACAAGTGAGGCACTGGCTCAGTTCACTGATAATAAAAAGTGCCAAAATTCCAGTCTGGCATCTATCCCTCTAGAACAGTGTCTCGCAAACTGCGAAGCCACAGCACACTCAACTGATGGCTGCGGCTCAAAGGCATCCAGAAGTGCTTGGACGTTGACGCGATGATGTCACGTGCATGTGCGAAGGCCCTCCAGATGGGGTCCTGAGCCGTCAGTAGGGGGTGCTGGAAGGGAAGAGGCACGGAAAGGCGCTGGTGCCGGCTGACTGCCCACAGGATGTGCCTCTTGCGGTGAGAGACAAGTTCTGTAGGCAGTCAGCTGGCACCAGCGCGTCTTCTCCTTCCTGGCATCTTGCGGCACACCCAGGGCAGGATTAATTTGTCGAGGGCCCCTAGGCACCCAAGTACACTGGGCCCTCCTACCCTGCCCCACCCCACCATGGGAAACAGGTGGAAAACAGGAAGCTGCGTCAGAGGGAAGCTGTGGGCAAGCAGCACCGCTTGCACAATTACAGCTCACGTTGCCTTTCTTACTCGCATTGCTTGCTTGTCTTACTTTCCGTCGATGGGGGGGGGGGGGCGCGTTGCTGATCGGGGTGGGATCCGCCCACATTGCCGATCAATGCTGGAGGGGCCCATCTCCGTTTGGAAAAAACAATGTTGCTGCCCTCCTTCATCGGGCCCCCCTGACCATTTCGGGCCCTAGGCACGTGCCTACTTGGCCTATTGGTTAATCCTGCCCTGGGCACACCTGGAATCTCGGGTGGCACACAGTTTGCAATACACTGCTCTAGAAGTTTGAAGGGATTTTGGCCCCCTTTATCACAGGCACCCTGGGCCAGGGCCTCACCTAGTCCATAGGCTGAGCCAGCCCTGGGTCCAAAGACCACCATCTGCTGCTGTTTATCTTATCTGCTTACAAAGGTCAATCTATTCAAAACCCACCACATGGCTGTGGTACTGTATGTTATGTTATATCCCCCAAAATCCTCATTAATTACAGTTCTAGGCAGATTACAGGCAACATATGTTTTTCTTTTAACTTAATTATGTTTTTACTACTTTTTACTACTTGCAATTTTATCTATAAGGCATGCTTTTTATTCAGATGTATTACTGAAATGTACATATAGCTTCTTGTTGTATTTCATCAGGATACTTTGATGAAACCGTATGTATTACTTCTTGTGTTGTGAGCCGCTTAGAACCTCCCCGGTATGGCGGCATACAAATAAATTATTATTATTATTATTAAACAGAATTTTGTATAAACATGTTATAAAGCAGTGGTCTCAAACTCAAACCCTTTGCAGGGCCACATTTTGGATTTGTAGGTACTTGGAGGGCCTCAGAAAAAAAATAGTTAATGTCTTATTAAAGAGTTTGAGACCACTGAGTTAAGGGAAACGGTTAATCCGCTGGCTGGGTTAAAGGGCAGAGGGGAGAACAGGCCAATCAAGCCATTGCGACATCACTGATGAGGTTGGCTCTTATTGGTGGAATTAGGCATTATGACATCACAATCTCAGCTCTGCTTCCCAAAGACAAACAGGATGTCATGGTTACAGTTAAGCCAGTGGTCTCCAACTCAAACCCTTTGCAGGGCCACATTTTGGATTTGTAGGTACTTGGAGGGCCTCAGAAAAAAAATAGTTAATGTCTTATTAAAGAAATGACAATTTTGCATGAGGTAAAACTCTTTATAGTTTATAAATCTTTCCTTTTGGCTAAGTCTTAATAATAATATTGTAATTTGTAGCTAAAGAGACATATGATCAAGAAGCTGTTTTATTTTACTTTTGTGATTATGATAAACATACCGAGGGCCTCAAAATAGTACCTGGCGGGCCACGAGTTTGAGACCACTGTTATAAAGCATTATTTGAGGGGCCGCTGAAAAGTTCTCAGCCCAACCAACAAAGTTGGGGAAGTCTCCATCGAGGGCTATATACTTAGTCCAGCGATTTTTCCATTTTTCTTTTTGTATATATATTTATTAGAAATGCAGTAGTTACAAACATCTAAGTACATTGTTCCATAAAGGAGAACTAAAAATAACAAGGTATATACAGTAAAATCATACAAGAGATAGAGCGCAATCGTAACAAAATCAGTGTAGACAGAGAAACATACTGTCAACAGGAGGCTCCCTCTAACCTGAATAATAATAATAATAATAAAGATAAGATAACAGAAAATAAAATTTAGGGAGAAAACAGGAAATGAAAATAAAGAAGAAAAAAAAGGGGGGGAAAATATAAAAATAGGAACAAAACCTATCCACTAGGCTGCATTAATTTTTAAACAATCATTCATACCTTCAAACGCGCATTCCTACTTACATCCAAATAACAGCGTACAGAAACTCACCAAACATCCTACCCCATCCACTTACCAGACAAACTCAGGCACACCCCACCGTGCGGAAACTGAACCGAAAAGATAAAATCAGTAAAAGCTGTCACATAGTGTGTGAAAGAGAATCCCCCAAGGGCAAGGCCTGTATTTCTCTCCATAGAGACACATTATCAGCCTTCTGAATTTTTAAGGTAAGAAGGGGGCGATGCGCTGATCTCTATACGGGTTTTCACAAGTACATTATGAAAATACAAGGGTATCTGCAATTTCAGTAGCAGGGGTGTCATTGTGGAATATGATAACATGCACGCGTTAGCGTATAGTGTGTGCTAAAAAGCTTAGCGCACCTTTGTAATAGTATTAGAAGCATGGCTAACCTAGCATGGCACGACAGTATGACATGTAGAATGATAGAGCCTAGCACGGTAGACGTGGAAGTCAAACATGTAGCAGACATAGCGTAAGAAATCATAGCATGGTAGACATAAAACAGCAAATATATCCCCTCTCTTACGAAGCCGCATTAGGCTTTTTTATCGCCGGCCGCAGCAGTATTAGCTCCGACGCTCATAGGAATTCTATGAGTTTTGCAACTAATACCGCTGTGGTCGGCGATTTAAAAAAAAAAACCCTAACGTGGCATCAAAAAAAGAAAGGGATACAAACTCGTAGCACGGTTTATAGCACCGACCATAGTAGTAACAGCTCCGATGCTCGTAGGAATTCTATGAGCGTCGGAGCCGCCGCAGTCAGCGCTAAAAACCGCGCTATGGTTTTTTAAAAGGGGGGAGAAAGTTATCAAATTGTTAGCAAATTATACACACAGTCTGAGGTAATATAAATAGCAGCTGGCCATTAACATTGTCTTTGTTTCAGGTGACTTGTGTTATTAGTCTGAGTCTCTTTGGACCCCTGGCAGGGATTTCTTAAAAAGCCATGTTTTTAGATTTTTGCAAAACAGCATGTATACTATGTATGTGTGAATTTCGATGGGAAGTGACACTTTTGCTATTCGCTAGTTGAATGATTTGCTGTGTGATGTCTTCTTGTATTTTTTTTTTTAGCTCTCTTGTGGGGAACGATAAGGTCTATCTTCAGCATAGCAAAACTTGCTGAGGGTATTTGTGCAGCCTAACATGATAAAATAATTTAGCATACGGCAGGCTCGGTGGAGGCCTGCATGACATCGGGAGAGAGGGGGGACAGGGTACAGGGCAGGGAGGTGTGACAGGGTTCAGAGCCTGGGAGGAAGGGGAGACTGGGTGGACAGCCTGGCAGGGAGGGAGGGGGGGGGACATGGTGCAGAGCCTGGCAGGGCAGGGAGGGAGGGGAGCTGAGTGCAGAGTCTGGCAGGGGAGGGAGGGAGAAGGGAGTAGGGCACAGATCCTAGCAGGGCACATGAATATTAACACTACCCCCCACCCCCCTCGGTCTTATATTCGTGTTAACTTTTTTTCCTCCTTTTTTGGGGGAAAAGGGTACCTCGTCTTATACTCGGATTGACTTATATTTGAGTATATACAGTAGTTGTTTTTAGATACTTTAAGAAAATTCAGTGAGAGTTGTTAAACCTTTCAGTAATGCTAGGCTTTACCAGACAGCTATAGGAGGAACATTAAGAGAGATAGGGTTTTTGAGTATATCTTTGGCGTTATTATCTATTAAAATCATTCTCCTTGTATACACTTGAAGGCTGCCTAGCACTAATGTTAGCTTTATCCTTAGTAAACTAAAAGCTTAAGTAACTGAGTTTTATGTTGCAAACCATCTCTATTGCTAACTGGAGTAGGTGTGTATGTGTAAAACTTTGAAGAAATAATTAGGCACCAAAGCTTGAAGCTTGATGGACTCTATGCAATGGTATAGATAACTGGAGGCTTCTTCCTAAGGCTTACAGACTGACATCAGAGCACAGAGGGTGTGTGTCTCTCTGTGTGTACTTCACGTGTGAGCATCTGGATGTGATCTGTCCCCACTTGCCAAGCCTGGAGCAAAGCTGGAGTAGTAGAGAGTTCAAAGAATTTCAAGAACTATTCCCAAACAACTGTTAGGAATGCTGAATTTTATATTTTGTGGGGGAGACGGAATGGAAGTGGAAGAGGGTGAGGGTGGAGGGGTAAGGGGTAAGGGGCGAAGGTACTTTGTATTTCAATATGGTTCTGGGACTGGCGTGTGGAATAACCAGCACTCACCAGTTGTGTTTGTAGTACGTGAATGCAAATCAAAAGAATTTGAAGAAAATAATACATTCTTAAGTCTGATCTTGAAATCTTAGAAAAAAAAATATTCAGAAAACGATCGTAGAAATGGGAAATAGGGCTAGGCTACGCTTGAATGAAGGCTCTTTTTTTCAGGATGATTTCTGCCTATGGTGGTAACCAAAGACTAATTATGGCAGCTGGCCGCTGCGCGTCTGCTCATCTCTGTCTCTGCCCAACCCATGAAACTCACCCGCCCAGAACTTGTCTAAACGTCTTCAGTTGTTCTTGGCATCTTCGGCTGTATTCATTAAGCAATGCCAATCCTTCCCACACATACTCCGAAATAAAAACAATAACTAAGTTATAGAATGAACATACAATTTACAACGCTTAGCACGCACAGAGTAAATTACATTATTTTACAGCTCTTGGTTGCAAATTGTAGACATCCATGAAGCTGCACCAACAACATGGACCACTGATATTGGCTCACATTAGAGTTGGCATTTTTTTGGCATGATTAAAGTGAAGATCCCAAGAGACAGGAGGCTGCATCAGTGAAAGCATCTGTTTGGCTCCTCTGGCATTGGTCTGAAAGGTCATAAATTGATGAGATGAAAAGGCTGAAATACCCTCTGCCTTCTCTGACACTTGGAGACAAGTGTTGGCTGGAAATACTGTAGAAAAAACTGAGGGGAAACTTAACATATGCCCCCTTAAGCAGTATTCCCAAAATATGGTCATATCCCAAAGACAAGTCACCAGCTATTTGGAAGGGGGAGTACAGCTCCAGTCCTCAGGTCCACCAACATGTCAAGAGTTTACAAAATTCCAAATAAATATGCATAAGATAGACCTTCAAGCACACTGCCTCAATAGTATGCAAATTTATCTCCTGCTTATTCGTGAAATATACCCTGAAAATCTGTCTCCGCTCCCTCTCCCCCAGTATAGGCCATAAGAATAGCCTTACTGGGTCAGCCCAATGGTCCATCAAGCCTAGTAGCCCATTCTCACGGTGGCCAATCCAGGTTACTAGTACCTGGCCAAAACCCAAAGAGTAGCAACGTTCCATGCTACCGAGCAAGGGCAAGCAGAGGCTTCCCTCATGTCTTAATAACAGATTATGGACTTTTCCTCCAGGAATTTGTCCAAACCTTTCTTAAAACCAACTACGCTATCTGCTCTTACCACAACCTCTGGCAACGTGTTCTAGAGCTTAACTATTCTCTGAGTGAAAAAATATTTCTTCCTATTGGTTTTAAAAGTATTTCCCTGCAGAGTGTCCCCTAGTCTTTGTAATTAAGACATCTGTCTGGCAAGCTATGCATTCCCCATGTTGACAGTGAGTGTGGGAAGGAGGGATCCTGTAAGGAACATTCAAGGAGCCCGAGGAAGCCAGATATTTTGTTGACAGCCATGCTGAGATTGGTGGCTATTTGGATTGCGGTAGGCTTGCATAATTGGAAATGGAAGAGGAAGAATGCTGGGGGGGGGGGGGGACGTGGGACTTAAAAAGAACATTCTGCATGATCAGCTACTAAGGAGGTAGAAGAACAAGTGAGAAAGGTGAGAAAAGCTGTCTTGGATAAGGAATGATATCCTACAGGTGGTCAGATTCAATGGCTGGAAGCAGAGCTATAGCTTTGGCAATGGAGACAGGAAGAACTAGGCAGACTGGATGGTTCAGTTGAACTTTCTGGGTTGCCAACGACTGTGTTATTAAATTACTGTATTTCAGTGCATGGAAAAATGACCTCTGTTTAGAAGTTATGAAAAAAAAATCCCAGTAACAGTTAGGAATGAGCAGTCAGAAAATTTTCATTACCTGTCATTTCCTGTGTCATTTATGGGGATGTTCATTTTATTTGGCTTTCCTGGATGCTTGCCATTAAGCAATGTCACTAATAAATGCCCCATCATAGCAAATTCAGGTGCTGGGAAAAAAAAAATGACTTGGACGCCATTGATAGAGAAGCGCTTAGTGACAGGATCCACACCCAATTTTGGATGCAAGGATTTATAGCAATTGAAACCTGGTGTGAATCCTTGCGCCTAAATTAGGCATGGATCTGCCTTATTCTATAACTGCGTGCAAATTCTAGAAATGCTCCTGCCATGGCCATGCTCCCACTTCAGATTAAAAAACGAGGTACACGTTTTTATAGAATACCAACTAGGAAAATGCATGCAGAAATGCAAATTGTTACCAAATAGCACCATTAGTTAACTGTAAGCATCTGATTATCCCCTCCCCCCTCCTTTACAAAGCAGCACTAGCATTTTTAGCGGCAGCCGCGGCGGTAACACCTCGGATGCTCGTAGGAATTCTATGAACGTCGGAGCTGTCACTGGCACTACAAACACTAGCGCGGCTTTGTACAGGAGGGGGTATTTGTGGTAATTGGCTCGTTATTCAATTATATTGTGCACGTTATTTTGAGTGCCATTTGTAGAATTTAGGGGATGGTGTACACTATTTGCAAAAATATGTATGCAGTACTATTGTTAGCAAAAAAAAACAACAACCCACAATCCCCCAGACTCTAAAAATGGCACCTAAAGTCAGACATTCAATTGGGCTCATTATAGAGGTAAGGCCAGTAAGGCAAGCAACATAATGAATTGTCACCAAAATAGCAAATAATTGCTGATAAATAACAATAATTGGCATTATTATGTACATTATATTGGTATTAGATCCCTAGTATGTGTCAAATTAGGATAAATCCAGTACAAATCGTAACCTGTTAACTGTAGAAACATAGAAACATAGAAGATGACGGTCGATAAAGGTCATAGCCCATCAGGTCTGCCCACTTTACTGACCCACCCCCAAGTCTACTATCCTAGGGATCCCACTCCTGGTGGCAGGTTCCCTTGGCTTAACCCTCTAAGGGATCCCACTTGGGCATCCCATTTGCTCTTAAATTCTTGCACTCTGTTTGCCTCAATCACCTGCACCGGGAACTCGTTCCAAGGATCAACCACTCTCTCGGTGAAGAAATATTTCCTGGTGTCACCATGAAATTTCCCGCCTCTGAGTTTGAGCAGATGCCCTCTTGTGGCTGAGGGTCCTTTGAGAAAGAGAATCTCTTCTTCCATCTCGATACGGCCGGTAATATACTTAAACGTCTCGATCATGTCTCCTCTCTCCCTACGTTCCTCGAGTGAGTACAGCCGCAAATTTTTCAGCCTTTTCTCGTACGATAGATCCTTGAGCCCCGAGACCATCCTTGTGGCCATCCGTTGCACTGACTCTACTCTCAGCACATCTTTTAGGTAGTGTGGCCTCCAGAATTGCACACAGTATTCCAAATGAGGTCTCACCATGGTTCTGTATAATGGCATTATGACTTCAGGCTTCCGGCTGATGAAACTCCTGCGGATGCAACCTAACAACTCTCTTGCCTTAGAAGAAGCCTTCTTCACATGATCAGCAGTTTTCATGTCTGCGCTGATGATCACTCCCAAGTCTCGTTCTGTTGAAGTTCTAGCTAAGGTCTCACCATTCAAGGTGTAAATTCTGAACGGATTTCTGCTGCCGAGGTGCATGATCTTGCATTTCTTAGCGTTGAAGCCCAGCTGCCAGGTCGAGGACCAAAGCTCCAACAAATGTAGGTCCTGTGTCATACTATCGGGTGAATTGCTGTCTCTCACTATATTGCATAGTTTTGCGTCATCAGTGAATAACGTTATCTTACCTTGAAGCCCCTGAGTTAGGTCCCCTATGAATATGTTGAAAAGGAGCGGGCCCAAGACTGAGCCCTGCGGTACTCCACTGGTCACCTCCGATGTTTTAGAGAGGGTACCGTTAACTACCACCCTCTGAAGTCTGCCACTCAGCCAGTCATTGACCCATGTAGTTAGTGTTTCTCCCAGCCCAATTGATTTCATCTTGCTCAACAGCCTGCAATGCAGGACACTATCGAAAGCTTTGCTGAAGTCTAGGTATACGACGTCCACGGATTTTCCCAAGCCTAGCTGTTTTGTTACCCAGTCAATGAAGCTGATGAGATTGGATTGGCAGGACCTACCCTTGGTGAATCCATGTTGACTGGGATCCCGTAGATTCTCCTCATCCAAGATTGCGTCTAATTTACGTTTGATTAGTGTTTCCATGAGTTTGCATACTATTGATGTGAGACTCACCGGTCTGTAGTTTGCAGCCTCTGCCCTGCAACCCTTTTTGTGCAGTGGAACAACGTTAGCTGTTTTCCAGTCTATGGGAACATCACCCCGAACTTAGGGAGAGATTGAAGAATCCTGATAGCGGTTCTGCCAGGACATCACGCAGCTCACTGACCACCCTGGGGTGTAGATTGTCCGGTCCCATGGCTTTGGTCACCTTAAGTCTAGCCAGTTCGTAGTAGACGTCACCAGGTGTGAACTCGAAATTCTGAAACGGGTCTTCCACGCTGGGCCTTGCCTGCAACTGCGGATCGTGCCCCGGTGCCTCGCAGGTAAAGACCGAGCAGAAGTATTCATTCAGTAGTTCTGCTTTATCGGAATCTGATTCTGCGCAGTTCCCATCTGGTTTTCTAAGGCGTACTATCCCGTCTGTGTTCTTTTTCCTATCACTAATATACCTGAAGAAGGATTTGTCCCCTTTCTTCATGTTCTTTGCCAGAGTCTCTTCCACCCGAAGTTTGGCCTCCCTGACTGCCATTTTGACCGCTGCAGACCTCGCCCAATGTTCTAGTTTAGCTTCCCTAGTCTCCGTTCGTTTGTAGGAAATAAATGCTTTTTTCTTCTCCTTGACGAGGTGCGAGATTTCTGCGGAGTACCATTGGGGTTTGTTGTTTCTCCGCCGTTTGTGTACTGATTTAATGTAGAGGCTTGTCGCTTCATGTATGGTAGATTTCAGGAATGACCACATAGCTTCCACATCATCGGTCGTAGCTTGGTTCTGCAGTGTCCGGTGGACGAAATCTCCCATGCGTTCGAAGTCAGTGCCTCGGAAGTTGAGTACTTTTGTTTTCGTGTTTGATCTAGGGAAACCTTTCCTGAGGTAGAACCACACCATGTTGTGGTTGCTGGAGGCTAGCGTATCTCCTACTGAGACCTTCGAGACGCTATCCCCGTTGGTGAGTACCAGGTCCAGGATCGCCTGGACCCTAGTGGGTTTCAATACCATTTGTTTGAGTCGGGCTCCCTTTATGGATGTTAACAGTCTCCTGCTGCCGCTTGTTGTTGCTGAGTATGAGTTCCAATCTGCGTCAGGCATGCTGAAGTCCCCTAGCAGAACAGTGTCTCCCCATAGAGTGATATTTTCTATGTCTTCAATTAATTTGGAGTCTTTGTCTTCCAGTTGTCTTGAAGGTCTATATACTACACCAAGATACAGGCATTTTTCCCTGCCTCTGGCCAGGTTCACCCAGAGGGATTCCCCGGTGTACTTGACATCTGTGAATCTGTGACATCTGTGATTCTTCTTTAATGTATAGTGCCACCCCTCCCCCTGACTTTCCCTCTCTGTCCTGACGAAATAAGTTGTATCCCGGTATAGCCATATCCCACCCATGAGAATCTGTGAACCAAGTTTCGGATATTGCCACCACGTCAAGGTCGGCATTCATTATTTCGGTCTCTAATTCTAGAATCTTATTGCCTAAACTGTGTGCATTAACGTACATAGCCCTCCATACCCCGTGTTTGCTAAGTCCCTGTGGGGAGTTTCCCACCTGGGGTAGTGTGACTCCTAGAGAATTGTTTGCAATGGGGGCACTTACTTTTTACTTAGAATCGGAGTTTCGACTCACCTCGTCAGGATCGTTCCTTACTGCACTTGTATCTGACTTACCTAGTTTAAAGCTCTACGAAGCAGGTGGGCTAGTCGGTATCCAAAGACGTGCTTACCCCTGCTGGTCAGATGAAGTCCGTCTGGTCCCTGAAGTCCTTGCAACGCCTCTCCATGGTTCAGGAATCCGAAGTTCATTTCCCGGCACCATCCTTGAAGCCACTCGTTAGTCCTCAGTATACGCTCATCCCTGGCACTTCCTTTGCCTCTAACTGGGAGGATCGAGGAGAAGACCACCTGCGCTCCTGTCTATTTCAGCCTCTCACCCAGGGCTCCAAAGTCTCTAGTTAAGTTCTCCGGGGTGTTCTTAGCAGTGTTGTTTGTGCCAATGTGGATGAGGACCATGGGGAAGTGATCTTGGGGCTTGAGAAGCCTATCAAGACAGGCGGTGACATCTCGGACCCTGGCTCCAGGCAGACAGCAAACCTCCCTTGACTGCATATCCGGTCTGCAGATTGGGTGCCCCTCAGCATGGAGTCCCCAATGACTATTTATTTTATTTTATTTATTCAATTTTCTATACCATTCTCCCAGGAGAGCTCAGAACGGTTTATATGAATTTATTCAGGTACTCAGGTACTTTATTACTCTGTGCTTCTTTGGGGGGAGCCGATCAGTTGTCCCCGGAGTTGGAGCCGTGTGCTGGACTACCTCCTGCTCCTTGTCGACATCTTCTACCTATAGGATCTGGAATCTGTTCCTCAGGGTGAGTTGTGGGGTGGATGTAAAGCTGCCCTGTTGATGAGAAAAAGAAGAAGAGGGTAAAGAGATTGAAAGAGGGGAGTGGGATCTTCGATGTTTGCCCGTGGAGGAGGTCACCAGCTGCCAGGAGCCAGCGTCTCCAGCCATCTCCTGTACCCCAATTGTTGGTTTCAAAGCTGGTAATTTGGGTGTCTCGAGGGAGGACATGTCTTGGGCCAGCTCAGTGATTTGGGACAGCTCCTGGACGACTCCGTCAATGTAGGCCTCATCCTCTCGGATGCTTCTCAGGCATTTCACCTCATCCCTGAGACTCCTAAGTTCCTGCATGATGTCTCCGTCTAGCTGGTCGACCTCCTCTATCTATGTAGAGATTGTGGAGAACAGGGGGGGAGGGGGATGATCTCGGTCTGCACGGAGACCTCTGTCCACATTCCTGGGTCCTCCTCCTTCTGCATGCATACCGTGGTCGCCCCCTGGGTCCCCCCAGTTACCGGACAGTTGGTCTTGATTGCAGACATGGCGCTTCTTGTTCTCCCTGCTATAACCAAGTTGTAGCTGAGGTCTGCCTGATAGTGAGTAAGTTAGAGAGTTAGAAGAAATATCTGTCTGTGAGTCAGAGTGAGAGATTGAAAGATCAGAGTGAGAGTTTGAAAGATTAGGGTATTTGAGAGGGTGTCTGCTTGTGAGTCAGGGTGAAATTCTAGGATAAGGTTTAAAGAATAGAGTTTGAAAGATTATTTGAGAGGGTGTCTGCCTGTGGGTTAGGGTGAAAGTTTAGAATAAAGTTTAAAGAATAGGGTAACGATTAGGCTCTTCTTAAGGCTCTTCGCAAAGGCGCTCGCCTTCGCCACGCACCTGAATTTAAATTTGAATTAGTGATTGTATTATCGAATGTAACCATTAAATATTTTTCCTTTTGTTTCACTATAGCCTATTTAAATTACCATTAAATGTAATGTTATTTGTATTATGTGTATTTTAGATAATTGTATGTTTAATTTAATAATTGCAAGTGTGTCACCAACTATTTTACTTGTACATCGCCTTGAATTTTGAATTGGCGATCAATCAAAATACCTAATAAACTTGGAAACTTGGTAAACTTGGCTTTCCTCCTTTAATGGAGGAGCCCGGTCGCGAGCTGCTGACACGGCGGGGGGTGGGTGGAGCTTGTCCTTCCTCTGCCCCGAAGTCTCCCTCGTGCTCCGGCGCTCCTAGCACCTTGTTTTGCCTCCCTGCCTTGCTCTCCTTCTCCTTCCTCCTCTACTGATCCGCTCTCTCGTCTCCTTGGCGGTTATCCAAAGCCTTTCCTTGAGGCCCTTCTCAAAGGCGCTCTCGTTAAGGTGAGCGCCTTTGCCGCTCACCTTCGCCGCGCGCCGTTGGCTCGTCCCCTTTTATGGGGGGAGTTTGGTTGGTGACTTCGGGGGTGGGCGGAGTTAGCTCTCGCCTCTTCCCCTGCTAGCACCACCTTCTCTGCTCCTCTCTCCTTTCCTTCCTGCTAGCACACTCTCTGCTCCCTGCTTTGCTCACTGTTCTGCCATGTGCTCAGGACTGTTCTACCATGTGCTCAGGACTAGGCACAGCTCCTACAGTCTCCCTTCGGCTGGCCTTGCACTGTGGACTCTCTGCCGTTGGCTCATCCCCTTTTATGGGGGGAGTTTGGCTGGTGACGTCAGGGGTGGGCGGAGTTAGCTCTCGCCTCTTCCCCTGCTAGCACCGCCTTCTCTGCTCCTCTCTCCTTTCCTTCCTGCTAGCACACTCTCTGCTCCCTGTTTCGCTCACTGTTCTGCCATGTGCTCAGGACTGTTCTACCATGTGCTCAGGACTAGGCACAGCTCCTACAGTCTCCCTTCGGCTGGCCTTGCACTATGGACTCTCTGCCGTTGGCTCGTCCCCTTTTATGGGGGGAGTTTGGCTGGTGACGTCAGGGGTGGACGGAGTTAGCTCTCGCCTCTTCCTCTGCTAGCACTGCCTTCTCTGTTCCTCTCTCCGCTTCTTCCTGCTAGCACACTCTCTGCTCCCTGCTCCGCTCACTGTTCTGCCATGTGCTCAGGACTGTTCTACCATGTGCTCAGGACTAGGCAAGGTTCCTACAGTCTCCCTTCGGCTGGCCTTGCACTGTATATTATGTATGTTTAACCAGTAACTTGTTCTGAGCTCTTTGGGGAAAATGTGATACAAAATGAATTTCATTCATTAATTCATTAACAATTACTAATTTGCAGTTGCATGCATATCAGACCTATTTTCCCTGTTCTCTGGAATATTCGTTGCTGGAGAATGTGGTGAAATCAGTTAGCTTAGCGGGGTTTAAAAAAAAAAAGGTTTGGATAATTTCCTAAAAGAGAAGTCCATAAGCCATTATTGAGATGGCTTGGGGAAATCCACTGCTTATTCCTAGGATAAGCAGCATAAAATCTGTTTCATTACTTGGGATCTAGCTAGGTAATTGGGACTTGGGTTGGCCATTGTTAGAAACGGGATACTGGACTTGTTGGACCTTTGATCTGCCAATATAACAATGCTTATGGTATTATGTTCTTATGTGAGCCAAGTATAAGATAATCAAACCATTGTGACATCACTGATGAGTTTGGCTCTTAGGCATTGGTGGAATGAGACATTATGACATCACAATCTCAGCTCTGGAATGTTGCCACTCTTTCGGTTTCTACCAGGTATATGGGACCTAAGTTGGCTACTGTTGGAAACAGGATACTGGGCTTGATGGACTTTCAGTCTGTCCCAGTACGGCAGTTCTTATGTTCTTATGAACAGCGCTCCTAACTTCTCTCACGTGCAAATGTAAATGGGGTGTTAATGTAGGAGAGGAATGGAGGTGTCCGGGGTGTTCCAACTACGAGGGTCATTTCATAAATAATGCACAAGTTGGCAATATTGGGGAGTGGATGATGCAATTGCAGTAGACCTTGTTTCACTTTCACTTCAGTGCTTGAAGCAGCAGGTCGTGTGCTTAGGAGCTCTGTAGTGTACATAGTGTGGCTGTGACAAGTGTGGGAAATGGAGGCTGGAGATGTCTCGGGTCCTGTGGCTGTTGACGATCAGAGACGCCTGGACAATGCCACCGTGCTGAAACAAAGATTTGACATTGAAGGTCAGGCATTCTTGAATTGCATTGTTGCTATTGATGAAACATGGGTCAGAGACTTTGAGTCGGACCTGAAATCACAGTCCAATGAGTGGAGAGCTCCATCTTCCCCATAACCCAAAAAATTTAAACGAGCTCAATCAAATGATGAATTTTGCGTATGATCATGAAGGCATCATCATCACAGACAAAGTTCCATGTGGAAGAAGTGTCACAGCAGTATATTATCATGATTTTTTGCAAAAAATGTGCATAAAAATGCACAAAACCCGACCTCAGTTGCTCTTGGCTGGGCCACTCATTCTTCATGACAACGCTCGCCCGCACATAGGGAATGTCGTCATTGAAAAACTGTGCGAATACGGCTGGGAGGTGTTACCTCTTGCTCCCTACAGTCCAGACATGAGTCCACCAGACTTCCACCTTTTTCCAAAGTTAAAACAACCTATGCGTGGACATCGTTTTGCATCTCTGGAAGAGCTTTCTTCCGCCTTTAACCAAGCCATTCAGAAATTGAACTAAAATGGTGTCTTGGATGGAATAATGAAGCTTCCCGGATGTTGGGTCATTGCAAAGCAGGGAGACTATATTGAAGGATTGTAAAGAAATACTTGAAAAAAAAAATTAAACATGTAAATTAAAAAAAAAATAGTGTGCATTAAAAAGTCAAATTTAACTCTGCTGGGCACAGAGGGCCAGTGCATGCGCAGACCATCTACAGATGGTCTGCGCATGCGTTGGGATCGCTATAGAGCGATCTGGGCAGGCGGTTGGGGGCGTAATTCCGATCACCCTCATTTGCATGAGGACAATTCGTGAATCAGCCCCCCGGACACGGATCCGATCCGATCCATGCCCTTAGTAAATCTAGCCCTTAGTACTTTAGCCCGTCCTCCCAGAAAGCTCAGAATAGGTTACAGCAAGACATTCACAATTAATCAGGTAATATACACAAGTTAACAGACTAAGGGCCCCTTTTAAATCAAGCTGCGCTAGAGGTTTTTAGTGCGAGCTGACGAGGTAAATGCTCCAGTGCGCCTAAAATTCCTATGAGCATTGGAGCACTTACCTTCATTAAAAACCTCTAGGGCAGTTTGATAAAAGGGTGTGTGTGAACAAAATACATAAATTATAACAAATGTAAATCTAAAAGTAACAATTATTCATCCCAAAATATATAAAAAAATTTTAAAAACCAGTAAAATAATCCAGTAAATTTGAAAGTTTTTTTAAAAACAGATAAGTTTTTACTGCCTTACAAAATGCAAGTACACTTTTCCCTCCGAATCTACGGGTTTAGTATCCGTGGATTCAGTTATTCACAGGGGTTTCCCCCGGAACCTCCCCCTTGTTTTTATGACAGAATCGCTGTATCCCGGACCTCCCCACACCTTACCTGGTAGTCTAGGGGTGATGTGGGGCAGAAGCGACCTTCCTACACTCCTGCCCCATGCAGAGCTGTCATCAAAAATGGCTGCCATGAGTTCCCGTGCTCTCACGAGACTACAATGGGAACTCACGGCAGCCATTTTTGATGACGGCTCTGCACGGGGCAGGAGCATAGAAAGATCACTCCTGCCCCGCATCACCGCTAGACCAGTGGTTCCCAACCCTGTCCTGGAGGACCACCAGGCCAATCGGGTTTTCAGGCTAGCCCTAATGAATATGCATGGAGCAGATTTGCATGCCTGTCTCTTCCATTATATGCAGATCTCTCTCATGCATATTCATTAGGGCTAGCCTGAAACCCCGATTGGCCTGGTGGTCCTCCAGGACACGGTTGGGAACCACTGCTCTAGACCACCAGGTAAGGTCTGGGGAAGTCCGGAGGGAGGTGTGGGTGGGTCAGAGTCGGCCCTAAAGGTTATCCGCGATTTCCATATTCATGGGCTGACTCAGCCCTTAACCCCAGCCCATTCAGAGGGAGAAGTGTAAATGATCTATGATGTGGTGCTGAAAAGTTCTCAACCCCAACCAACTTCCTAAATTCTGAGTGTTATTTTGCTGCTCTAGCTGAAAACAGTGTTATCTTATTTCGTTAAGTGCCAATATACAGAAACAAAATTCTATGTTTTGACATTGTTTCAGATCATTGATTGAACCAGATCCATGTCATTCCTGTCTTGGTCGGGCTGAGAACATTTCAGCACCCCCCCCCCTCGTAAAGCTCTAACATCAGAGGGGAATTTGTTCCACAACTCAGTCCTAAAGGCACAGTAAGCTCGCTTACAAGTTTTTTCTAAACAGAACAAAAAAAAAAAAGCCTCTCATTCTGTGAGCATAAAGAATGTGATGGAATGTAAATTGGCAACGTCTCAGAAATATAGAGCTTTTTTTTTTTTTCAGACTCGCGGTAGAGGTTTCTACCAGGGACCAGTGAGGTAAGTGCTCCAACACCCATATAAAATCTATGAGCGTCAGAGCATTAACCTTGCCGGCCTGCAGCTTTGTAAAAGCCAGCAATAGTCAGGAATCATTCCATGAAACACTTTGAAACCTTAAACATACATTGCCTCTCTAATTGTTAGCCGATGTACAGCAGAGAAAGACATGCTCAGAAATCTCAGGATTCATATCAGTCTCACAGCAGCATTTTGCACTCATAATCGATGCAAATTTTTGTTAGGCAATCCCACAAATAACACATTTCAGTCGTCTAAATGTGACCGTACATAAACATCTAGAAATTGTTCAAAGTCAGATTCTGAGAAAAACATGCAAATCTTTCGCAATTGGTGCCAATAGTAAAAAAGATGTCAACGTTAGCTGAGAAGGATGATTAGTGAAAGTCAACCCTGAGTCTAATAAAATGCCTAAACTGTGAACAGGATCCTTGGCTTGCAAAATAGAATCACGCCAAGTAAAATAAGGATGAAGAAATTTACAGGAATCTTTACACATCCTCAAAAGTTCAGATTTTGATGCATTCGACTGCGATTTGTTCAAAGTCTTCCAAAGTTTTATCGCTGTCAGACAAGACTGCAATTGGTTCGGCTGCGTATCCTGAACAGATCCTAAAGGGATGTACAACTTGATATCATCAGCAAAAGAATGGATATGTATTCCATGTTTCAACGCAACCTCAATCGATGGTCGAATATAGAGATTAAATAATAACCGTGATAACAATGCTCCTTGTGCTACACCATATTCCTACTCTTTTGGCTTTGATACCATATTCTCAATTCTGGGCACTTAGATCAACAGAACAGCATTTACTGACTATCCCTTCCTTAAAAGTAATAGGGACCAGGAGATCTACAATTTTCTCGGTTATAGCATCCCAGCTCTGGAACAATTTATCAATTTATTTACGCAATGAATCTTCTTTAGAAAAATTTTAAAGTTCTTTAAAAAGTTTCTTGTATAAGGATGCATTTGAGGTATAGATAGTATAACTTACCAATCATTAAATCTCATGACCTAAAACTTAAATTTTAATTAGACCTAAGCATAGGTCACAAACTTCTCTTCCTTCTTTTCTATGCTTATCTTTGCTCTTATATCTTCTCTTGTTACCTAAATGTTTCTTCTCTTTCTTTAAAGATTGTAGTTCATCCCCCTAACCTGTACTAGTTATTTATATGTACGTATATACTATATATTTAATTGTATAAAATTGTTTTGTTTTGCCCTCTATTTTTAAAATGTTTTACGCATTGAAGTATTTGACATTGCGTGTACAACAAACCTTAATAAAACTTGAAACTTGAGATAAATTGGAACCTACCAACACACTTTGTAACCTCTGAGGCCAGACCATTGTGTGCTGTAGCATGAGGGACTCTGAGGCCCAGATTCTCAAAACTTTAACGCGGTCACTAAACTGCTTTCCGACGGTTTAGCCTGCACGCATTTTAGCGGTGGATTATCAAAACAGCTTATCTCTGTCTTTAGCAGTCTCCAACACTGCCACGCAAATGGGCTCGTCAACATTAAAATGAGGACTCTGGTGAATTCGTTAAAATCGCTGAGCCATTTTCTGAGAGCGGCGTCGGCTTTTGGCGACAAAAGTCAGCGACTGGTCCAGGGGTGCCGCACGTGCTCAGAGGCTTTCCAAAACCCAGACAAACTGCTGGATTTTGGAAAGTCCTTCTGGGCATGCGGACAGTCCTCTAAAAAGAGGACATGTCCTAGGTATTAATATTTCCGGATTTATCTCCTAGGATTCAAGAGGAGTATGGAAATCTGTGGTTAGAGCTTTAGCCTTAGGAATGGCCTTCTTCGTGAAGCATCCTTCAAGACTAGTAAAGACTATCCTTCCAACATTGAAAGCGAGTTAACTGGCCAGGAATGGCTGCCGACACGTTAACGCACTTGTATTCAGCTATCTGATCATTTTCAGCGGCACATTACAGATTAGTGCTGCTGAAAATGATCAGTTAGCGCCGATGTGAAAGCACCTCGGGAGTATTCCAGGGGCATTTCAGGAGCGGAGTCTGGTTAGCTCCCCAATACTCAGAGCTAATGGCCATGTTTAGCATTAAAAGAAAACCAAAAAAACTCTGTGGAGTGACGATGTTCCCAAATGGACTTTATTTGAAAGTATCGAAGTTCCAAAGGTACACTGAAATCAACCACATAAAATAATTCCATCCACATAAGAGCCTTAAAGGACCTAGTCTGCTAGGGATACAGGACCCAACACGGTCCGCGTTTCGACTAAAAGTGGCTCACTTCCGGTTCACCACACAATTGTTTCCCATGTACTCACCTTTATAGGACCCCCAGGGACCCCTGAAGAAGACTTTTTGTCAAAACACGGACCGTGTTGGGTCCTGTATCCCTAGCGGACTAGGTCCTTTAAGGCTCTTATGTGGATGATTTACTTTTATGTGGATGGAATTATTTTATGTGGATGATTTCAGTGTACCTTTGGAACTTTGATACTTTCAAATAAAGTCCATTTGGGAACATCGTCACTCCACAGAGTTTTTTTGGTTTTCTCTGGATTTTCTTCTTTGTGGATATTTTGGGATCAATTCCTTTTGTTTTTTGCATGTTTAGCATTAAACAGGATTGAAGAATAGCTGTGCTATTTTATGAACCAGTGTATGGCTGTTTCAGTCTGAATTATGAGTTAACCAGGCATGTGCTAACCAGCTTTTAAAAAAAGGAAATTCAATGCCGAAGCCCACACAGTGCCCGGCATTGAATTTCTGGTTTTAGTGCCAGTGGCGGACAAAAAATGCTGCCCGCTGCCAGCTGAATATCAGCCGGTATTTCTTTGTGGAATCCAGTCACTTGGAGAAGCCGATTCAGAATTAGAATACAATACAGCACAGTGTCTTATATACTGCAATTTTCTGCAAGGAATCTATGCGGTTTACAATAAGATTTAGATCAAGTTCTTGAGTTACATTGTTAGAAGGAGAGTTGGTTTCAGAAGGAAGGGGTGAAGGATAAGAAAGTGGCTATTGTGAGAAGAGGTATGCTGTTAGTTTCTTTCAGAATTCAAGGTAAGTGGTGGGTTGTCTTAGGTGTATTGGCAGTTTGTTCCTGTTATCAAATGACCGGGCCAAGCAATATTACCCATCACATATCATCCCCAAGTGCCTGCTAAAACAAATGCAACATGGTTAAAATGTTTCTAAATACTTTATTTACTTTTGAATCAAGTCTTTCCCCAAGTTCCCCCTAGTCTCTCCGCCGGTCACCACTGTTCCCGCCGGTCCCTCCGCTGGGTGCTCGCCAGACCTTTTCACCAATAGGCTGCTTCCCTAGGCTCCTCTAGCAGCTTCCATTGCTATCACCGGTCTCTCCACCGGTCACTACCAGTCCCTCCGCTGGTTGCTTGACAGACCCCCCCTCAGCCTTGGACCTTGACTCTCCTGGCTGCTTCTTGTGAGGACACCGCCGGTCCCTATGCTCCCCAGCCTCTTGGATCTCCCACTCCCTGGAACTTCGCCGCCAGTCGTCAAGCCTGAGCCTAGCTGCATCCTGCTCCTATTGTTCTTGTGGTCTGCTTTCCCTATGGGGCCCTGATAATTTTACCTGGCTGGACCACTCAGATCTAGAGACATTCTGTTGGAGATTTTTTTAGTGTTCTTGCGGGCTGTGCTTCTGAGGATGTGAGAGTGGAGGAGAGAGGGGTTTTGGGGGGGGGGGATAGTGCGTGGACAACCTTTTTCTTTTCTTTCTTTGAGAGGTGTGCATGGAGATAAAATGGGTGGAGGAAAAGGTGTAATGGATCATGAACAGTAACTTCTGTTGGTTCTTTTATATTTACTGGTATCTTGCTTCTTGTGTTATGCATTCGCATGTTCAGAGGTTGTTTCCTATGTTCTGATATTATTCATATGGGTTGTGGCCTCGGTATGCTTTCCTTTTGTTACCAAGGGATTTGAGTGCTTTGTATTGCTATCTATATATTGACCTGTGATCCATTTCTCAATAAAATGATATATATTTTAAAAAAAGAACAGAAACTTGGAACCTTTGAGGAAGAATTACAATTTTATTGTTACAGAGCCAAGTTTAATTACAAGATTATGCAGGCAATGTGCCACAAGATAAAATATTGTTATAGAAGCAGAATGATTAATTTAAGCTGGATTCAAAGTAATTCACTATGATACAGGGTCTTTCTGGTTGAACAGTTCTTCAAGAGCACATGGCAGGGTGAGTTTATCAGGAGCACATGGCGTGTTGAATGTCCAGCGATGGTCCAATGAGAGACAGCATAGGTGAATTCCCTTTTTGATGGACTCTAGGGGCTTGAAGTCCAGTCCAATCAGCAAGGCAGGAATATTGTCCAATGTCAAATCAGGATTTCAGTTCAAACTTTTTCTACTTCTGGATGTATGAGGTCATCTGGTTTGCTTAGTCATTTGATTACTAGCAGGGCAATGCCTTGATTGGATTTTAATAGTGTCTTTGGGCTAGATTCACTAACCTGCCCGATCGTGACAGATCCGGACAAGTCTGATGGATTCTTCAAGCAATAATATTCTAATGGGGGCGATCAGAGGAACGTCCCCATGCGCCGACACAGATCGCTAGTGTGTGATCCAGACGCATGCGCAGATTATCTGCTTTCCCTGTAGAGGTCTGCGCATTCGTTCATATTCATTTTTGCTGTGTTGTTTTTTTTTTGTTTGGTTTTTTTTGGGGGGAGGGACACCGACTCTCCTGCTACCTACCATCAGTTTTCTTGAAGGGCGATTCCTGGCGGCAGCAGCAGCCTATTAAAAGGCTAAAAACTCACTGGCCCTGACTCTCCTGCTCTCTGCCGCCTTCCCTACAGTTCAAGCCCACAGGTTTAAAGCGGGGCTGCACTGCATAGTGCAGCCCCACTTTAAACACATGGGCTCGCACTGCAGTGAAGGCGGCAGAGAGCAGGAGAGTCGGGGCAGCAGAGATCAGTCTGGGCAAAAGAGATCAGGGGGAGTTTTGGGCAGCAAAGTCGGGGCTGAAAGGCAGAAGGGCAGAGAGCAGGACGGCGCGAGGAGCTAAACAATGTGGCCAAAAGCCACTGCTCTCCCCCCACCAGGGCTTCTGCAGAGTAAAGGCAGCCAGATCAGGGCAACAGAGAGCAGGGCGTGCTAGAGAGCAGGGCGGCAATGGAGCTGGAGAGTGGGAAAGGATGTTTGCGACTGGTCCCCAGCGGTCGCTTCTTGGGTTGATTGGCCAGCCCAGTCGGTTTGCAAAATTTGTTTTGTGAATCACAGCCCTGCCTACTTTGCATGCATGCGCAGATCAGAATCGGATTGGCAGAGAGTATGGGTCGCAAAGGAGTCACAAACCGATTGGTACACAATCGGTATGCTTTGTGAATCTAGCCCTTTGTCTGGAAAGTTTCAGGGTTTTCTTGCCTTATCTCGGTTTTGAATGGCTTAAGTCTTTACTGTGTATTGATAGGGTTAAAAAACTAACTAACTAACAAACTATCCAAAACACAGCACTAAGACTCATCTACTCATTAAAGAAACATGATCACATTACAGAAGCATATCTCCAATCGCACTGGCTTCCGATCCCAGCAAGAATACAATTTAAATTCTACTGCCTACTATTTAAGGCTTTATACGGAGACAGTCCAAACTACCTGAATAACCGCCTCATCCACAACACCACAATCAGACATAGGAAAACTCACACCCCATTCTCATACCCCCCAATTAAGGAGGTCAAACGGAAAAAAACTATATGATGGCCTCCTGGCCACTCAAGCAGCCAAACTAGACAACCAAATCGCCAATCTACTGACGGCATCCCTCGACTACAAGACTTTTAGAAAAGAAATAAAGACCATACTCTTCAAGAAAACTCTGAAAAAAGAAATAATACCGCAAGTCTCAAACGCCACCTCTCACTAAAGCCAACTACCCCAAACAAATAACCTTACCCATTTCTTACTCTTTTTGAAAATGACCAATTTTTTTTTTTTTGTAAGTTCTTGTTGTAATACATCTTGGATAATTCTTTTGTAATCCGCCTTGAACTGCAAGGTAATGGCAGAATAGAAATCCCTAATGTAATGTTAAAGAGAGTCATTGTCTTGGAGTTTCAGGTCTCAACCCCTGACTTCTAAGCATAGTCGTTGCAGAGTAAAGGTCTGACTCTGCTACACCCAGCCATCCCTTTGTGTTCACTAAAAGGAGGTACTTAACACTTTTTGATTCAGGCTGAAGGCAGATGACCAGCTAGAGCCTGTCAGAAACACACTTTATTTCAATCTATATTTTATATTGCTAATTCCATCGAAAATTAATCATTTCATGCTACATCTTGAATTACCATAGACTTTGATTACACTCCCACAGGAATCCCATGGCAACTTCTTCCATATCGTTAGGAATCCCTCAATCCCCATTGCCCTGCACGCTTAATCAATGTAATGCACATTAACCCATGAATTAACATATGACATGTAAATTGATGCATGTTAATTGTTTTTTATTAAAATGAATGTGTGAAATTAACTAGAAAAGAAGTACGAAAATTGGGTAAAACGTTCAAACAAACCAAAAATGAACTGATAATTTTTGTCCTATGCCCATCTCTCCTCCATAGCATGTGATTACAAGAAAATAAACTCAGTTCTAACATCTCTCACCATCATAAAATATCAATGCTTGTTAAATTATCACTTCAAAAGAGAGAGAAATACTTAAAATTTGTGTTTTCCAGTATCCCACTTAAAATGGGAAGTTTCAATGTCAAGTTTATTAAAGGTTTGTGTTGTACACGCAATATCAAATACTTCAATGCGTATGACAATTTAAAATTAGAAGACAAAAATAAAACAATTTGTACACATAAACATACACTGTATGTACACAAGTAATTAGTGATACAAAATGGACGAGGGATGAACTACAATCTTTGAGGAAATTAAAAGTACATTTAAGGAAAAAACAAAATCAGGAGGGTGATGAAGAATATTTTATAAATATGGCTAAGCCTAAAAAGAGAATAAGAGAGGTTGTGACGTATACGATAAGGTCTGGTTAAAATTAGGTATTTGAGCCTGGGATTAATGATAGATGAATTATCCTATCTATGACTCAAATGCGTCTTTGTACAGGTAGCATTAAAAAAAAAATTTTCTAATGAGGGGTCTCCACGTAGATAGATTGGTAAGTTGATAGACTGGGAAGCTTTTCTGTGACTTTTTTTTTTTTCAGTGCTTTTTTAGGATTGTGGCCTCACTTCCAAGTGCTTATTTAAAAAGTTCGCATACGGTAATAGTTAACCTGAGTTTCAGATGAACCAAAGTCTCTAGTTTTGATCTCCAGTGTTAATGAAAACACTAGGTAGGCTGAAGACTCACCACCAAGAGAAACCCAGTATGACAGGTACGTGACCAGTGTGTGCATTGGCCCTTTCCAGAATATCTACAGTATAAACCATGGCTGGTTTGCAAATTCAAGAATAGCTTAATGCAATATTAGCACACCAATGTAGAAACAGGTAACCAGACAAGCAGCGTTGCTTGCTTGCATAACCATGTTACGATACCAGGTTCCAAAAGATAGAGGCACGTTTGATACACATATTGTGCCCACAGTACTGAATTTTTCCTGTGCTTCAATTTGAAAGTTGCCTGAACAGCAGTGATTTCTTTCCTGGTCATGCTCATAACATGTGTCCCCTGTTGCAGCCCATGAGAGACTCCTGAGAAAAAAAAGCCAATTCGTCACTGGCCATATCTTATTTAATTAAAAAAATTTCACACTTTAAAGATACCCCTTATAAATACTTTTTTTTTAGGATCAAGTGCTTTAGAAATGTAAAAATTTATAAGGGTTATCTTTATTAAAGTATGAATTTTTTTGATTAAATAGGATAAGTCCGGTGACGAATTAGCGCCCATAGCTCCCCGCTAAAAACAAATGATTGTGTGGAGGAGGGGGTGTAACTAAGGCCTTAGAAAACATCTGGTGAAGCTACATAAGCCACTTATTGACTTGGAGAAAATTTATATGAACTTTGATTGCTATATAGCTACGAGTATAAATGACATTATAAAGTTGACCATCATAGAGAAGACCAATAAAGTGCAAGCAGTAGCTTCTCCCGTGTCTTTCTCAATAACAAGGAACTCCAGGAACTTGTTCAAACCTTTCTTAAAACCAGCTACGCTATCCGTTCTCTCAAGCCCTCAAAGTATGCGTAACTCCACTTGCCAATTTATAGAATTTGTTTCTTTAAAACATTTGTACTCACCAAGATCCATGGCAGCTTACAAAATCGACATACATAATTAAAACAAAAATATATTACAACACAAATCTTACAACAGATCCCAGAGACTTTGTGAAAAAGAAACATCCCATATCCATCCCAAATAGCAGCTACCCATCTGCCTCTACCACTCCCATTTTTGAAAGCTTGCTCAAACAAATTGGTTTTCAGTCATTTTTTTTTTTTTTTTTTAAAGGCACATTCTCCTGCATCATTCTAACTTGTACTGGACACATATTCCACAGCCTAGTTCTTTCCAACTGCAAAGCATGGGAATTAATAATAATAATTTATTTTTTTGTATACCACTATACCAAAAGTTCAAAGCGGTTCACAACAGAGTAAAAAACACATACAATCAATATATATAGAGTACATTATAACAGTCAAAAAATGCATCAGTTAAAAAGTTAAAAGGCAAGGAGAAGTTAAACAGTACCACAACTAAGATGTAAAACATGTCAAACAGGCGTGTCTTTAGTGATTTTCTAAAATCAGAATAAGAAGTAGCCTCTAATATAGGTTTTCCAAGCCATGTATTCAATTTAGCGGCCTGGAATGGTAAAATTCTATCAAAAAACTTCTTATACTGACATGATTTTAGAGAAGGGTAATTAAATAGATTTATTCTACGTGTGCTCTTATTAGAATAGTTCAAAGAAAACTGAGATGCAAGATAATCTGGTAGCATCCCAAAAACTGCTTTGTAACAAATTCTATGTAGTCCAGCATTGCCTTTTAAGGGCAAATTCTATAAGAAGCGCCCAAAAGGTAGGCGCCCAATTAAGAACTGTTCAGCGCAATTCAAGTAAAATTGGGTGCCGTTTATTGAATCATTTTTGGAGGCACCCAAGAAATAGGCCAGCTCTAGGCACAACTAAAAGGTAGGCACCTAGCTGAGCACTTAATAATAATAATAATAATAACAGTTTATATACCGCAGGACCGTGAAGTTCTATGCAGTTTACAATGATTAGAAATGTTACAGATTGAATGAACAAACAAAGTACAGATTTAGCGACAGGTGGTTCTTGCGCTCGGTTGTTAAGGACTAAGATTGAATAGGTTGGTTTCCTAAGTATTTCAGGAATAGATGTGTTTTCAGGCGTTTCCTGAATTCTCCATAGGTAGTAGGCACAAGCAATTGTTCGAGGTCTTTACCCCATAATGCTGCTTGATGTGCGAGAAGATGTTGGTGATGACTTTTAAATTTACAACCTCTAACCGGTGGAGAAACGAAGTTCAGGTGTGAGCTTCGCTTGTGTCTGTTGGTTGAGAAAGAGAAAAGGTCTACACTCTTGAGGAACGTAGGGAGAGGGGAGACATGATTGAAACATTTAAGTACCTCACGGGACGTGTCGAAGTGGAAGATGATATTTTCTTTCTCAAGGGACCCTCGGCCACAAGAGGGCACCTGCTCAAACTCAGGGGCAGAAAATTTCATGGCGACACCAGAAAGTATTTCTTCACAGAGAGAGTGGTTGATCATTGGAACAAGCTTCCAGTGCAGGTGATCGAGGCAGACAGCGTGCCAGACTTTAAGAATAAATGGGATACCCATGTGGGATCCCTACGAGGGTCAAGATAAGGAAATTGGGTCATTAGGGCATAGACAGGGGGTGGGTAAGCAGAGTGGGCAGACTTGATGGGCTGTAGCCCTTTTCTGCCGTCATCTTCTATGTTTCTATGTTATGTATTTAGGGGCTAAGCCATAGAGTACCTTGAAGCAAAAACAACCAAACTTGAATTTCACACGTGCCTCCATCGGTAGCCAGTGTAAGAGTCGATAGGAAGGTGTCACATGATCAAACTTCTTCAATCCACAAAGTAGTCCAACCGCTGTATTTTGAACCAGTTGCAATCGCCGCATGTACTTCTGGGAGAGTGCCAAGTAGGCGATGTTACAATAATCGAGTTGACTCAGAATAAGGGATTGTACTAGAATTCGAAATGATGAGGCATCGAAGTAAGCTCTGATGGACCGAAGTTTCCAGAGGGTTTGAAAGATTTTTCTGATCAAGGAGTCCACCTGCTCTTAAGTATGCTTAAGAGCAGTGATTTTGCAACTAGGTGCCTAACACGTAGCCACGCCCACGCCTAACATGCATAGCGCCTATTTTTTTTGAAGGCCACCTAATTTTTAAAGGTGCCTGTCAGTTTTGTTAGTTTAGAACTTGCAAACTGTTTGAAACAATGGTTAATTTAATTGATAAAGGAGGGTGTAATACTTGCAGGCATGGTGATGGGATTAAGTCTCTGGCTTCTTTGTTCCATGCACCTGGACCCATTGTCCTAAGCACCCTCTTAACACCTTTTAGCTAGTCATGATTCAATCAGGGCTACTTGAAACAGTTTCCCTGCCCTCAGGGTCTATCTGCATTCCCATGCCAGAGTCAGATTGATATAATTTCCCATAGGCCTTCGCTGACATAAGTAATGCCAACTGAAAATGCTGAATGGTAGCGACAGCTAGGCTGACAGTGCCTTGTTACAAAATCGCGCTTTCTTGATAGGCGCCTATGTTTCAATCAGTGCTGATTAAAAAGCTTAATTGGGCTTGTTATTCAATTTAGATAGGCGCCTATCTAGGTGGGCACCTCTGAAAAAGATGCCTAACTTTAAGCGCTGGTTTCAGAATTTGGGCCGTGTTTTCATTCCTTGTGGCACGGAAGAAAAGTGCAAGGTCTGATGACAGCTTGACAATTTATGTGCGACACCAGAAAGGTGCTGGCATTCTGGTGTCCAAAATACTGATATATTTTTTTTTTTTTTTAAAGTCTTCAATAAAAATAGTTGATCCCTCATGGCAGTTATTTATTTATTTAATATTTACTTAACATTTTGTTATACTGCAATTTCTGTACTCAAAAGGGCTAAAACCTAAAAACCTAAAAACGGTTTTGATAAAGTGCGAAAAGAAGAACGCCAATATGTAGATAGGAAAGTAGAGCATCACTCGCTCAGCATCTAAAGTGAAGTGGAAGACGGGAAATTTGGAGAACATTCTAAGAAGGGGATCAGTACATAGGAAAAAGGATGCCAGTTTGACGTTAGGAAAGGAGGGTATCAAGTCTTTCAACCCATAACGTGGAGTAAGAGACAAGCAAGAGGAGAACAATTTGGAGGACAGTGACTCGGCATGGGTGGCTTGGCAGCAGTGATAATCTATATTTCTATGTTAGGTAGGTGGCCACATACCTGTTTCACGTGGGTGAGAAGACTTGAGTGAATAGCCATGTCTTGAGGGCCACTTTAAATTTCTTGAGAGAGGGAATGTTGCAGACAGTGAGGGGTAGAATATTCCAGGCAGATGGTCCGGTAAAGTAAAAAGCTTGATGATGTGTGCGCACTAGTTGTGCTTGTCTTGGATCAGGTAGGATTAGGCGGAAATCATTCAGGAAGCATAGCAGTTGGACTGGATTGTGGGGGATGGTGAGATGAGCAAGGTACTCTGGGGTTCCGAACCGATAAGCTTTGAATGTCAACAGGAGAACCTTGTACTTGATTCTCTATATAACTGGGAGCCAATGGTGAGATTTTAGAAGACTGGAGACTTTATCTTGCCTATCACTTTACAAAGGCTAGTGGCCACATTTTATAGAATTTATAGCCTTTTTAAGGTGTAATCTAGGAGCCCCATGTAAATGATGTTACAGTAGTCCAGTTTAGAGACAAAGAACAAGAGGATTAGTGCCTGGAAAATGTCATGATTGAATAGGTGGTGAATAGAGCAGAGCTGGCAGAAGGTCAGAAAACTCGATTTGGTAAGGACCAAGATTTGGGGGAGAAAATATAGATGGAAGGCCAGGATTACACCAAGTAACAGAAACTGTCGACTGGAATGATCTTATTTCCAAAACGAGGAAGGGGGTCAGAGGGTTTAGGGAGAGTACCGGTGAGATTTCCTAATTTTTCACAGAAAAAGTACCACTGATTTTCACCTTCTATACTTCAGGCATGATAGCTAAAATCATTCAGCTCTACTGGATGTGTTATCATGTGTCCAAATTAGACGCAGGTATTTGTCTATAAAAATCAGGGGTTAACCTAAGGCCTGTACATCCCTGAATGGCTTTTATTTCAAATAAACATAATGTTGTTTACAGAGATAAATTCTGGATTGCCCAAGTATGACCATACACTCCACAGGATTATGCCACTTAGCAGAATTATGGTGTAATGGCTGCTGATTACATCGAGGTTTTATGACAAGCTCATAATTTGAAAAAAAAAAAAAAAGTAAGAACATGAACAAGAAAACACTGATCTGCTTTTTAAACATCTGAAAATTACGGTTGTCTTTGATAGAGTTTATTAAGCATAAAATCTGTGTTACATTACAGTTCGATCACAGGTAAGATCTAATGCAATTATGATGTCTGAAGTTTATTTCAGTTTAATATACTGCTAATATCTAAGTGGCTTGCAAAGTTATAAATATAATGGTGAAATGTGCATTACAATTTTTCGTACAGAAGAAAGATAAGCCAAACATAGAACTGCAAGCTTGAGTACCTGATTGTAAAACCGCTTAGATAATCTGGATAAGCGGTATATAAAAACCTAATAAACTTGAAATTTGAAGCAATTAAATCAATTATTATGGGTTTTCTCAAAAAAATGTATCTTTAGAATATAAGAATATAAGACTAGCCTTACTGGGTCAGACCAAAGCCCAATATATAAGAATAGCCTTACTGGGTCAGACCATTAAGCCCATTTTTACAGTGGCTAATCCAGTACCTGGCCAAAACCCAAAAAGAAGCAACATTCTATGCTATCGATCCAGGGCAAACAATGGCTTGCCCCATGTCTTTCTCAATAACAGACTATGGACTTTTCCAAGAAATTGTCCAAACCTTTCTTAAAACCAGCTACGCGATCTACTCTTGCCACAACCTCTGACAATACGTTCCAGAGTTTAACTATTCTCTGAGTGAAAAAATATTTCCTCCTATTGGTTTTAAAAGTATTTCTGTGTAACTTCTTCGAGTGTCCCCTAGTCTTTGTAATTTTTGACGGCGTGAAAAACCGATCCACTTGTACCCATTCTACTCCACTCAGGATTTTGTAGACTTCAGTCATATCTCTCCTTAGCTGTCTCTTTTCCAAGTTGAAGTGCCCTTTTTAGTCTTTCCTCATACGAGAGGAGTTCCATCCCCTTTATCATCTTAGTCGCTCTTCTTTGAACCTTTTCTAGTGCTGCTATATCTTTCCTGAGATATGGAGACCAGAATTGAACGTAATACTCCAGGTGAGGTCGCACCATGGAGCGATACAGAGGCATTATAACATTCTTAGTCTTGTTAACCATCCCTTTTTTAATAATTCCTAGCATCTTGTTTGCTTTTTTTGGCCACTGCCGCACACTGGGCGTAAGGTTTCAATGTATTGTCTACAATGACACCCAGATCTTTTTCTTTGGCGCTAAGCCCCAAGGTAACTATGATTTGGGTTATTCTTCCCAGCATGCATCTCTTTGCATTTGTCCACATTGAATTTCATCTGTCACTTGGACGCCCAGGCTTCAGACTTATTAAACAACGTGGATGCATAACAGATCCCTGAAGGGCATCCCAATTAAGTGAGTAAGTTAATGACAGTTATCCCATAGAGCTACGTTTTGTCTGTTTGATAGACCAGAGTGAAACCATCGTAATGCCTCTGCTCTGAAGTCTATCTATCAGAATAGTGTAGTCAACTAAGTCAAATGTGCTAGACAGATTTAGTAAAAGTACTGTTTGGATTTTACAGATATCCAGATGAATTTTGATGAATGTTTTAACACCCAGCAATATGTTTCTATCATCATACTTGGATGTAGGCCCATCTTTATACTCTTCAATGAGTATGAAAAGCTTGGTTGTACCAGGTCCTGTAGACCCACTTAAGCCAAAAAATGGACCTGTAGCACAGGCCTGAGATAGGAGTAAGGAACCAGTTTAGATACATGGGCCTTAGCTCACTCCTACAAGTAGGGGAAATGACAGGGCCTTTCGAGGCCCCAGCTTCTAGAAACACAAGGTGGTAGCAGGTTGCCACTGATCCCAAGACCTTTAACAGGCCCCTCATTTCCTTATCACACTTGGCTCACTCAGGCCTAAAGATAGCCCTGCACCTCTATAGGGAGTCATTGGCAAGATCAGATCACATGACACTTTCCAAAAGGAAGATGGCAGAGTGAATTGTTTTATTAACAAGCACAGTACAATCAGGCAAGCAAAGATACTGGAAGGAAAAATGACTTAGGAAAGGTCACACAAGCCAACTATGTCAATGGAAATAATCTACAATGCTGCAATGCATTGGGTTGGTTGTGTGATTCAGTTCATAGGTGTTTGGGCTGGCCTCATTGGGATGTAAGCAGCCAAATAGCAGTGAGCTCTAAGTAAGACCCATCTGGGCTTGTTACCATATGGAAAGGCTGAAGGGAACCGGGTCGGCACTGCATCGGTTTCCATGTTTGGGGAATGAAGAGCTATTACTGAGATTGGTGGAAGTCATCTTGATGTCCAGGTACAGTTGGGAAGGTACCCAAAGACCAAAACATCTCATGTTTGGATGTAAAAGGAGACAATTGCAGCCTTATTTGGATATTTCAGATTTAAGGTAGGTTGTCCACTCCCTGATCATTTCAGACTTGATTACCATAATACCCTGTATATTGGACAGATGCGCAGACTGCAGCTTCTTTAAAACACCAGAAGCTAGTGGCATGTATGAAAGCTCTTGATCACATGACCCTAATTTTGTTCAGTTTGCAATGGTTACCATATGGATTTAGGATCAAATTTAAGGCTTTGTTGTAGGTTTTCAATATTATCACATTATGGATCAATCATATACTGTAGATCGTTCTTTACCGGCCTACACCTTATCATGTTCTTTATTGTGCTTCCTTGAAATGCCATCTGTTTAAGCTGCTGAGAAGCGCAGTATATAGTTACCATGAGCCAAGGACATGGGATACTTTGATGCTTGCTCTCTGATTAGGAGTGGATTTATTGGATTTTCATATGTGTTTGAACCTTTGGAAGTTGATATTCAAAGCGATTTAACCAAGCAGGAAAAGCTCCTGCCTGGTTACATCGCACTGACACAGCATATATCTGGGGGCAAAGCTGGGAGTTACTCAGGCACCACCAGTATTCAACAGCAGTACTAAGATAACTGTCCAGTTAAATTAGGGCAGCATGAAGGCTGCTGCTGAATTATCAGCGATACCAGGTAACTTCTGACAGGCCACAAAGCCTGTGTTGTTGGTACCACTATAGACTATAGGCTGTATAGGCTTAATCCCACCCCCTCTTGTTACTTCCTGATTTTGAAGGGCGGGATCGAGAAGGCAGAGCCTGTAGTGACTTGGCAAGAGGGAAGGCCCCCACGGTGTCTGGCTTCTTCATTGCCAGCTGATTTAGCAGGACTTGGACCAAAGGCAGGGCTCATTGCAATCCAGATGCACCGCTCCCTCTCACTCCCCATCCTCCCAGCAGCCGGTAAACAGCATGGATGACTGCCGCAGCCATCACCTTGCATTTCGGGCCTGCAGCGGACCAACAACTCAATTCCCCATAACCAGACCCCTAATAGGTTTAAATTTGATTTTTTTTTTTTTATTAGAGAAGTACTCAAATGTAGGTTCGAATATTAACCAAGATCCCCCAAAATTTTGTTTTATATTTGAATATATATGGTAATTGTCAATTAACACCTCGTAATTGATAATTGAAAGTTATGCACATAACACAGAAGCGCTGCCTACCTTTAGCTAGGGTTACCATATGGCTCCAGAAAAAGGAGGACAGAAAGAGACATCTGGGATGTATTTCCATTGAAAGCATTGGAAGTAAAACTCAGATGTCTCAATCCATCCTCCTTTTTCTGGAGTCATATGGTAACCCTACCTTTAACTGAATATTGGGCTTTTTATAAACTCTATTGGGCATGCAGTAGTCAGTGATCTTAAAGGCAACTATGGCCTGGATATTAAATGCCAAGTACAATCTGGCCACCGGCATTGAATATCGGGGCCTTGGCCAACAGTACCTGGAAACTGGCTAGGCAAGTCACTAATCCTCTATTGCCACAGGTACATTAGGTACAGTATGCGCCAACTGGGACAGATATGGAAAAATGCTTGATTACCTGAATGTAAACCACTTAAACTATACCGGGCCATGGTGCGCTCTCACCTGGAGTACTGCATCCAGCATTGGTCACCGTACATGAAGAAGGACACGGTACTGCTCGAAAGGGTCCAGAGAAGAGCGACTAAGATGGTTAAAGGGCTGGAGAAGTTGCCGTACAGCGAAAGATTAGAGAAACTGGGCCTCTTCTCCCTCGAACAGAGGAGATTGAGAGGACACATAATTGAAACATTCAAGATACTGAAGGGAATAGACTTAGTAGATAAGGACAGGTTGTTCACCCTCTCCAAGGTAGGGAGAACGAGAGGGCACTCTCTAAAGTTGAAAGGGGATAGATTCCGTACTAACGTAAGGAAGTTCTTCTTCACCTAGAGAGTGGTAGAAAACTGGAACGCTCTTCTGGAGTCTGTCATAGGGGAAAACACCCTCCAGGGATTCAAGACAAAGTTAGACAAGTTCCTGCTGAACCAGAGCGTGCTCAGGTAGGGCTAGTCTCAGGGCACTGGCCTTTGACCAGAGGACCGCCGCATGAACGGACTGCTGGCACGATGGACCACTGGTCTGACCCAGCAGCGGCAATTCTTATGTTCTTAAGTGGTATATAAATATTTTTTTTTTTTAAAAAATTAATAAAGTTAGGAAAGCACTTACCGAATTCATGGTCTGAAAATCGTCAATATCTGGGTAAATCTTGGCTCTGCTCAGACTCCGCTCCCAGCAGTAAACAGATAGTGTCAAAGCAATCATTCTCAGTGGCATTGTTTGGTTATGGGCTACTGAAAATTTGGAGATCACCCAACCAATGTGATTTAACTAGGCAGGAACATGATGCAAATATTGAGGGTGGACAATAGCTGTAGATTTGAAAGACTGAGGTGATACCCAATGTACCCTGGCTTAGGAGAGAGGTTCATTAATGTCATTGGATGTGCAAAATTAACATATTTGGAGATCTTGCCCCTGTGTGGGAGCATGGGGCATTAACTCTTCAAATGAGCCTCCAAGCAAATCTTCCTGTCATAAGCATCTCCTCCTTCATTTGCTTGCCTTTATGACTCATACCTTGGAAACATTTTCTGAAGGCTATATAACTGAGGAATTTCACTTTACGAGAAACTATTAAAATAGAATCTGTAAATTAGTGTGTATTGTAATCTGAGCCAGCAATTGCAGAACATAACAGGGTCTCCCTCAACTTCCTCTGTACCAGGAAGTAGAGTTGGAAGAACTTCATTCTGGTTTCTGTTAAAAGGAAAAACTGGGCGTCCTAGTGACAGATGAAATTTAATACGGAGGCCTTTCTCTGCTGTCATTTACTATGTTACTAGATTACCAGTCTAAAAGTGATCCATGGAGAAAAATTAACCTTTATTATAACTACACATTGATTGGTTCCACATTAGAGGGACAATTCTATAGAGGTCGCCAAGATGGAGCATGCTATGTGCGCTAATTCTACAACGTTACTTGGGTACCCAGAATTCTATTCCAACTAAGATATGTGGAGAAATGCAGTAAGAACATAAGAAGATTGTTTCGTTCCATTAATTATACAGTAATCGTTGGTCCTAATGAATGTGTTCACTCTCACGGGTGTGCCATCCGAAAATGGGATTCAGGATCTGTCCATATAAATAAAGGTCAGATATTCAGAGCAATTTAACCAGTTGGAAATGGCCACCGACCGGTTAAATTGCACACAACTGGATATTCATGAATATTCAGCAGGAGATAGCTGGTTATTCTTGATGAATATTCACAGTTAGCATATTACCAGGAGCCAGTTATCTCAGGGCCATTCCAGGGGTATTTAGGGGGCAGGTCAAATTTAGGACCTGATATTCAGTGCTTACCAGGCAAGTTTAGTGCATAAATAGGCCTGTATAAATAGCTGTTCTATCTCTCTCCCCCCCCCCTTTTATGAAACCATGTTAGGGGGTTTTTTTAATGCCAGCTGTGGCAGTATATGCTCCAATGCTCATAGACGTCCTATGAGCATCGAAGCTTTTACCGCTGCAGCCTGTAATAAAAAAAACCTTAACATGGCTTCATAAAAGTGGGGGAGGGGTGCACTAGCCGATGGCTGGTTACTGCTAAATATGAGCTTAACTGGCAGGCAATGTGGTAAAAGCCTTCCATCGGCTGAAAATTTGCCTGAAAGTCAGTAATAGCCCCAAAAGACTGTTTGTTTTTGACCTGTACTCTTGCGTACGTGTCGTAAATTTATTCTAGCGTATACTTATGAAGGGAATTTTTAAAAATAAAGTAAAATTCTGGAATCTCTCGTGGCACACCACTGTGCCGTGGCACACTGTTTGAGAGACACCTCTTTAGTGGCTCAAAGTGCTGCCACTGACTGCCACGCTTCTCATCTGACTCATACTCCACGATTGCTTCAGTTAGTGAAGCTTGGGGTTCCCTTCCAGCTACAGCAGTGTTCACCCAGTTGTCTGAGGCAAACATGGAGTGGCATAAACCCACCCAGGCCCTCCCATGGCTATGCTTCTGTCTTTTTTTACATTCTCCAAGACAAGAAACTGATACTATAAACTCCTCAACGTTTGCCAAAAGGTGCTTAAAAAGATACAAAAAGAGAGGCAAAAATGTCAATAAGGACTCTATGAGTGGGTCTATCAGCAAATCACTTCTAGCAAACCAAACCACACTAATAATAAATGTCAATTTAGAGATAGGGACGCTCTCAGTGTGAGGTTATTAGCGACGGGAGAACAAACTCCAGTGCTTCCACTTACAAAGGCGAAGGTGAATCACCCCGCCTGCACACCATCATCGGGCGTCCCTAGTGTGCAAAATCAATAGTGCAGAATTAATATAATAAATAAGTCACAAACTGTGAACAAGTGAGAGAGTGAACAAACTGAAAACCCACTCATAAAGTCCTCCCCAGCCTGATCCCCAAGATGTAAAATGAAATCACAGCCAACTTAGCTTTTAAAACGAGCCAAATGAAGTCAATGAAAATTGCAGGAGACCAGAATAGTCATTGGATCAACCGGTTTTGGGTAGAACCCTTCATCAGGATCATATGGCTGGAGCAGAACCGGCTGGGAGGGAAGCAGGAGAGCCCGCAGAGGCAACTGAACGGGCTTAAAAGCAGATCCAAGATGACATCAAACACTTTCAACCAATAAAAAACGAGAAAAGAAAAAACAGGGGAAGAGTCACCAAAAGATCAAACAATAGTATTCCACTCCATACATTCATTGAGACCCCCCGGAATGACCGTGCCAAGCTGGAAAATCCAATATTGTTCTCAAAATTGGAGCTGTGTCATTCTGTCCCCTCTATAGGTGTCAGGAATCTGTTCCAACACCATCCATGTTAAGTGTTGGAACTCATGGCCCAATTGTAAACAATGGGGAACCATTGGAGCTGCCTCAACAGCCTGATGGAGTCTACTCTTGTGTTCCGTCAACCTGGTTTTGATCATTCTGCATGCGCGTCCTACGTAAGATAACCCACAGGGACAGCTGATGACATACACAACCCACCGTGATTCACAAGTGGTGTGACTCCTTAACTGAAATTCCCTGTGGGTGTGAGGATCATGCCAACAAGACGCGGTGATAGTATTAGCACACATGGAACAACGTCCGCAAGGTAGATGAGAACCAGAACTGCTCTTGATAACATGAGTAGACAACAGATGTTTTAGATTCCTGGGCCGTGAGAATGCAATGAGGGGGGGTTCCTGAAAGATAGAGTGGAAACTCAAAACCTGCCAATGTTATCTAATGAGGGCAGCTACTTGTTGAGCCCTGGGGGAGTATGTGACCACACATACTTGACGTTCTGGAGCTCGTTTTAAAAGCTAAGTTGGCTGTGGTTTCATTTTACATCTTGGGGATCAGGCTGGGGAGGACTTTATGAGTGGGTTTTCAGTTTGTTCATTCTCTCACTTGTTCACTGTTTGTGACTTATTTATTATATTAATTCTGCACTATTGATTTTGCACACTAGGGATGCCCGATGATGGTGTGCAGACGGGGTGATTCACCTTCTCCTTTGTAAGTGGAAGCACTGGAGTTTGTTCTCCCGTCGCTAATAACCTCACACTGAGAGCGTCCCTATCTCTAAATTGACATTTATTATTAGTGTGGTTTGGTTTGCTAGAAGTGACTGGCTGATAGACCCACTCATAGAGTCCTTATTGACATTTTTGTCTCTCTTTTTGTATCTTTTTAAGCACCTTTTGGCAAACGTTGAGGAGTTTATAGTATCAGTTTCTTGTCTTGGAGAATGTAAAAAGACAGAAGCATAGCCATGGGAGGGCCTGGGTGGGTTTATGCCACTCCATGTTTGCCTCAGACAACTTGCTCCATCATGTTCAGCGTTCTGATCCAGAACGTCAAGTATGTGTGGTCACATACTCCCCCAGGGCTCAACAAGTGGCTGCCCTCATTAGACAACATTGGCAGGTTTTGAGTTTCCACTCTATCTTTCAGGAACCCCCCCTCATTGCATTCTCACGGCCCAGGAATCTAAAAAATCTGTTGTCTACTCATGTTATCAAGAGCAGTTCTGGTTCTCATCTACCTTGCGGACGTTGTTCCATGTGTGCTAATACTATCACCGCGTCTTGTTGGCATGATCCTCACACCCACAGGGACTTTCAGTTAAGGAGTCACACCACTTGTGAATCACGGTGGGTTGTGTATGTCATCAGCTGTCCCTGTGGGTTATCTTACGTAGGATGCGCATGCAGAATGATCAAAACCAGGTTGACGGAACACAAGAGTAGACTCCATCAGGCTGTTGAGGCAGCTCCAATGGTTCCCCATTGTTTACAACTGGGCCATGAGTTCCAACACTTAACATGGATGGTGTTGGAACAGATTCCTGACACCTATAGAGGGGACAGAATGACACAGCTCCAATTGAGAGAACAATATTGGATTTTCCAGCTTGGCACGGTCATTCCGGGGGGTCTCAATGAATGTATGGAGTGGAATACTATTGTTTGATCTTTTGGTGACTCCTCCCCTGTTTTTTCTTTTCTCGTTTTTTATTGGTTGAAAGTGTTTGATGTCATCTTGGATCTGCTTTTAAGCCCGTTCAGTTGCCTCTGCGGGCTCTCCTGCTTCCCTCCCAGCCGGTTCTGCTCCAGCCATATGATCCTGATGAAGGGTTCCACCCGAAACCGGTTGATCCAATGACTATTCTGGTCTCCTGCAATTTTCATTGACTTCATTTGGCTCGTTTTAAAAGCTAAGTTGGCTGTGGTTTCATTTTACATCTTGGGGATCAGGCTGGGGAGGACTTTATGAGTGGGTTTTCAGTTTGTTCACTCTCACTTGTTCACAGTTTGTGACTTATTTATTATATTAATTCTGCACTATTGATTTTGCACACTAGAGACGCCCGATGATGGTGTGCAGGTGGGGTGATTCACCTTCACCTTTGTAAGTGGAAGCGCTGGAGTTTGTTCTCCCGTCGCTAATAACCTCACACTGAGAGTCCCTATCTCTAAATTGACATTTATTATTAGTGTGGTTTGGTTTGCTAGAAGTGATTGGCTGATAGACCCACTCATAGAGTCCTTATTGACATTTTTGCCTCTCTTTTTGTATCTTTTTACATTCTCCAGCATTGCTTTAATATGCAGAATCTCATAGGTGTAGGTGAGCAAATACTGCTCCAAATGCCCCCTTGAATCGGATGGATCTAATGTTTTTTCTCTAGCATATGAAATTACAGAGTATTTTTGAAATGTCACAGTTGAAATCTGCAGAAGAATGCAGAGAGTAAATATTTATATAAGCACTTTTCTTGCCAAACTTTAAGCAGAACTAATCTTAAACAGTGATAAAAATATATATATATGACAAATCTCTGTTGCCAAAAGTATGAATCAGTTTTGTTTAAATCAGTGGGCAATTCCTTAAACTGAAATTATGGCAAATCTATGGCAAACCGTAACCTGTTAACTGTTCCAGGTTTTGATAAGCCGTCCGGGGAAATCCAGATGTCTGGTAACCCTAAGGGAGGGGGAATGTGTAACAGAAAGCTAACTCTATAGATCCAGAGTCCAGACTCAACACTGAACTGTGTTTCAGCTATTAAAGTCTTCTTCAGAAGTCTCAAAATCTAGCCAAGTAGCATTTTACTGATGGTCCTTTGCAGTGCTGACAGGGTGCATTCTTCACATATGCAGACTCTTTGAATAAAGTCCTGTTGTCTACACGCAAATGTGACACCTACCTGGCAAGATCTTGGGACTCCCAAGGAAAGGTTTATTGGCTGAAACACAGTTCTTTGTCAAATCTGGATCTACAGACTTAGGTTAATATTTTTATGTTATATTGTCAATTCAGAGCAATTTACATGAGCTTCTGTAAAGGTGTTACAATACAGAGTTTGAGTACAGTAAACCCCTGCGAATTCGCAGTATTTTCTGACCGCCTCTTCCGGGAACTAAAGTCAGGCTACACCAATCAGAAGCTGCTTTGATGCGCCAGATAGTGTGTCAAAGCAGCTCCTGATTGGTGTAGCTTGACTTTAGTTCCCGGAAGAGGAGGTCAGAAAATACTAAGAACAATCCCGCAGGGCATCAGCCTTTTTTTCAGCACCTGCCGCCGCCCCTGCAGCCCTCTCCCACCTCCAATCTGCTCCTAAACTGCATTCACGTTTTTGTTTTGTTTTTTAATTCTCGATTACTCCTGGAACGGAACCCCCGCGAATTTCAAGGGAGTACTGTATTTCTGTGATGATTTTCCATATGTGAGTTGCTGTAGTATTGTTATAATATATGTTCATATCTTTTACATTATTTATACACTATATGTTCTCCCTATATATGCACTTGAGTATATTATGTTCACAGTATATACCGTGTTTCCACGAAAATAAGACCTATTCTGAAAATAAACCCTAGCATGATTTTTAAAGGTGATCCTAATATAAGCCCTACCCCAAAATAAGCCCTGGTTAGATTGACACCCAAAGCCCCTCTTGAATGTCCCCAACACTCCCTCGACTCCATCCCTGATAATAGTGCTGCCCGATTCACCAGCAGCAGCACTTTCTCCCCCTTCCCATGTGCAGCATCTTTCCTCCCCTCTCACCCATCCCCTTGTGCAGCATCTTTCCATCCATCCCTCCCTCCCATTCCCCCCCCCACCATGCAGTAGAACCCTGCCAACCCTCCCATCGCAAGATTGACATACCTCTGCTACATACAACAGCAGTGGCAGGACTCTGAACAGGCTGCTTCATGGCCTTTCCTGCTGGGGCCTTCCCTGTGCCGTGTCACCGATGATGCCTACCAGAGCTAATTCATTTTTTAAATCATTTTTTAATGGCGCTGTCAATTATCAGCACCGATTAAGCCAATTAAGAAAAACAAGTTAGTCACCTAGGGCCCGATTCACTAACCTGCCCGATCGTGACTGACCCGTGTCCGATCCAGGCAGGGCCGATTGATTCTGGAAGCCAGAATATTATATTGGGGGCAACTGGAGGCACGCCCCCATCCACCGGCACGGATTGCTAGGTAGTGATCCCGACGCATGCGCAGACCATCTACAATGTGTTTGCTATCCTTTTTTTTTGCTTTTTTTTTTTACTGGCCCCGACTCACCTGCTCTCTGCCGCCCTTCCCTGCAGTGCGAGCCTGTGGTTTTAACCCATGGGTTTAAAGCCACAGGCTCACACTGCAAGAAAAGGCGGCAGTGAGCAGGAGAGTCAGGGGAGCCATTTGTGTAGTTTACGACCATAAACTGAACATTCCCAGTCAAACCTTGGTTTCGGACCTGAAGAAAGAAGGGGCAAAATAATTTCTTATACATTCTTTGGAATATTTTTCACAATAAGCTTCTGCTTTATTTTAGCTCTTGTTGGGGCTGTGCAGGGCTGAAGAGTCGGGGCTGAATAGGGCAGGCGAGTCAGGGCAGCCAGAGGAGGAGAATCGGGGCAGAGAGAAGGCTTTTAGCACAAGCGACGGGTCCTCACCTGTCGCTAGTTTTTTGATCGGCCAGCCGGTCAGTGTGCCAGAAAAAAGTTTAGTGAATTGCGTCCTTCCTGCTTTGCATGCCGATTCCACTCATTTGCATGCAAGGATCAGTACACAGGTTAGTGAATCGGGTCGGAGGGAAATCGGGTCGCAAAGGGCTCGCAAACCGATCGGTACACGATCGGTTTGCTTAGTGAATCTAGCCCCTAGATCGGCTAGGCATGCTGATCAAGGCCCCTAACTTTAGGCAATCTGTTCTAGACCGAGGAAGTTAATGTCCAGTTGTGTGTTTTTACTGCATTATTGTAGGAAAGGTGGTGTCGGGATGATTGTGGTTTTTTAATAGGTAAAATCTTGGAGGGGTGAGGTCAGAGGCCTATAAATGAATTTAACACCGTACCACTGCTGAGCTAGGAAAAAGAGATGTCTAGGGAACATAGCCGCCTTCTATCACGTCATACTGACGTCTGAAGTACACACCAGAACCAAAGTGGTGCTTTAAGTCGGCACAAGAAAATATTTGTGGGGAATAAAAAGCTATTTTTAAAGTGTAAATTCATGCAGAACTTATCATATCCTCTCCCAAAAACTGAGCTGAGGAGGTTACAAGAGGGAAAGAGAAGTCATTGCAGAAACGGGTGTATGAAATGACTGATTCAACATTTTAAAATCGAAAGGCAAAGGGTCAAATAAACAACCCCGGGAGGTCCAATTTTTTACATCTTACATCATTTCATTCTAGTTTTGACTAAAACAGCTTTGGCTGTAACTTTTGTTTTCTTCCATCCTAGCGATGTGGCTCAAACATAAGATGAAAATACAGCAGAACCTACCTGAAAGGGATATAAGAAATAGTATGGTATAGTATTTCTTAGGATTACCAGACATCCGGGACGCAACAGGAATTCAAGGCAGCCATTTTTGATGATGGCTCTGCACGGGGCAGGAGCGTAGGATGATTGTTCCTGCTCCGCTTCACCACTAGACCACCAGGTAAAGTCTGGGGAGGTCCGGAACGCAGGAGGGAGGCGGGGGTGGGTCAGAGTTGGCTCTAAAAGTTATCCGTGATTTTCCATATTCGCGGGCCGGCTCTGCCCCTAACCCTCGTGTATTCGTAGGGAGAAGTGAACCCGGAAATGTCTCAAATTCCAAGCAGAAGTTTCTGCTGCAGTAGGATGTTTTGGAGTTATTTGGAAAATACCCCCCCCTACACGCTCATTCCCCGCTCCCCACTGCCATACGCATGCGCCACTTCCCTTCCCCTATACCTCTGTAACGTTCCTGGTGCGAGCGGCAGCCCCCAACCTGCTGTCGCACCTGCGTGGGCTCTCCCTCTGACGTGACTTCCTAGGCGTGGGTCTAGGACGTGACATAAGAAGGGGGGAAGGAAAGCGGCGTACGCGTGTGGCAGTGAGGGGACAGGGAAGGAGCGTGAGGGGGAGCGGATAGGAGGACAAATGCCGCACCCCTTCCAAGGCGGACCGCCTCCCTCCTGCACTACGCCACTGGTTGGCGGTCCCGTTTTTTCTGGACCTGTGCATACATTTTTTTGCATGCTAAACCAAAAATTGCAGGCAAGATTATCGCATTAGGGGTGCTAAAGAATTTATCTCATGAGTAGAGGGCATCTTGTCTGGTATTATTGGAAATCCAGCCACAGAATAAAAATATATTAAAGGATTGTGGCTAGACTACTTCCCCCAAAACATTCCAAAGTCTCCGACTGACCCTTTCCTAACTCAATTCAATGCATTCTTTTGGCTCTCTTTATCAAGCTTCCAAAGTTTGCCAGTTTTGCCTCCTTCAAACTAGTTTGATTCTGTTATTTCTCCATCAGCAATTATTTTTTCCATACACAGAAGAATTTAACCTCCAGGATTTAATGCTGAAATGTGTGCATGATGACACTCTTATGCAACAGGAGGCATGCAACACATGTTCTGTAAGAGGATTAATGATGTAGAGCTCCTCTGGTACAAAGCAGTGCCTTTTTGACACCAGCAATGATTTCTAGGCACACCTATTAACTTGTTACTGTGCAACAACAGATGATACAGGCATAGGAGCTCCATAATCCTCTTTTGGATGTTTCCTTTGCTACACCAGATTTAGGGACCCTTTTACTAGGGTGAGCAATACACGACTGATTCAAATATATACATATATATATATATATATATATATATATATATATATATACTAGTATTTTAGCCCGTTACATTAACAGGTGCTAGCGTGCTCACCCGCCTCGGCCTGCAGCCACCGACAGCCACCGCGGCCTACAGCTGCCGCAATCTGCAGCTGCCAACAGCCATGGCGGCAGAGATTTTCGGCGACTTTGCCACGAATTAATCTTTCCCCCCTCCCATCCGCCGTTCGCTTTATTGCCCTAGGAATCTGTCCTCCTTATCCCCAACAGTTGCCCTCTTCCTTACTCCTCGCTCTCTCGCTTTCACTCCCCCCAATCCCTCGCGCGCCGCCTCTTTCCCCTGGGCACCGGCTAGTGCTTTTACTCTTCGCTGCAGTTGCCGGCAGCCGACAGCCACCGCGGTCTCCAGCTGCCGACAGCCGCGGCGGCAGACATCCACCTCGGGGGAAGAGAGAGAGAGATTTGCGCGCATGTGCACTCTCACCTGCGGTGCCCTACAATGCACGAAAAACAGGAGCACGCAGGTGGGAGTGCGCATGCGCGGCTTAGGGTTTTATTATATTAAATATATATATATACACTTCTTCCTCCATATTCGCGGTTTCGATTATTCACGGTTTTTAGCTTGCTGGCTCCTCCCCCCAACATCAGCTTGCATAGAGAAATCGCTGATTCCAAGCGTTTACAGAGAACATCGCCGATACCCAGCACTTTCTTCGCCATGTTTTGCTTCTCCTTCAGGAACAGGCCAGGTCTCCCACCATGTTATTCGCAGTTTCGCTATATTCACGATAGTTTTTAATAGAAAACAGCGAATAACATATGAAAAAGTTATTCGCGGTTTTTCTGTATTTGCGGGTCTGTTAATCCCCTAGCACAGCGAATACGGAGGGAGAAGTGTATATGCATATACACATTTGAATGTACACATTTACATATTTGCATATACACATTTGTATGTAAATGCCAAATTTCTGCCTAAGTACTACTCTAGAGGTATCAGTATAGCCATACCCACACTGGTGTAGCGAGGGTGGGAAGCACCCCTCCCCCTCGCTCTCTTCTCCAACCCCCACCCCTTCCCTTCCCCCCATAGCTGTTTAGCTTCTCTGGTGTGAGCGGCATCTCCAACTTGCTGCCCACGCTGGCTCTCCCTCTGATGTCAATTCCTAGTTGCGGGACCCAGACGTAACATCAGAGGGGAGGATCGAGGCCGGCATGAGCAGCAGGTTGAAACTGCTGCTCACACTAACAAAGAGCTAGAGGGGAGGAGTGAAGGCGCACACAGTGGAGGAGGAGCAGGGGGGTGGCAGAATTGGGGGCGGGCCGCTCCAAAGTCATGTTTGCTGCAGTTTTGGTTTTCTTTTGGGCTTTTGTTATTTTTGCTTCTGTCCTGGCGCTGTGCTACCCAATATCTGAGTGAAGTTTGCAGGAGATTTCTGAAGAAGCAGGCGGGAGAGACGGCGATGACCCTGTCGGATCTCTGCTGATTGCTTGGACTACCAGCCCTTGGGCAGTTGGAAACGCTGCACCGAAGTTGCATTGTGCGGGGAAGCACTGACAGACAGACCAAATTCAAGAACAAGCTATGTGTTCGGTTTCTATTTTGGATGCTGGCTTTATGAATGTTAAGTATAAATTCTAGCGCTAAGCAATAAGCAGCTTTGGAGGCCTTAAAAGGAAAAGTAGTTTAAAAAACATTTCTGACTGGGAGTTGTTTTTTTTGACGGCCATATGAAGCATAACCGAGGCCTTTTTCTCCCTTTTTTGGGGTTTCCAATGAGGCTGCAGGATTGATCATTAGCATCAGAGTTTTTGCCTTAGCAAACAAAACAACAAAGGTGACCAATTGGTGTTCAGTCTCCTTTATTATGATGGACTCGACACGATCGTGTTTCGGCCCACAAGGGCCTGCTTCAGGAGTCTTGTGATAATCAAATCGTACAAAATTTTCAATACATTCTTTAGAATACCTCTCCTTGGTGAACTAACATGTACTGCTGACTGCAGCTCGAGTGAACAGCGTCTGTTTCTGCCCGCAGTTAATTAGGAGAGGTTTTCTATAGAATGTGTTGAAAATTTTGTGGATGTAAGCATGCATTAGTGTTTACTGCAGCTTTGTAAAAGGCCCCAAAGTTTGTGCCTAGGGTGATGGAAGTTTAAGTGATTTGCCCAAGGTCACAAAGAGCAGCATTGAGATTTGAACCAGGCTGCTCTAACCATTAGACTACTTCTCTAGAAAATTGTTATAAATTGTGTACATCTACCAGGTATTCAAAATAATGTGGATTAAATGTAATACAAATGAGTTTATTAATTAATTAAAATGTTGAAGGCACAGGATATGCATATTCATTAGGGTTATCTTGAAAACATGACCTCTTCAAGGCCCCTTGAGGAATGGGAGTGAAGGCCAAGGGCCTAGGTGGAGTGCAATTATCCAGAATGAACCAGTAATGAGGCAACTTGATTTAAAACAACATATTATGTTAAACAGGTTCTATCATATGCTTGTTTTAAGATACCGAGTAATTTTAGAGTATGTCATCATTAAATCCGAGTTGAACATTGGAAATTTCATAAAATTAATAAAGGGGTTGGAGCTATAAGAAATGAAATAAAAATATTTATTGGCTTATAGTTTGTCTCATCTACAATCTACATCTACATTTAGGAGCTGATGTGAGGCTAATTGTACAAAAAAAAGAAAGGTACAACAAATCTAAATACATTTTGGTAGTTTTAAGAAAAAGTTGAAAGCACTTTTGTTTTGCTGAAGCTTATTTTGGGGTTTGATTTTCTTTATGGGATAGAACAGTGGTCTCAAACACGCGGCCCGGGGGCCACATGCGGCCCGCCAGGTACTATTTTGAGGCCCTCAGTACGTCTATCATTATCACAAAAGTAAAATAAAACAGTTTCTTGATCATATGTCTCTTTAGCTATAAATGACAATATTATTATTAAGACTTAGCCAAAAGGAAAGATTTATAAACTAGAAAGAGTTTTACCTCATGCAAAATTGTCAATTCTTTAATAACACATGAACTATTTTTTCAGAGGCCCTCCAAGTCCCGACAAATCCAAAATGTGGCCCTGCAAAGAGTTTGAGACCACTGGGATAGAAGTACAAGGGGGTGCTGCAAAGTTCTCAGCCCAACCATGATGAGAATGACGTGGATATGGCTCTATCAAGAATCTGAAACATATGTCAGAAAACATAGAATTTTGTTTCTGCAAATTGGCACTTAATGAAATAAGATAGCACTCTTTTCAGCTACATTGGCAAAATAAAGCTCAGAATTTAGGAAGTTGCTTAGTTGGGCTGAGAACTTTTCAGCAGCCCCTCGTATAAAGAATATATATATATATATATATATAATTTATTTTTGTTTTTGTATGTATTCTGTTACTCACCTAGTCAATAGGTGGGATATACTGTAAATTTTAGAATAAATAATATCTCAGAATATGTTGATGCTGTTAGATTTATTTGCTAACTCAGCCGTTTCCTCCTCCAGCTCAGTCATAATCAGGGCTAAGATTCAGCATTGTAGTTCCTTTCTGTTTTACTTCTGATTATTGCAAATGTATTTATTTATTTAAAAATTCATTTAGCCTGCTTACACCTAAGTGGTTCACACGAACGTACATAATTATCAAACAACAAAAAGAGATATAAAACATAGTTCAGATTCATAAAAGTTCTTCAATCATTTTTTAAAAAGCCTCTACAAATAAAGTTGTCTTCAAGGTCTCCTTAAATTTTTGTAAATCGGGTACACCCAAAGAGATCTTGTCAAATTGTTACATGACCACTGAGATAATGGAAGTCCTAATTTTCTCATAATGTACAGTTGTCAGCTCCTCACTAACTGACCGTAACATCCCTTCTGATCTCAAGGATCTTGATGGCTGGTGCACTTTTAACACCTGTATCAAGTACATAAGAACATAAGCATTGCTCCTGCCGGCTCAGACCAGGGGGTCCATCGCCCCCAGCAGTCCGCTCCCGCGGCGGCCCACCAGTCTATGACCTGTAAGTGCTCCTTACCTAGGATGTTTATATCCCATTTACTTAATGTCCCGTAAGTAACCCTCTTATCTGTAACCTGCTATCCTCTTCTCTTTCAGGAAGTCGTCCAGTCCCTTTTTGAACCCCAATAATGTACTCTGTCCTATCACCTCTCCTGGAAGTGCATTCCAGAAGTCCACCACCCTCTGAGTGAAGAAGAACTTCCTAGCATTTGTTCTGAATCTGTCTCCTCTCAATTTTGCTGAATGACCTCGTGTTTTTGTTGTCCCCGCTAGTCTGAAGAATCTGTCCCTCTCCACCTTCTCTATGCCTTTCATGATTTTATAGTACCATGGGATCACAAAATGCACCACCTTAAATATCAATACCAGGACTTGTAAGTGATGCAATATTGTACTGGTAGCCAGTGGAGCTGTTTCAATAGTGGCGTTGCGTGTTCCAATCTGCTCCCTCCACATATTAACCGCGCGGCTGCCTTTTGGATAACCTGCAAGGCTCTTAACTTCTTTGACATTTCCCAATGAAAGGCAGTAGATCAAGACTAATAAACCATACCAATTTTGTGTGTGTTCGGCAACAATGATTCATTTATTTATTCATTCAATTTTCTATACCATTCTCCCAGGGAAGCTCAGAACGGTTTACATGAATTTATTCAGGTACTCAAGCATTTTTCCCCATCTGTCCTGGTGGGCTCACAATCTATCTAATGCACCTGGGGCAATGGGGGGATTAAGTGACTTGGTCAGGGTCACAAGGAGCAGCGTGGGTTTGAACCCACAACCCCAGGGTGCTGAGGCTGTAGCTTTAACCACTCTAGAAATCAAAATGTAGTAAAAGTGAGCCAAGTACAGGACAATTGAGCCATTGTGACATCACTGCTGAGGTTGGCTCTTAGGCATTGGTGGAATGAGGCATTATGATGTCACAATACCAGCTCTGGCTATCAGAGGCTGAAGTTTTTCACACTATTTATTTATTCAATTTTCTATACTGTTCTCCCAGGGGAGCTCAGAATGGTTTACATGAATTTATTCAGGTACTCAAGCATTTTCCCCATCTGTCCTGGTGGGCTCACAATCTATCTAATGCACCTGGGGCAATGAGGGGATTAAGTGACTTGGTCAGGGTCACAAGGAGCAGTGTGGGTTTGAACCCACAACCCCAGGGTGCTAAGGCTGTAGCTTTAACCACTGTGCCACAAGAAATGCAGCAAACAATTTGGGTTTTCATCTAGCATTCCATAAATTACTGACTTCTTGCACAGTTTATAACTATTATTATACTGTAATTATCAAGATGTCAGTGTAATAATCTGACATTGTTTGGATCACATGGAGGCTGGAATTTACTGGGGAACGCTTAGTTATTCTTCTTTGGCTAAAAACCAGCAAAAAAAAAATTTATAGAGGAAAGCAGCCAAAAATTGTCTTCTTGGTGTGGCAGAAGACCTGGGGCCCTGGTATCGGATCAATATATGAAGTTTCCTAAAATGTTGTTTAACTTGAGCTATTGAAACCCTAATTTGGGATGCGACACCCAATTTTCTCTAGATAATTCCTGCAATAGACCAATAAAAGGTGGTACAGCCTGCAAAGACTCCAGACAAGACTTTTTAAAAATATATATTCATAAGAGAGCCAAGGCAAGCACATCCTGGTTCTGCCACGCAGAACAGATACCCAGAAAGTCTTGAATGACTGCCAACTCATCTGTAGTATCTGCTGTTTATGAACTTTCACTGGAATCCAGCAGGCAGTGAGGGCTGAGTAAAAGGCGGATGAATTAGCAAGGATTACTCCAGTCTGTGCAAGGGAAAGTCAGAATGATTACAGCAATTTAGTATAAAAAAAGAGTATGTTTTATACAACTGAAATGCTGTGAAGAAACCTGAATAGCTCATAGGAAAGGATGTCTTTGTTTTAACTGTTATGCTTATTTGCTCAAACTTCTAAACTTCCTTTCAAAGAAAAGGTTTGAGGCAATGTACAAGCCTTTACTTTTTTCTGGGGGAGGGGGCCGAGGAAACAGGGTTTGCAGGATGTTTAATCCTCCTTCTGTAGCAGTGGATTTAATTAATTATCTCTATAGGGGGGTCTGGTAGCTGTTAACCCCCCTAAACTAAACTTAACCTTGGGTTTATATACCGCATCTTCTCCACAGTCGTGGAACTCAGCACGGTTTACAGGGGTTGGGCTAGAAAGGAACTCCAATGGGATTATAGAGATAAGAATAAAGAGAGTTTAGAGGGGCTTAGTGTACCAGAGAGGGAAGGAAAAGTTACATTTTTGAGAATAGCCAAGTTCTCCGATGCTTACGGAATAGTTGGAGGGAGCTCAAGTTACGAAGCGGGGAGGTAAGATTGTTCCAGAGCTCAGTGATTCTGAAGGGGAAGGAAATCCCTAGTTTACCAACATGGGATATACCTTTTAAAGAGGGGAAGGATAGTTTTAATTTTTGGGTGGATCTGGTGGAATTAGGATTTGAGGAATTCCAAGAGAGTGGAATAAAAGGAGGAAGGATGCCGTGTAGGTTCTTGAAGGTTAGGCAGGCACATTTAAAGTGGACCCTATTGTATGTGTAACTCCTGGGGTACATGGGTTATCCGACATCCGGATTTACCCAGACATGTCCTCTTTTTAAAGGACTGTCCAGGCATCCGGACGGCTTTTCAAAACCTGGCGCTTTGTCCGGGTTTTGAAACGCCTGCAGCTCGGGACCACGTCGAGAGGGCATCTGTGCAAGCGTGACGACCTCACGCGCATGCTGGCGATGCTATCGTGTCACATCTGCACATGCGCAGATGCCATCCCCACGCAGCTCCGAGCATGAGAAAAGATTGGGGGGGGGGCATGGCTGGAGCAGAATGGGGCATGACTTCAGCAGAACAGGGCAGGGCTGGGGGGTGGGGCCATGGATCTGGATTTTACGATCATAAAATCTGGTAACCCTAGACATGGTATAAATCCAGAAAACTGTGAATCCTCAGGATGCAAGGGTTCAAACCCTGGCATCTCTCTATGTCTCCGAACTGGGTAACTTTCCTCGGATTTGAAAAGCAAATATTTAAATCTCAAATGCACTCCAAATCCCATGGAACTTCTGATCATGCTGTAGAGCAGATATTCAGAGTGAAGTGAGCACTGGAGGTATGAGCCTTGAGGCAAGGGGTGAAATGACAGTGTCCTGGGGGCCCATGATCAAAACCTAGAAACATAGAAAATGACGGCAGAAAAGGGCTATAGCCCATCAAGTCTGCCCACTTTATTAACCCTCCCTAACTACCCTCCTAGAAATCACACTCAAGTGGAATTACCTTTACACTGCCCTCGTAGAGATCCGACGTGGGCATCCCACTTATTCTTGAAATCAGGCACGCTGTTGGCCATGATCACCTGCTCTGGGAGCTTGTTCCAATGGTCAACCACTCTCTCTGTGAAAAAATACTTCCTGGTGTCGCCATGAAATTTCCCGCCCCTGAGTTTCAGTGGATGCCCTCTTGTGGCCGAGGTTCCTTTAAGAAAGAAAACATCATCTTCCACCTCTACACGACCAGTGATATACTTAAATGTCTCGATCATGTCTCCCCTCTCCCTGCGTTCTTCGAGAGAGTATAGCCGCAATCTGTTCAGCCTTTCCTCGTACGTGAGATCCTTGAGCCCCGACACCATCCTGGTGGCCATTTGCTGAACCGACCTAGCGCCAGCATGAATGGAAATTAGCACCGGACCAGCATTCACATTTATGTGCACCAAATGTTCAGAGGGCTCTAGTGCCTGAAAAACAACAAGTCCGCTAAAGATGGCTACAGTGGAGTAGTAAGGGAGAGCGCTGGCACCTCTCCGCCCCGACCCACCACACCACGCTCGCGCCATCCCTCCCCGTATCTCTGGAGATCTTTGCTAGCACAAGCAACTTCTGCCTGTTACCCGCGCCAGCCTGGTTCCCCTCTGAATCACTTCCGGGTCACGAGGCCAGGAAGTGACATCAGAGGGAAATTTAACGCTGGCCCATGGAGCGTGCTGCAGAAGCCACTTGCGCAGGCAATGATTTAGAGGTACAGGGAGGAGGGAGGGCGCAAGTGTGGCCTGGGGAGTGGGAAGGAGCGGGACCATGAAGAGAAGACTGCCGGGCACCTCCTGCCCTTACTATGCCTCTGAATGGCCACACATTGTATTGAAATGCACTCAAATAGGTGTTAATGAGGTCATTTGGTATTCCCTCCCAATGCTCGGAGAACAGTGAAGAAACAAGAGCTGCCCTTAATGCTGGAAGCTTACAAGCAGCTCAGGGGTGGCGACGAAGGTTTTCAAGAGAGGATTTGTTCATAATTTCTCACAACTAGAGTCCTTCATCCTAACCAGACAGGCTTCCGACCAAAATCATTCCACCAAACACTCTTTGATTGGCATGACTTCATCAATTCTTTACTTATTAGACCATCACCAATCTGCTCTTCCTATTTCATTGGATTTGGCGGCCGCATTCGACACAATCGACCATCATCTCTTATTAAAAAGGCTTGAGTCAATTGGCATAAGCGACTCAGTTTTGGCATGGTTCAAATCATACTTTTCTGAACCTCCAAGGTCAGATTTAATAACTCCATATCAAAAATCTCTATTAATAACTATGGCAAGTACTGATCTAATATAACATAACTCCTATTGTTTGATCTATATTTGTTCTCTTTTCTATACCAAATTGTATGTCTGTCCATCCCTATAGTGTATGTCTCCCTTATTTGAAATTTATTTATTGTTCATCACTTTGTAATCTTTGAAAAAAGCGATTTTATCAAATACAAAATAAACTTGAAACATAAAACATCCTTTTTTTTTTTTACATTAAGAAGCAGAAGGAAGCCTGCACAACCAATGAAAACCAATAGTGAGAATACAAATGTGTGTCCAAGCAAAACAGAAAGTCCAAGCAAAACAGAAAGTGCAAGCACACATCGGTACTGTTCTTCTGTGCTGAAATACGAGTCTTTCGAGTGAAAACAATTTTTGAAACACATATTTTAAAGGCATAGAACAACAATGTGTACTTGAACTTCCAATCTTGCCAGGGCATGCTCTCATGAGCTGTGCTCACTATGCACTGGCAAAGCAATCTGCTTCGCCTGAGGCGAGGGAAAAGCTGGCTTTCCCCCCGCCCCCCCCCCCCCCCGAGCGTCCAAAATAGGGGGGGGAGGCTGCTCCAACTATTAGGCAAGACTGGAAAGAGTGCCCAGTACTTGGAAATCGTACACGCGTGTGCGTCTTGTGAAATAGTGTACGCATTCTTTCAGAAAAGTGCACACTCTTTCCCAACTGTGCACAGTAATGGTGACAGGACAAAAGTGTGCGAGACTTTGGTGCGCCGACATTGCAGCGCAGACAATTCGGTGCAAGACCCCAGCGCGCCGCCTACAAAGTTACTTTTAAAGAGCTCCGACGGGGAGTGTGGGGAGGAAAACCCCTCCCCCACTTTACTCTTTGTGCTGCCATTGGAGGGGGGGGGTGCAACCCACCACATAATAGAGAAAACTTAACTTTTTCCAAAAAAATTAGGAAAAAGTTAAGTTTACTCTATAATGGAGGGTTCCAACCCCCAACCCTCCCCCCCCCAACGGCAGCGTGAAGAGTATGAAGTAAACTGGGGGGGGTCCCCACATACACCCCGCATCGGAGCTCTTTAAAAGTAACTTTTTAGGTGGCACACTGGGGTCTTGCGCCGATTAGTCTGCGCTGCAATGTCGGCGCGCTGGAGTCCCACACGCGAATGACTATGAACCACGGTAACGTTGTGCACCTTGCTGGAGCCCCAAAAAAATCTTAAAAGACTTCTCATTATACAGAATGCAGCAGTTCGCCTGATCTACAATCTGAAGAACTATGATTAGGGTTACCAGTCGTCAGGATTTCAAAAGGAGGACATGTCTGGGGGGGTCCGGACGGCTTTTCAAAACCCAGCACTTTGTCCAGGTTTTGAAGAGCTTCCCGACATAATCACGTCGGAAAGGGGCATCCGCGCACGCAATGAGGTGACGTCACACGCATTGGATGCTGTCTGGGGGTGTGGCTGGGGGGGGGCAGAATAGGGTGTGAAAGAGGCGAAGCTGGGTAGTCCAGGGGGCGTGGCCATGGGTCTGGATTTTCCCGAAAGAAAATCTGGTAACCACACCTTGATGGAGACTATAGATCATGATAAACCACAGAGAACTCTACCACAAATTGGAATGCCCAAACACACAACTCAATTGATAAAGAGCCTCTACAAAAATCAAGAAGCTGCAGTGAGAACAGAATACGGCAACACAGATTGGTTTCCAATAAAACGTGGCATCAAGCAAGGATGCATCTTGGCACCGGAAGTCATCTTCAGAAAAGCAAATTTGGAAGAGAGCATTGGTTTCAAGGTTGGTGGCCAAAATATAAACCTGCGCTACGCAGATGACTCAACGCTCATCACCAGCAGCAGAGAATTCAGGCTGCATCTACTGAGACAAGTCAAAGCCGAAAGTCATAACATGGGATTAGAAGTGAACATAAACAAGACGAAGATCATCTAATTTCATCCTTAGCTTTATATACCGAGTCATCTTCTAAATTAGAAGCTCAACTCGGTTTACAGAAAGATACTTGATAACATAAATGGATCGGATCTAATTAGCAATTCTAAAAAAAAAGTTGTCAGAACAGGATCTACATTCTCAATAATTATTAAAAAAGGGGGAAGCGAGGTAGTCTGCATGGTAGTCTGGTTCTCTTACCTCTCCTGTGGAGCCGGCTAATTCCTTGCTTGCCTTTTAACGCTGCGTTTGTTTTTCGCGGCGTTTTCTTTCTTACATGATGCTGCATACTAAAAGGAAGGGACTTCTAAGGTCGGTTCCCTCGCAGCTCAGAACCTCCACACTGGTGCAACAACAAACCCTCGAGAGGTTTCTGAGTCAGCTTTCAACCCCGCCCCGCAGAGAAGAGGGTCTTGCTGTAGGTTCGGACGATGGAGCGTCCAGCCTCTTGGGGCATGAGACATCGCTGCCCCCTCCGCATTCTAGCGCACCACCTTGTCCGATGTCAGCAAGGGTTGCCCTGGCAGGGGCACTAGGAGCGGAAGTCGCTGAGCCTGGAGGGAGGAGCACCTGCAGAGAAGACTATTGAGCAAACAGCCCTGGGACCTGCAGCGAATGTACCGCTGCCTTTGTCCCCTTCGGTGTTAACTCTGGAGACCATTTGGCAGGTTCTACAGAGGCTTGATGGCAAGTTAACGGAATGGACACAAGAGGTACTTAGCCTTTCGAGGAAAGTAGACAATTTGTCAAAAACTATAGAACTGACCAAACATGACTCTGCTGAACAATTAATATCTGTTAAAGTTGAATTAAAAGATTTAAAAGATATAACAACAACCCTGGTCAGAGATAAAATTCATGTTCACTCCAAACTGGAACAATTTGAGAATTTTAATAGGAGACTAAACTTACGGGTACTAAATTTCCCAAAATCACCAGCTTTAAATGCCTATGACTATTAAAAAAAAAATACTTATTGGAGATTCTTAAAATTCCTCAACAAGCTATTCCTCCATTTAACAAAATATATTATATTCCTACTAACCTGACTAAGGCTGATGAAGAAGGGAACTTGTTGATACAAAAAGATTTGACTGCAATTTTGGAGGAATCCCTTTCCGATGTAAAGGAAAGGGTTAGGGTTAGTCTCCTTTGTGTTTGAACAAGATTTAAATCATATAATGAAACTTTAGTTTTGGAATTCGTATCAAGATCTTTCTGGACAAAGAATTTGGATTTATCCGGATGTATCCAAGATAACACAGGATCGCAGAAAAGAATTTCTTTCTATGCGTAAAGAAACAAAGGAACTGGGGACATCTTATTTGCTAGCATACCCCTGCAAATGATACATTAGCTTGGGACTAAGTACACTTTCTTTTTACCATCACAACTGAGAGCCTTCTTGGACCTTAAAAAGATCTCTGGAGATTAGATGTGATCAGCTGGATTTAATTATGGGGTTGTTAAGCATAGTCAGCTTTCCGCTAATCAGTTCTCTTTTATTTTCTCCATTAACCTAATGGATCTTCCTGGTAATTTGTGGTCTAAGACAATAAGCTGTATATCACTAATGATGTTTTTCTTTTCCTTCTTTACATTTTGTGTTCTGTATTTCTGAAACAAGTGTAGCACTTGCAAAGTATTATAAATCAATAAAAAGTTTAATGATTAAAAAAAAAAGAATTATTAAAAAGGTGTGTTTTTTTAAAGATTTTCTAAAAATTGGAAGAAATGAAAGAATTCTAATTTTAACCAGAAGCTCATTCCAAACGTATGAGAAAGATCGAGAAATATAACCCCCGAGATTTTATTCTTTTAAGAGAAGGAAAAGACAAGTTATACATCTGGGAGTTTCTTGATTTTACAGACAGTAAAGAATTCACAGAAATTGAAAGCAAAGGCGCAAAATTTCCATGTAAAATTTTGAACTTGAAAGCGATAGAAGCCCAAATGGCAGCGGTTCCCAAATCTGTCCTCATGGATCCCCCAGCCAGTCAGGTTTTCAGGATATCCGCAATGAATACTCATAAGAGAGATTTGCAAGCAGTGGAGGCAGTGCGTGTAAATCTGTCTCATTAATATTTATTGTGGATAGTCTGAAATCCTGGCTGGCTGGGGAATCCCCCATAGTAGTAGTTTAAGAATCACTGCTATATGGCATTATGGTAAGAATTAATTGCACTGCACTTTTGGTCATCCAATGTTTTAGTGCAAAGTTTGATATTTTGCAAAATGTTGTACGTCACTTGTTTCGGAGCAGCTCCAGGAGTGAATAGCACATTTATAGGTGTAGATTATAAAAACATGGTGGAAATGACTGTGCCTAATTTCAGAACGGAGGCCCTAATTCTGTAATTATGCGTGGAATTTAAAGGAATGCCCCTGATCTATCCATGACCTGCCTATTTCCAGGCGTTTTTTGACATGCACATAAATTAAGTTCGGATCCTGCATTTAAATATACGTGCATAACCAGTATGTGTTGCGTAAGGAAAGCTTACATTGTAAAATCTTGCAATGTTAACTATAGCAAATCTAACCTGTAAACTGTCCATGTATGCCAAATTAGGATAAAACTTGCACTCTAAGGATAACTATGGCAAATCGTAACAGGTAAATTGTTTATTATGTATATTAATATTAGACCCTAGGTATGTGCCAAGCTAGGATTAAAAACTTGTAATCTTGTACTGAAATTCTGCATGTTTAAGCTGTAACCCCTTCTGAGCTCTTTGGGGACAACGGCATAGAAAACGAATTACCTAAAATGTGTAAATAGTGATTTCAGAAAGCTGCTATTTCACACAAAGCAGAGATCTATAAAACTATGCACCTTACATAGGGAACACACATCTATGTAATAAAAATTCCTTGTCAAGTTTGGCACCAACTTAGAGGTACACATGGATTTTTTTTTTATTTCAAAAGAGCTTGACAAGAAAGATTAAGAAAGAAATTCTCTTTAATCCCCCATTGTTTATTTCCGCCTCCAAAAAAAAAAAAAAAAAAAGACATGAAAGAACTGGCCTCAATATTTAATTGACAGCACTTACATATGTATATACATATGTAGGTTTGTAAAATGATCCACTTTCACGTGGCAATACCGGCAATTACACGGGGACGTTTCAAATCACCGTTCCCTGTATACGTGCCAGCATCTATGCTTGAAAGGCACATTATTAATGCTGCTGTTTCGCTCTAGTATTTCGTTATTGCGGTGCTCAGTTGGACTGTGTTGATTGTCCTAACGCAGGCGTTTTGCTTCTTACCAATTTACATTGGGGTTAGTTTTAAACCCTACAACCGATGGACCCCTGCAGAAGGCGTGTTCTCCGAAACACGCACCGTGTCGGGTCCCTGGTTTTGTAAGAAGGAGAACAATAATTACCGCATTTGAAATTTGGTATAATAAACATAGCCTGCATCTTATACATAGTCTGCCGTTTTCCTTTTGTTTTTGCTTTTTTGTACACATCAGTTTGTGAAAACAACTGCTCCTGCTGTGTACTGTCAGCAGATATACACAGACCCCGCCCCCTGCCTCTTGCTTATGCATATCCTACAAAAGGTTCTGCTGTCACAGGTCAATAAACCAAGAGCTTCAGTTTCTGTCTGCAGCACAGATTTTGTCAATATACCATTTTCAATGAATAAGCACGAGATCTATGTGCATTCACTGCTTTCAATGCATATTCATTGGGGAAATCCTGAAAACCCGACTGGATTGCGGCCCTCAAGGAGGGACTTTGAGATCCCTGCTCTAAAAGATTCCGATCACTCATCGGTGTCCTGTAGAGCAGTGGTTCCCAATCCTGTCCTGGAGGACCCCCAGGCTAGTCGGGTTTTCAGGATAGCCTTAATGAATATGCATGAGAGAGATCTGCATATAATGGAGGTACCAGGCATGCAAATATGCCCCATGCATATTCGTTAGGACTATCCTGAAAACCATACGGGTCTGGGGGTCCTCCAGGACAGGGTTGGGAACCACAGCTGTAGAGAATCGCATCTACTTTTACTGACACCTTAAATGTGGGAACCAAATTTTACAGGTCTACATTTAGGGTGACTGTCTCATGCCTACAGAAATGCATAGGGAAGCTTACGGACGCCCAAGGCCACTTCCGGTGGACACCCCACCCCACCCCACCAAACCTTTGGCAGCCGTAAGCAGTCTCTAAGCATTTCCGCAGGCAACAACTGCCTACAACATAGGCATCATTCCCCGCCGTGCATTTTTAAAAAAAATAATGCCCGTCCCTATTGGCTGTGAGGCGGCAGTAGGACGCCCACTGCCGCCTACAATCGGGCCACCCGTTTGTAGAATCAGCCCCGAAATGGCATGTTGTTTCCTTGTTTTCAACAAATAGTCGTTGCTTGGAAATTCAAGCAGGAATATATAGTAATCAAACTGAACATGTATGATACTGTTGCCAAACCCCCTCCCAGAGAAATATATGTTGCGGTCAAAGGGGACTAAGAACCTGAGTACATTCTAACCTGGATGGCTCAAGTCCAATCTCTATGACCTATCTAAAATATAGGTCACACTATATTAGCATACATAATACCATTGACTGTTGTTGCCTAGGTCTCTATTTCACAAAATTCTTGAGGAAAGCACATAACTGATTATGTGCAGATAGCCCAGAGTACTTTCCTCCTGCAAGTCAAACCCCCATCCAAGCTTAACTTTACTCCTGCATATATTTCAACATACTTCTGAAATTCTCAGAGCAGAAAATGGTTACATATCCTGGAAAGATTTTTTTTTTTTACTGTAAATATTTCTTATTGCATGTTGGCAAAATCTAGCTGTAAAGGAATGAAGTGATAGCATGGCTATGTATCATAAATGAACAAACATGCAATCACTCAAGTCTTTGCATATCTTCTTTGAATACAGGCGCGGCTTTTTAAGTAATGGGAGGGGGCCACCGAAAAGTTCTCAGCCCAGCCAAAAAGAGAATGATGTGGAGCCATGAAACTTTACAAGTTATGCCACGCTTTTCGTTTCAATGAGGCAAATGCATCTAGTAAATGGTCACAAGTATAGGGAAACCATTGTGACATCATCGATGAGGTTGGCTCTTAGGCATTGGTGGAATGAGGCATTATGACATCACAACACAAGGAGCCTCTGAAGAGGTTCTCAACCCAGCCAAGATGAGAATGTGTAGATCCATGAAACTGACAAGTTATTCCACACTTTTCGTTTCATGTCACATCATTGAAATGAAGTGTGTCAAAAGTGTGGAATAACTTGTCAGTTTCATGGCTCCACATCATTCTCTTCTCGGTTGGACAAAGAACTTTTCAGCGGCCCCTCAGGCAGTCTGGCTTTAAAGAAAGTAGTTTCAATATGGGCAACTGTGAATTAATATTTTTAAAATCAGAGGTATTATCAAAACAGCTTTACCAGCTGAGCATTCATAACGGCTTAGAATTCTGACAGAGAGAGAGTTCGGATACAGTAAATGGCTCACTACAACCAGCTCTTTGGCTCCATTTGGGAATTCTAACCTCAGCCCAGAGCAGAGGAAGCAGATAATTTTTTTTTTTAGTAGAAAACACTTTTTAATTTTGAAATCACCCAAATTTATTATAAATAATATTGCAGTTTTCTGCATTTGCTAAAACATTATCATTACTTTAATTGTATTTGCACTGCTCCATATAGGCTAAAAAGATTGGTGATGTTCAACAGCTGTGATCAAAATTATCCAATCAAATGTGCTGCTTCTGTTTCATTCAGCAAATAGAGCCCCCCTGACAGAGGTCACCATTCAGATGCCAATCATTGATTAGAGAGAGTGGTTAGGATTTTGGCTCAATGCTGGATTACTTTGGACTACTCCCTTCTACCTCATTGCATTTTGTAAAAGCATTTTTCTAACCTGTAGAAATGTATAAATTCTAATGTAAAAAGTGAGAGTCAGCATTGGAAATCAACACATTTCATTGATTTAAATAAAACAGATACATCAGTATTACAAATATAGACCCCCCCCCTTTATCAAGCCGTGTTAGGTTTTTTTTTTTAATCACCGGCCTCTGCAGTAAAAGCTTCGATGCTCATAGGAATTCTATGAGCTTCAGCGCTTTTACCACGGTGGCCGGTGATAAAGCAGTTTACTTACCGTAACAGGTGTTATCCAGGGACAGCAGGCAGATATTCTCTACATGTGGGCAACTGTTTTCTCAAGCAAACTTGCTTGAAGACCTTCAAGCTTGCGATTGGCCCGCGCATGCCCCTCCCACCCTAACGCAGCTTGATAAAAGGGGGCCATAAAACTTCACAAGCTATCTTCACCCATACACACACATGCACCTCCCACTCAAATGATTTTGCGGGCGTGTCTTTTTTTCAGGGATCGGAGAGTAATGAACAATTCATCTCAGGGCTATTTAAAGCTTCTCTGCTAGAACTGTCCACTGGTTTACTATAATTCACTGAATACGACCCCATTGCAACAACTGTCCTCACCTAAGCTAGGCTTTGAAAATGACAGGTGGATATAATCAAGGACTTTCAGTTTCTAATGCTATCTAGCATAAGAAAAAGCCCTCAACAGAACATGTTCTGTGCAAATAATAAATTAAATAAATAGGGAAAATTTGTTATCCGATAATGAGTTCCCGAGTTCTGCAGGACTAGAACATCTGAAAGGGCTCAACTGTTATTTCTAAGTAAATTCAATGAACTCAAAGCTTCTGCTTAAAAAACAACATCACTTAGAAAGAAAAAGCACAAATTGAGTACGAGGCTCATAATCAAAACTTTGAAATATTCAAAAAACAGCCCAAGTTGGCACTTGGACGTCCTAAAAGCCAGAACGTCAAAGAGCTGATAATCCAAACTGACTTTCAGGACGTCCAGCAGCACTTCTAGACCGCTGTGCATCCATAACTCAAATGGGTATTTGGGAGATATGTTATGGGCAGACATCAGGCAGGCTTAGACCTTAACTTCCTGCATCGATATAATCAAAGCTTTCCCAAGACATCCTAGATGGAACTTAGACCTGTTTTAGTTGCGTCTTAAGTTTCCCAAAGCTGCCCAAACTGACCACTGGAGGGATTAAGGCATGACCCCCCTTACTCCCCCCAGTTGGTCATTGACCCCCTCCCACCACTTAAAGATGGGGGGGGGAACAGTACACTGAGAGCTTGCCATCAGCTGATTGCAACAGGGGAATCCCTATCAGCTGAGTCGGCAGTAATCTCTGTAACCGGCTCAGCTGATGGGGATTCCCCTGCCGCGATCAGACAAGGTACCTGGGTACGTCTGCAAAACTTTCTTTTGTGTTTTTCATGTTTTTATTTATGAAAATGGTCCAAAAAAACCCAATAGCCTTACTAAGGACCAAAACGTCTACATAGGTCATTTTCAAAAACAAAAGATAGACGTCTGGCTGTTTTGAAAATGGACATTTTATCTATTGGATTTCTGGACTTTTTTTCAAAACATCCAAATTAGACTCCGCCACATGTAATAATGTTATTAACACCAGAATCCCAGCTAGAAAAATATATAAGGAAAATTATCTGATGAGGTTAAAGGCAGCTAAGAACCTTGCCTACCTATAAAAGATATCAGTTCAGAAAATCAATTGGTCATCTTTCCAGATTACAAATTATCTGCAAAATCCCTAATAGCATCAAATGCGAAATTCTAGTCAGCTGTACTCATCTCTAGCTTTCTACCAAGAATCCTGCCCCTTCAGAGGTGAAATACAAAGATCTATGCTGACTTATGATATAAGTCCCGACAGCAGAAGGGGTTTAAAATATAGCCACAAAATCCTGATGGAGACACAAGTCCATCCTAACCCCAGCCCTGACAATGGACTCCACAGAAAAGGGTCACCAACCAGAAAATTGGAAGCTTAAAAGCAGGTCTCTCATCGTGTCATGTCTGCAGTTTATTTGAACTGTACTTTTTTTTTTTTTTTTTTAAGAGTCATGTTATTGTGAAATAGCTTTAATATTTACACAAAGAATATGACCTTTAAAGAATGGCTTAAGAAACAAGAACAGTTGGTCCAATAAAGTTGCTTTCATTTATTTAGACCCATTGACAATCCAAAGTAAAAGAAAACCGTACCAACAACAAAAAAAAAAACCCCTATGCCAACCCGGGACTTGGGGCACCTTTTACTAAGCTGCGTTAGGGCATTAATGTGCGGAATAGCACGCGCTACAATGCCGCGCGCACTAGAGGCAAACGCCAGCACTGAGCCGGCGTTAGTTCTAGCCGCGTAGCACGGGGTTAGCGTGCGATAAAAACGCTAGCGCACCTTAGTAAAAAAGGAGCCCTTAGTTAAATTCACATTATTTAAATAAACACAACATCTCATGGATCAATACTGGAGTTTTAGAACTCACAATTTCCCTCAGACCTCAGATTTAAGAAAATATTTTTGAAAATCGTGTACATCTCTTTTCCCCCCCCCCCCCTTTGTAAGCAAAATAGGGACCCCCAGATTTTCAGACACGGCGGAGCTTGCCTTAGCCGGCTCCTTTTTTCTTTAGGATCAGGGCAACGACTAGAGAATGACACGGGGACAAATTTTCCCCCCTCCCCCCCCCACGAGTTCTTTTCCTGTTACTGCTCCATTCCTGCAATCGCTGTCCTCATCTGCACAAGCCTCAAACGCTTTAAAATCACAAGTGTCTGAAGCTTGTGCAGTTAAAGCAGAGCTTACAGGGATGGGGGCAGGGACAGCGACAAAACCTGCAGGGACAGGACGGGGAAACCGAGTTCCTTCCGGGAGGGGCACAAATTTGTCCCCATGTCATTCTCTAGCAACAACCACCAGTGGCGAGGAAACCATGGACAGCGTGCTACGACCGATGCTTTCCCAGTAGAAGTGAATCATAGGCGCCAACTTTTCGCCGGGATTGGTGGCGATAAACCGAAAGAAAAATGAACCCTCCCTGGACACAACTGCCGACTCCTATGCGCTGAATTACTCCCGTGGGCTGCGGTTCCTGCGACCCCTGTTCTTACAACAAATTTACCCCGCCCCCCCCCCCCCGCCCCACCACAGCTCTTCCCAGTTGCCGCTTCTGCTTTCCCTGCTTGCTTTCCTTGTGGCATATTTTATTTACCCCCTTACGGCATCTCCCTCCTGTAGCGCTAGTCCTTTTGCTCCCTGCTACCCCCTGTCCAGGCCACAGTGATTTTTCTGTAGTAGCAGATGTCCCCCTGCCACTGCTCCCCCCTCCTTCCTGAGGCTGCTTGCGCTCAGTCCAGATCAATCCCTGTGACTGCACTCCCCAACCCCATCCAAGTGTTCTTCCTGCAACGCCACTGGTCAGGGCCTCGCTCTCTTTTGCTGAGTCACGGGAACCAGCGCAATCACGCCAGGAACTTCAGCCTTCCCCGGGAAGCAAAGCGAGCACAGCCACGCTGGTTACGCACCAGGTGCCCTAGCCCTCCCTCCCCCCCCAAAAAAAAAGAGGCAACATAAAAGCACACAGCATGACAGGCAGCCCATGCCTGCAAAAGTCACCAAAAGCCACCACGGAAAAGCATCGGGCAGGGGTTCGACTTAAAAGGTTTATTACAATTGTTGCTCGTTAATGCTTCCAAAGTAGCAACGATGCATAGATCCCAAAATATACATATGCTGTTTTCTTATAGAAATAGATTATTCTTTATAATAAAAAAAACATAGACATCTTTAAAAAGATTACACCGACCACGACTGACAGTTACACAAGGTTGCATCATTTGTGTACACATTCATACAGCCATGTTTAAAGTATTGCATCACGATCTCCCTTTCTTTTTTGCTCCTTAAATAACACTATTATTCAACCGTACAAGATTTGAATATCAATTTTTTTTTTTTTTTTTTAAACCATTTGCAAAAGACAAGGTGCAAGTTTAACCAACACTGCCAGGATTCTGCCCTCTTTGCTATACAGATTATTGTTGCGGGCGAGTGTGTTTCTTTCCCTAGCGTGGAAAGTTTTTTTTTTGAGTTTTTTCTGGGGGCTCTTTTTTTTCCCAGTCTCGGAAGCAGACCAAAAAAATAGCGCCCCCCACTAGCAGTGTCCCGTGGCGGCCAGCAAGGGCTCGGGCAGCTGCTTAAACAAGTTCCGCAGCGTGCTGAGCTCCCGGGACAGCTGATCGACTTTCTTTTGCAGCCGCTCGTTCTCGGCCGTCAGTTCCAAAACTTTGTGCTGCGTCTCCATGTTGCGGATCTTGGCCTTGTCCCGGCTCTTCCGCACGGCGATGTTGTTGCGCTCCCGCCGGATCTTGTACTCGTCGCTCTGCTTGTCCACCGACTTCTTGGCCTTGCCGCCCTTGGCCCCGCCGTGGCCCGCCTTGTCGGCCGGGCCCGGCGTGCCGGGCGGGCTCGACGACGACGTGCTGGACAGGTTGCCGCTGCTGCCGCTCGGCACCGCCTGGTACGCCAGGTAGGCCGGCCTCAGGCCGTAGGGCGGGCTGGCGGACGGGCCGCCGTCGTCCTTGCGGGGCGCCTTGTACGAGTCCAGGCGCTCGAAGACGGGCTCCACCTTGGTCTCCACCAGGTGCGGGTAGCCCAGCAGGCCGCCGGGCTTGGGGCCGGCCGCGCACAGGCTGTGCCGGGCCAGGGCCAGGTGGCCGTAGTTCTTGCCCTTGTAGTCGTCGGCGAAGAGCTCGGACAGGAAGTCGTGGCCCGGAGGCTCCAAGTGGCCCCCGGCTGCGGGCGGCTCCAGGTACGGGCTGAAGTCGATGGCTCTCTCGTTGTCCCCGATGGCCAGTTCGCTCATCGAGCGGCCCCGGTGCAGCTTGCTGAAGGCGAAACAGTCCGAGTCGTAGTAGAAGTTGGCCACTTCCATCGATTTAAAGGCCGGCTGGACGGGGACGCATGCTGGATCCCAGTTGAGCAGGCGTTGCATGAAAGCGGACGGGCGAAAGAGCCGCGGCTCGGCTGGGGGCGTCAGCTCTTCGGCCGGGCTCCTCGCCCACCGAGGCGGCTCAGATCGCTAGCAGAGGCCGGTGCCGGACCGCTGGGCTCCGAGGGCTGGCATGCAAGTGTCTGACTTGACAAACTTCCTCGCCGCCCGTATTTATAAGGGCGCGGCGGTAGGGGGCGCCCCCTCCCCGTGACGTCACGATTGACAGCCCGCAAAAGAGACGAGAAAGCCTTTCGGGGGGGGGGGGGGGGGGCGAGGTTAGGATCCGTGCTCGTTCGCTTCTCGCACCTAACCCTGGCCGGGGGAGGGATTAAGGCACAGGCAAACTAGGCGCATGCCTAGGCTCCGATGTGATTCAGTGGCTCCAAGTGCAGAGTTTTGGTTTGGTTATTAAGTTGCTGGCGGAAAGAAGGGTGAACCATCGCAGCGCACCTGTTCACTGTCCTCCAGATGTTTGGAGGGAGCTCTTTCAGATGTACTCCAATGGCTCCCAATGGAGATTTTTGCATTGGCCGGGAGGGGCAGGAGCAGAGAGAGAACCATGGCAGGCCACCTGTTCACTGTCCTCCAGATGTTTAGGTGAGGGCTCCCAATTCAGATTTTTATTTTGGCCATGAGAAAGGAGGGGCAGGAGCAGAGAGAGAACCATCGCAGCGCACCTGTTCACTGTCCTCCAGATGTTTGGTGGGGGCTCTTTCAGATGTACTCCTATGGCTCCCAATGGAGATTTTTTGCTTTGGCCGGGGTGGGGGGGGGTTAGGAGCAGAGAGAACCATCGCAGCCCACCTGTTCACTGTCCTCCAGATATTTAGGTGGGGGGGCTCCCAATGCAGATTTTTGCTTTGGCCAGGAGAAAGGGGGGGGGGGGCAGGAGCAGAGAGAGAACCGTTGCAGTCCACCTGTTCTTCCACGAAACAGCTCTGCTTACCTGTTGCTTCTTCCTCTGTCAATATTCCTCTACAGTCAGACCCACATGGGGGTCCCTTTGGCGGCATTCAGATGGATTTATATTAGGACGGGGACCCCAGACAGGGGTTAATGCTGCCCTGGCCATTTATTGCTCAGCTAGCTCTGACCCTCTCCCCTCCCACCCCCCATTTCCAGCCACAGCTTGAACGTGTGCTCGCTCTGTTTACCTTACGTGCTCAAATTAGCATAGTACAAAAGTGACGTCAAAGCAGCCTGATAGCCCCCAAAAGGGGGAGGGGGTGAGCAGTAAAGTGTTATTAAGCAGTCTGCAAAGTTTAAAAAAACAAAACAGGAAATCAAGAAGTTCCATTGGAAAAACTCGCACCAGCACCTGTTACTCTTTACAAAAAATTTTAAATCTCTGCCAATCTAGGGCTGGCGATTCAGTGTGGGGGGGGGGAAGGGGGAGATAGCACCGAAAATGAACATGTAATTTACCCTATAGGCAGGCAATCTTTATCCAATAGAGATTTTACAATAAAGCTCCAAGGTAAACAAAAACAATTGTCACATGAGACGGTCTTGTGGTGGTTTGGGGAAACAACCAGAGGAGAAAAAAAGTCTCGCGTTATTGTATACCCATGCCACAGGATGCTCCTGTCTTGACACTTTTTATTAAACGGAGAATTTCTTGCAGGTTCCGAAAGACTGCCTTGATCTCAGTTGCACGGTCGAAAGCGAGGATTTCCTGCACAGTTTCACCTTTAACCTACACAGAATACAATTGCGTGTTTACCATGCTGTGTGCTTTATTACGTTGGCACCGGTCCCCCTTCCTCTTCGGCAAAGTTGAGAAAAAGAGCCGTTTGTGTATGTGCCAGGTCGGGGGAAAGAAAGACAGGGGAATGGCACAACCAGGCATCGGAGGGTGTTGTACATTCCCAGATAAAGGAGCATGAAGCTCTACAATGAATGCATACTTAAAAGCCAAAGGGTGAAATGTTATTCAAGCTGTTAACAGACTCGCCACTGGGCTCTGGAGAGAGGCACCTTCTGTGATCGTGGTTGAGCTAAGTCAGGGGTAGGCAATTCCGGTCCTCGAGAGCCACAGACAGGTCAGGTTTTCAGGATATCCACAATGAATATGTATGAGATGGATTTGCATTGCACTGCCTCCTTGAGATGCAAATCTATCTCATGCATATTTATTGTGGATATCCTCAAAACATGACCTGCCTGTGGCTCTGGAGGACCAGAACTGCCTACCCCTGAGCTAGGTTTAAAATGAAGGAGGAACACCAGAAAAGCAAACAGACACCTAAGAATAGGATCCGGAGAGGACGCATGCTGAGAAGGATTACAAGGGCAGAGGCTGACAATTGAGCATCTTCACTCAGGCCAGGATGTTCAAAACCCTGCGTTAAAAAGCGATGGTCGGCTAACGCAGCCGGTTTGATACTGAATCAAAAAAACTCCAAGACGTTCTTTAAAAAATCGCGCCTGCAAATAAGATCGGCGGACAGCAGCAAAGATTTCCTAAGTTTGCATGGGGAGCATGCACAGAAAAAACACCGTTCAAAACAAAAACGCACTCTCCTGCTGCACTATTGGACGATTGGAAAGGAGAGGAGGGAAGATGCAACGTCGACTTTTTTCAGTCGCGCATGAAACATGCCTTTCTTTCAAAAAAACTACTATTAATTCAGGTAAATCTTGTCATTTGTTTTTAATGTAAAATTTAATGAAGACCCACAGCCAGAAACACACAAAACGAGGGTATCATACACGCGCTAAAGAAGAAACGTTGGCTTTTAACAAGTGCGCATGAGACATGCCTGTCTCTCCCATAAACTCAAAAGAAGCATGATTTTACTAACCTCCACTAAAAATATATAGATACACATTTTTTTTTCATTAGCCACAGTCAAAACACAAGTGCTGGCATTGTTAATGGCACCCCCGGACCAGTCGCTGCTTTTTGTTGCCAAAAGCCACCGCTGCTCTTCGAAAATGCCTCGGCGATCTTTAATAATCCACCGGAGGGCTCATTTCAATGATAAAGAGCACATTTGCATGCCATTGTCGGAGACTGCTAGAAACCTCGCTTAAGACAGAGATAATCCATTTTGATAATCCGCCGCTAAAATGCGTGCAGGCTAAACCGCCGGAAAACAGTTTAGCGACCGCGTTAAAGTTTTGAGAATGTAGTCCTCAGTGGTCTAGCTAGGGCTGAGATTTTGGTGAGGCCAGAAGTTAACATGGGCTGGGTTGGTGTGGCTGACTGGGTCGGCCTGATGCAAACTGGAGGAGCCAAGACCAACCCAGGCCTACCCGTTGCTAAGTCCTTGCCTCTACTTCTTTCTGCCATTGAGATGCACTAAAGTCAGCGATCGTTGCTAAACCTGTTTTCACAGCTTTAGCGATGATCGCTTTTACCGACCTGTTGCGCAAAACGGCTCACCGCGCGCTTTTCCCCTCGATAGCCCATTTTCCGATCGGGCCATGCAAATTAGCTAAAACCCCATGCAAAGTAGCCAAGCGATTGTTGCACTAACATCGCTTGGCTATTCCCCAAAAAATTAAAAATGGGGTTTTAATGATCGGAAAAACCGACAGGTCTAGTAACTGTGTTACCAACAGGTCTGCCTTTTGTTTGTTTTTTCATTTTCTTTTCAATGACACAGATATTTTGTATGTGTTACACACGCAAAATATCTATCCCATTTAAAAAAAAGTCCCCCAACACTGATGGCCCTCCCTGACAAACACGGCACCAGGAATCCCCCCCCCCCCAAAAAAAAAAAAAAAAAAGAGTGAAAATTGGCAAGAGGGATGCCCATTCCCTCCTGCCAATGTAGGCCCCCACCCTTGAACCATCCCCTACCCTCCCACATTCCTCCCAAAAAATAAAGGCAGGAGGGAAGCTTACTCCCTCCTGCCATTGGATGCTCCCCCAAACCCCCCTCCCACTCCCTGACCCCACACCCCATACCTTTATTAAACATTAGGATCTGGAAGGAAGCATGGTCCCTTCAGCTCTGAGTCCTGCAGGCCAGAATGACAGGCCTTCCCCTCTCCAGTGCACCATGTGATACACAGTGAGGAGCCTAAGGCCCTGATTGGCTCAGATGCCTAAGGCCCCTCCCCTTGGGATACAGAGGGAGGAGCCTAAGCCCCTGATTGACTCAGATACCCAATGTTGGGCGTTTGAGCTAATCAGGGCCTTAGGCTCCTCCCTGTGTATCACATGGTGTACCAGGGAGGGGAAGGCCTGTCATTTTCACTTGTGAGTCTCGGAGCTGGAGGGACCATGCTTCCTTCCAGCTCCCAAAGTCTACCAAAGGTACGGTGGGATCGGGGAGTAGGGGGTGGGTTCAGGGGAGCATGGAGCATCCCTCCTGCTTTTTTTTCAGGAGGAAGGGGGGAGAGTAGGGGATGGTTGGGGGATCGGTGTTGCGGGGGGGGAGGGGTTGTCCAGGACTGGGTGGGGGCATGGCAAGGGGGTATTTGGCCAGGCAGAAGGAAGTAGACAAAGTAGACATCCCTCCTGCTATTTTCACTGTCGAGGGGGGGGTCATGGTGCCGGTTCATGGGGGGGAGGGGTCATTGCATATGACAAATGCAAAATATCAGTGCCATTAAAAGAAAAAAAACAGACGGACTTGTCGGTAACACCTCCATAGCCAAGCGATGTTAGTGCATCAGTCGTCTGGCTACTTTGCATGGCTGGACAGGAAAATGGGCGATCGAGGCGAAAAAAACACGTGATGAGCTGTTTTGTGCTTCAGGTCAGTACAAGTGATCATCGCAAAAGCTGTGCAAACTTAGTAGCACATCAATCGCTGTTCCACAATTGGCCATAGAATTGGCTAACAGCGATCCAGTCAGTATTACCAGCTTCAGTGCATTTAGCCCTTAAAGATCTCAATATGCATACTTTGGAAGAAAAGTGGAGAGATACAATAGAGATGTTTAAATACATCTATTACATAATTGCACAGGAGATGAGTGTTTCATTTGAAAAGAAGCTCTAGAACAGGGGTGTCAAAGTCCCTCCTTGAGGGCCGCAATCCAATCAGGTTATTAGGATTTTCCCAATGAATATGCATGAGATCTATTTGCATGCACTGCTTTCATTGTATGCTAATAGATCTCATGCATATTCATTGGGGAAATCCTGAAAACCCGAATGGATTGCGGCCCTCGAGGAGGGATTTTGACACCCCTGCTCTAGAATAGAGAGGCATAGGATGAAGATGAAAGGGGATAGACTCGAGTTTCCTAACAAAATACTTCTTCACGAGAAGGGTGTTGAATTCATGGAATGGCCTCCCAGTGAAGATGGTAGAGATGACGACTGTATCTGATTTCAAGAAAGATTTGGGATAGGATCTCGAAGGGATAGTAGATTGCATGGACGAGAAGACTGAATAGGCCATATGTTTGTTTGTTTTTATTATTTTCATTTTTCTCTGTTTCTGTTTCCATAGCTGTCCCATCTGCATTCTGAATTGGATCACTAGGTGTCACTGTTGTGTGGTGGTGACATGACTTTCCTTGCAGGGACTGATACAAATCACCTTCCAGGAGGCAACTGTAATTTCTCTTTCTGTAGCCATGCCTGTGATAATTTCAAGGTGTTCTAATAAAGAGCAGCGGCACGATAGAACTCTCAGGGCAGGAGGGTGCTGTTATTTCATCGATAATAAAAAAATAAATAAATACTAGTGAAAATTAGGATATTTAAGGAGCCACCTTGAAGGGATGAGCATATATTGCATTCTTGATGCCTGTGCAAGCTCCGATCTGGTGGCTGAGACTCCTAACACAATAATAATGCCAAATTTTAATAGACTTTTTATCCAAATAGACTAAGAGCTCCTTTTACTACACTGCGATAACTTTTATAGCGCGTGCAGAATTTTAGCGCACGCTAAACCTGCACTACGCGGCTAGAACTAACGCTAGCTCAATGTAAAAGGAGCCCTAAGAGAGCACCATTTCATATAAAAGTTCATTAAGAGGTCTATAAAAATTGAAATCAAAGAATTCACATAAAATGGTTTTGGGATGGTAATGAACTTTAGACACTGATAGGTGACTTTAAACAGGTGACTCAAAGGTGTATAAGATGTCTCTAAAACATGAAACATCTTGGGTTGAACTGTAAAAATTTCCTAAGTACTTCTACATTAAAAGAGAATATATTTGCAATGAATTGGTTCCTATAATGCATAATTATGTAAAAAAAAAAAAAAAAAAAGTTTGCACATCTGTATAAAATCATGCAGGCACTGTATCATATTTTCATGCTTTGGCTAAGTAATAATATCACATGGACAGCTCACTAATACCAGGGGTTTTATAATCATTCATGCATTGAAAACAGTTGATCCAGTTCCCAGTTGCTTCTAGACTAGAGCAGTGGCTCTCCGGTGTATCCTGGGGAACACCAGGCAATTGGGTTTTCAGGATATCCCTGATTAATTAATGCATGTCTGTCACCTCCATTAGATGCAAATCTCTATTATTCATACTGATTATGGGTATCCTGAAAACCCCTGGTGGTCCTCCAGGACAGATTTGAGATCCACTGTTCCATGAGCTTGCTTTGTTTGTGTACAGAGGCTAGGGTTCTACTATACATGTATTGAGATCCCACAGTGACCTCTAGTGGCTCTACAAGAGTATTAAAGATTGACTTTGTTTTCACCTGACACTCCAGAAGTAAGGAGTTTCCCCTGAGACCAGTATTAGAATTATTTTGGAGGGAACTTGTGAATAGCGTGAGTATGAAACACTGAGCACAATTCAGATTCCTGCCTCACCAGCTGCGGACCTGCATGTGATGGGAGATCCCATCCCGCCCAAAGGCCCTAGCCAACTAGCTATAGAAAAAGTATAGAACAGAGTTTTGAGTTAGAGAATGACACGGTGGTTGTTACCCGTGGCTAGCCATGGGTAAACCCGCCAAAACGGTGACCAAAAAAAAGGTCATCGCAAGATTGGGGACAAGGCCATTCACCGCCCCGTGGAGCAGTGAATGGTTAGACGGGGCAGTGAACAAGCCTGAACGTGCGGTGAATGAACGTTCGATCCGGCAGCCCACTCTCTCCCGCCGGCCGGCCAGCCATGCATCTCCCTCCCTCCCTCCTTTTCCCTTACCTTTTCTTGTTGAAACTGGCGATTTCCATAAGGCTATGAGCTGTATTACAGCCGGAGCCTTGAAGTTGCATCGCGTTGCCTGCTGGAAAAGTCTCCTCTGACGCAACTTCCTGTTTCTGGTTGCATCGGAGGAGACTTTTCTAGCAGGCAACCCGACGCGACTTCAAGGCTTCGGCTGTAATACAGCTCATAGCCTTATGGAAATCGTCAGTTTCAACAAGAAAAGGTGAGGGAGGGAAGGAAATGCATGGCTGACCGGCGGGAGGGAGCCGCTGGACCGTGTGAAGGGTGCTGGGGGTGGAAGGATGGAGAGGAGAAGACGCTGAAGACGGGGGTGGGGCGGTGAAAGGGACAGCGGGGACGGTGACGGGGCGGTGAAAGGGACAGCATAGACGGGGACAGCGGGGACGGGGCGGTGAAGAGGATGGTGGTCCAGGAATGGGGCGGTGACGGGGACAGAATTTTTCCCCGTGTCATTCTCTATTTTGAGTACCCCAGCCAGAACATCGAATTAAGAGACCTAGGATTTAGAACTTATAGTAGTAAAAGCAATTGCTTAAGCCTTACACTCCGCTGCGACAGGCACAATGGAATGGGGAACAACTCATTGTACTCACTCCTGGGTCAAAGGAGAGACTTGGAATAGTAGTGTATTTCCAGGAGGGTGACCAAGACTACTTATCACATACACAGAATCTTGGAATAGCTCCACAGGCTGGGGATATGAGAACCATTTACAACTACAGGGATTCTGGGGACCATCTTACATCCAACTAACCCTATTTATTTATTTTTCCAAAGTTATTACTCGCTACATCCTACTATTCTGAGCTATTCACACTATAAAACATACATAATGTCTACACAAATACAAAAAATATGTCATACAGCTATATATCATCATTAGCCTTCTCCGGCTGACACAACCATCCACAAATTAAAAGTATTTCAATGATCAAAGTATATGACCATTCGCATGCTGCAAGATACAAAACTTTATCAGTCAAAATATCTCGGAAATAAAATCGTTTTCACCTGCTTTCTAAACTGAACTAGATCATTAACATTTCACACTTGAACTGGAAGAGCATAACCCTACTCCCCACTGCCCAGGCAGCAGATTAACTGTTCCCCTTAACTGTATCCATGACATCCTGTTTGTCTGCCTTGTATGTTTAGATTGTAAGCTCTTTCGAGCAGGAACTTTTCTTCTCTGTGACTCTGCATAGCGCTGCACGCGTCTGGTAGCGCTATAGAAATAATTCATAGTAGTAGTATTAGTGTGAAGAGTTTCAGTCTTTCAGAAGCAGAGTTGAGATTGTGATGTCATAATGCCTCATTCCACCAATAAGAGCCAACCTCATCAGTGATGTCACAATGGCTTGATTGTCCTGTACTCCCCTCTGCCCTCCAACCCAGCCAGCAGATTAACCGTTCCCCCTAACTGAATCCATGACATCCTGTTTATCTGTCCTGTCTGTTTAGATTGTAAGCTCTTTTGAGCAGGAACTGCCTTCTTTGTGACTCTGTACAGCGCTGCATACATCTGGTAGTGCTATAGAAATAATTCATAGTAGTAACTAGGACCAAGCCATCTACAGTACAGATTTGGAGTATCAGAATGCTTCCGATAATGACAGTAAGTGAAAACCTTTTGAAATTATTATATTATGCCTTCCCCATACCTCTTTAAATCTTCAACAGTGCAAGCAACTTCTCCGGCCTGCTGCTCGCATCAGCCTGAATCCCCTCTAAAATCACTTCCTGGTCGTGGGGCTAGGAAGTGATGTCAGAGGGAAAGCCAATATTAGCACAAGTAGCAAGCCGGAGAAAGCTGCTCATGCTAGCAAAGATTTAAAGAGATATGGGGGGGGAAGGGAGGGGGTGAGTGTGGCAGGGAGATGTGGAAGGAACGGGGGGGGGGGGAGGAGGGGGCACCCTGGATGCCTATTACCCTTGCTACGCCACTGTAGCAACACCAATAATGCGGATTGTTAGAACAGAAACATAAAAGATCTGAACTGTAAACTGAGATGGCCACTTAGAAGCTCAAAATGCAGAGACATTTCACCTTCTTTCCCCCCATTATCTAGACAGGGGTGGGCAGCTCTGGGCAACTCTGGTCCTCAAGGGCCGTAATCCAATCGGGTTTTCAGAATTTTCTCAATGAATATGCATTGAAAGCAGTGCATGCAAATAGATCTCATGCATATTCATTGAGGAAATCCTGAAAACCCGACTGGATTCCGGCCCTCGGGGACTGGAGTTGCCCACCCCTGATCTAGCACCTAATGCAGGGGTGTCCAATGTCGGTCCTCGAGGGCCGTAGTCCAGTCGGATTTTCAGGATTTCCCCAATGAATATACATGAGGTCTATTTGCATGCACTGCTTTCATTGTATGCTAATAGATCTCATGCATATTCATTGGGGAAATCCTGAAAACCTGACTGGATTGCAGCCCTCGAGGACCGACATTGGACACCCCTGACCTAATGGATGAAAGTTGGGGAAATCCCTTACTTATTCCTAGAATAAGCAGCATAAAATCTGTTTTACTACTTGAGATCTAGCTAGGTATGTGGGACATCACTGGTAAGACTGGCTCTTAGGCATTGGCGGAATGAGGCATTATGACAGGGGTAGGGTACTCTGGTCCTCGAGAGCCGGGTTTTCAGGATTTCCTCAATGAATGAGATCTATTTGCATGCCCTGCTTTCAATGCATATTCATTGGGGAAATCCTGAAAACCCGACTGGAATACGGCTCTCAAGGACCGGAGTTCCCTACCCCTGTATTATGACATCACAGTCTCAGCTCTGGAATGTTGCTCTCTTTGGGTTTCTGCCTGGTACTAGGGACCTGGGTTGGCCAATGTTGGAAACGGGATACTGGACTTGATGGAACTTCGGTCTGTCCAATTATGACAATTCTTATAGTCTTGTGTCTATTCTGCTGTCATAGTACGAAGCGATTTTTTTCCCCGCAAATCATTATCATCTCAGAATCAGAAGAAAGGCAAGGCATAGGAGCATAATATAAGCATGCATACCTGTGCACAAGTTTATAATAACAATTTTCTGCACAAGTATGTAAAATTAGCAATGCTGAATCAGACTAAGATCTTTCAGATGTAGCATCATTTCTCCCACAGTGGCCAATTTGGGTCACATGTAGCTGGAAGATCCCAAAAAGTATACCAGTTGTTTTATACACTCATTTCTGTGGATAAGCACTGGTTTTATCTTGCCTACCTAGCTACTAGTTTAAGAAAATAACATAAGAATAGCCTCACTGAGTCAGAACAATGGTCCATCTAGCCCAGTATCCCATCTTCATGGTGGCCAGCCCAAATAGTAGCAACATTCCATGCTACCGATCTAGAGTAAGCAGTAGCTTCCCCCATGTCTATCTCAATAGCAGACTATGGACTTTTCCTCCAGGAACTTGTCCAAACCTTTTTTAAAAACTATCTAGTTTATGGGCTTTTCCTCCAGGAACTTGTCCAAACTTCTTGTCAACCCTGCTGTTAGCTATTTTGACCATAACAAGTGGAAACAGAATCCAAATTTTAATTGTGCTCTAGATAAAAAAAAATGACTCACTGCAATTTGCTTTCAATCTGCTGGTGGTGCATTTTATGGAGTGTCCTCATCTTTTAGGGGTTCCTGTTATTAAGGCCGCTAAATGCTAAGTCATCCATAGAATATAATGGATGCCTTAGTATTTAGCGCTTGCTAAATTGGTTAGCACGCCTTCATAAAAGGACCCCGTAGTGTTTGAAAGGTTAAAAACAACCACTCCCTATTTATTCTCCCACTCATAATTTTCTAAACTTCTTTCTTATTCCCCTTTCATTTGTATCCTTTCCAAGATGAAGAGTCGTAACCTGTTTAGCCTTTCTCCATAGGAAAGATGCTCCATCATTTTGTTGCCCTGGAAACCCAGAGCAGAAACAAAAGTTTGTTCATTATTTATTTAATTATGTTGTACATGCTTTTTAAAAAATTATCATAAACCTGCCTTTAGCATTTTTTTTTTTTTTTTCAGAAAGGCAGACCCCTGTCCATTTAAATAAATAAATAGGTTCCCTGTGCATGGACAAAATTTGTGTTTGGGACTGCATAATCCCAATGTGTGAGGGACTGCATAATCCTCTATTTTGGGGGGGGGCTAAGGGTTGAATCCATTAGTTCCTTTTTACCACGTGGGCCACTGGTTTGCATTTTCAGAAGACTAACTGCATGCAGGTTCATGCAAATTAATTTTAAACTGAGTATGCCACAGGCAAATTACCGGAAAACCAACAGACATATACACAGTTTGGGGGCTCAGCTACTTTACTCATGTTCCCAGAATGGAAAGATAGAAAGAGAGAGGGCCTGAGCATGAGAAAAGCAGATGATCAGACAGAAGGTGCTGGAATACACCAGTTTACCTTTGCCCTCGATATTCTAGTGACTCTACAGAGGCTCCAGTCCTGACCTCTGTCCTCATAGTAACATAGTAGATGACGGCAGATAAAGACCCGAATGGTCCATCCAGTCTGCCCAATCTGATTCAATTTAAATTATTATTATTATTTTTTTTTTTCTTCTTAGCTACCCTGAATGCAGTGGTGTTATGTGAATGCAGATGTTGGGTGGGAGTGGTAACAGATCTTGCTTGATCTTCCATTTTACATTCAAGTTTTAATCAAATTTGTCATCGCGCTTATCAAATTTCTAAGCGGCTTAAAGTAATAAAATTATTTTTTTTTAATGGGGGATATATAAACATTAGTCATTAATAAGACAATATGAATGTACATTTGGACATTATGGACTGACTAAGATTACAAGAGGAAGAAATGCAATTTTAGATAGGATAGGAAGCACAAGTAGGAAAGGGAGATTACATCTGTGGTAAAAAATAGGATCAGCTGTGAAAAGTGATCTAGAAAGTTCTTAAACTAAGGATCTCCTCCTTTGTCACACCATTTTGAATTTCATGACCTCTTCTGCATCCACCACTTCTACACGGACGTTACTCTAAGGCTCTCTTTTACAAAGGCGAGCTAAGCGTTTTAGCGTAGATTTAGCATGCGCTAAATCAACCCGTGCGCTAACTGCTAACGCATCCATAGGATAACATGCACGCGTTAGCGTTTCACGCACACTAATATGTAGCGCCTGCTATGAAGCTTAGCGCACCTTTGTAAAAGAGGTGAGTATTTCAGTTTGTCAGACTAATGAGCGATGCAACGGAGAGATTTGCTGTGCACAGAAGAAACCAGTTGAGTGGTCTGAAATCATATGAAAGTCTAAGCAATTCACTGCATTAGCAAACCAAAAGCAGGGCTTCAGGATTCTTACCATTTTAAACAACTTACGTCTGGCACTGGATTCTCCCTTCAACCTACTGCAAATTACACATTTCAGGGTGGAGAAAAAACTTTTTTAATGTGCATGAAATGAACACAAGTTCCAGTGAAACTTAGAATAATATACACTTCACGGGACCTCTTTAAAGAGCTTATGAAGCTGACATTTATGGTTCTTGTTGTCAGCATCTTCCTTCATTTGTTGAAACTAGAGAATGACACGGGGACAAATTTTTCCTCGTCCCCGTGGGAACTCATTTTCCCATCCCGTCCCGGCGAGTTCTTTTCCTGTCCCTGCCCCATTCCTTAAAGCTCCGTCCTCATCTGCACAAGCCTCAAACACTTTCAAATCATAAGTAGCAACATTCTAGAGCTCAGACTGTGATGTCATAATGCCTCATTCCACCAATGCCTAAGCTCCGTCCTCATCTGCACAAGTCTCAAACACTTTCAAATCATAAGTAGCAACATTCTAGAGCTCAGACTGTGATGTCATAATGCCTCATTCCACCAATGCCTAAGCTCCGTCCTCATCTGCACAAGCCTCAAACACTTTCAAATCATAAGTAGCAACATTCTAGAGCTCAGACTGTGATGTCATAATGCCTCATTCCACCAATGCCTAAGCTCCGTCCTCATCTGCACACGCCTCAAACACTTTCAAATCATAAGTAGCAACATTCTAGAGCTCAGACTGTGATGTCATAATGCCTCATTCCACCAATGCCTAAGCTCCGTCCTCATCTGCACACGCCGCAAACACTTGAAAATCATCAGTGTCCGAGGCTTGAGCGGTTAAGGCAGAGCTTACAGGAATGGGACAGGGAAATTGAGTTCCTTCAGGGTTGGAGACAAATTTGTCCCCGTGTCATTATTTAGTTGAAATGTCCTGTCTCTCCTGTCCTGTTTCCTATTAATTGCTGGAAAGGTGTGTTTCCGGGTTTTTGGGATTGCATGATTTACTTATTTATTCAATTTTCTATACTGTTCTCCCAAGGGGGCTCCGAATGGTTTGCTTCCCCTGCACTGATTTCTCAGTAAATATTTCTGCTGTTCAGATTTTAAAATACCCTTCAACAACTGTCTTGTGCATGGCACGGCAAAGCCAAAAGCGGGATGCACTCACAGCAAGCTCTCTCTGAAGTATGTCCAAATGGACCTCATGCATCAAAACACCATGTTAATGTTCTCAATAGAAATGGACTGCACTAATCCACATAGACAGAAACGATTTGCAGATCCTCATTGCCACTGATTTGCTTACACAGCTGTTTAGACCTTTTCCTAAGCCTGCTTTACCCTGTTCTTCGTGACAAGATCCGTGGCGTTCTAGAGAATTTGCTAATCATATTTCACAGGGGCTTGTGCTGGGGTTTCCTATTTTGGCAAAAAGGAGCGAGACTGCCATGCTGGGAAATGGAAAAATATATATATACATGGTGTTACCTTTTTATTGGATTAAATGCATTCCTCTACTAGCTTTTGGGAGTCCAAGGGGAATGAGAGAAAAAGATAACATAGCCATAGGACTATTTATTTAAAATAAAAATAAAAAAAAATTCCATTTAAAACCTAAGCGGATTACATGTAAAACAAACATATCCAAAAGCTCACAAATTGTTAGCTGCAGTTATGTTACTCAGATAGAACATAATTTTAATCATATCCAATTAACACAGCTGCCAAGACCTCAATAGAACATTTACCTAAAACACGGCAAGGATTAATTTTTAAAAAATTGTAACACATAAATGGGTTTTCAACAATTTCGTAGAAACCATCTTATTACTACACAGCCTCAAAGAACCTGACAGGGCATTCTACATCTGTGGGCCGGCTATCGAAATCGCCGCAGGCCATGTTTTCATATGACATACCCCATTCACTGGTTCCATGGTTAATCTCATTGCTGTGTGAGTTCATAAAGCACGAGTTGGTATTTCTGCAAAAATGGTTTCAAATACCATGGTTGCTTCCCTATAAACCACTTGATGAATAATCGTCAAAATTATATATTCAATATGCTGTGATACTGGCAGCCTTCTTTAGGTCTCCATACCTAAAGGATATAAAACTGCTGGAGAGGGTGCAGAGACCAGCAACAAAGCTAGTGAAAGGTATGGAGAACCTGGACTACGAGGAACGACTTAGGAGACTGGGGATCTGATCGAGACTTTCAAAATACTGAAAGGATTCGACAAAATGGAGCAGGGAAAGCAGTTATTTACAATGTCCAGTGTGACACGGAAAGAGGACATAGACCGAAACTGAGGGGGGACAGGTCCAGGACAAATATCAGGAAGTTCTGTTTCACGCAGTGAGTGGTGGACACCTGGAATGCTCTCCCAGAGGAAGTAATTGCAGAATCCACCGTTCTAGGATTTAAGGGTAAACTAGATGCACATCTCCTTAAGAGTGGCATAGAGTGATACGGGTAAGGGTAAATTAGATGCACATCTCCCTTGAGAAGCATACAGAGATATGGAGACAAACTATGCCAGTTTGGTGGGGCTTCCGCGTGTGCGGATCACCGGATTTGATGGACCCAGGGTCTGATCCGGAGATGGCAATTCTTATGTTTTAACACAGGGGAGATATGTTCATACTTGCTGCCGTATTTCGGATTGCCTGTAAGTGGCACTCAGAAAATCAGCACAAAAAATATTGGCACTCAGTCCATTCATAGCATTAAATGCAGATTTTAGTATCCCAATTTGGGCGCCAGGACTTACACCTGCTGAAAACCAGGTGTAATTCCCAGCACCCAATTTGGTACACATTCTCAGTATTCTATAACACCATCCAAATTTTAGAAATGTCCCTGACCCACCCATGCACCTCTCATGGCCTTCCCCCCCCCCCCCCCCCCCCCACACACACACACTATGGATAGCACCTAGCAAGATGTACAAGCGAATCCAAATTGGCACTAGTTGGCTCACGCTCAAAGTTACGGGCAAAGGGCCAGATGGTACGGAAAAAACCACACCGCACTATTTTATAAACTATGCCTAAAGTTAGGTGCAGTTTATAGAATATGCGTCATGGCAGGCCCCAGGACTAAAATTTAGGCACAACCATTTATGCCAACTAAAACCTGGTGTATATGCCTTGGCCTACATTCTGCGCAGATTCTGCAGATTCTATTGCAGTGTGTGTAATGTATAGGCATGGCCATGGCCCGCCAATGCCCCTCCCATTACCACATACCCTTTTGAGATCCATGTGTTAGAATTTACACGGTGACAGGTCAAAAGCGTGCGCCGACAAAGGCGTGCCGAGACAACTGAGTGCAAGGCAGAAGCACGCGCCGAAGAAAACCAGTGTTTTAAGGGGCTCTGAAGGGGATTGTGGGGGGAACCTCCCCCCCACACACACACACTTTACTGAATACAGGTCGCGCCGGCGTTGTGGGGGGTTTTGGGAGTTGTAACCTCCCACATTATACTGAAAACTTCACTTTTTCCCAAAAAACTGGGAAAAAGTTAAGTTTCACCCCCACAATGCCGGCGCGATCTGTATTCAGTAAAGTGTGTGTGGGGGTTTCCCCCACGCCCCACCCTCTCCGTCAGAGCCCCTTAAAACATTGTTTCAGAAAACGGGTTTCAGAAAACATCATAACACTGAATACTCCTTAATAGGGCTTACAACCAGTGTTCCCTCTAAGCGGGCGGGTGTTGTGAGCAAACTTTTTTCACCGTGAGCCAAAAATATCGGGCGCCAGCAAGTTATGAGCCAACTCGCCCGATTCTCCTCTCGCCGCCCTGCCATCTGCCGTACGCCTCTTCCGATCGTGCGCTGTGACGAGAAACGTGTGCGCTGCGATGTAATATTTTGTGCGCCAGCGCACGCCAGCGCAGCTTAGCGGGAACACTGGTTCAAATGGTTTTATTTATTTCCCCAAATTTATTTTTGTTATACGCATTGAAAATATTTGATATTGCGTTTAAATCAAAATCTCAATAAACTTGAAACGAGTGCCCGTGAGATTGTGGGAGGGTTAAATACTCAAAACTTAGAAGTTTTTGCTACGCCAGCTTTCTGGTATCTTTACATACAGTGGCGTACCTAGCATATGTAACATCCGGGGCCCATCATTTTTTGGCACCCCCCCCCCCATCTGTAAGAAAAACATGATTTTTAGTAACAAACCACACGTCACACATGAGTACCTAGGAAAAGGCAGCATCTTACATATTGCAGTGAGCAGTACATCAATACACCCATTGTAAAACTAAACAAGCCAGACCAGCACAGATCAATCCTACACCGTCAATCCTAACAGAAAACCATGTCTTTCGAACACACAGAACACAGAAAACACCTTCGCCTAGTAAGGAATATGTAATCACAAACTAACCCCTCCCTCTTTTACAAAACTGTAGTGTGGATTTTAGCTACGGAGGTAACAGCTCTGATGCTCATAAAATTCTGAGCATCAGAGCTGCTACCACCAAGGCTGGTGCTAAAAACGCTTCACAGTTTTGTAAAAGGAGGGATAAAATAAAAATACATAGACAAAGGTTAAATTGAACCAGCAAGAAGCTGGACTCTGCATACAATGCTTCACAGAAACAGTGACACATGTCTCCTAAAGCAATAAATAAATAGAAATTTTTTTCTACCTTTGTCTTCTGTGGTTTCTCCTTTCCTCATCTTCTTGTAACTCTCTTCCTTCCATCCACTGTCTGCCGTCTCTCTTCCCCTATATGGCATCTTCTCTCCTTCTATGCCCCTTCCAGAAACTGTATGCCTCCCCCTTCCATCTCTCCTTTCACCCCATTGGTCTGGCATCTCTCTCCTCGCCTTCCCTCTCCCACACCTCTCCTCATAGTCTGGTATCTCCCCTTCCCTGATTCTCTGGCATCTCTCTCCTTTCCTTTTCTTCCATCTTTCGCTCCCCCTCCATGCTCTCACATCTCCCCCTTCCTTTTCCCTTAGACTGGCATACCTTCCTCCTACGCTCCAAGCCCTGGCATCTCCTTTAATTCCCTCCCTCATCTTCCTTCTCCCTCCAGCTGGGTACCGCAACACTCTTCCCTGCAGCTCTGCACTTCCCCACAATTGCCATGCTTCGGTTCCTCTTCTTCCTTCCTTCCTCCCCCCCCCCCCCCGCGGGACCCTGCGGCACCATCAACTCTTACTCCCTCTAATGTCGGCCCTGCAGCTCCAGACTTCCTCGCACCTTCTCCCCTCCCCCTTTGGATCGCTATTATTTAAAATGTTATAGCCGCGGAGCTGTATCCATCAGTGGAGATGTCTAACCTCGGCCTGCCCCGGAACTCTTACTGCAACAGTGACTTCCTGTTCCTGCCTAGACGGGCGTCTGCTGCAGTAAGAGTTCCGGGGCAGGCCGAGGTTAGACATCTCCACTGATGGATACAGCTCCGCGGCTATAACATTTAAAATAATAGCGATCCAAAGGGGGAGGGGAGAAGGTGCGAGGAAGTCTGGAGCTGCAGGGCCGACATTAGAGGGAGTAAGAGTTGATGGTGCCGCAGGGTCCCGCGGGGGGGGGGGGGGGGAGGAAGGAAGGAAGAAGAGGAACCGAAGCATGGCAATTGTGGGGAAGTGCAATCCCCCCAATGCGTCCCCTTACCTTACCGACGCGTGTGTGCGCTGTGAAGAGAAACTTTGCGCTGCGATGTAATATTTTGTGCGTGAGCGCAGGCCAACGCAGCTTAGCGGGAACACTGCTTACCACTAACATTATTTATAACCTCGACCACCATAATTCAGTTATTCTTTTCTCTCTAGATCTTTCTGCCGCATTTGATACTATTGATCATTCCCTCCTCTTAAAAAGACTGCATTCTATAGGCGTTAGTTAGTTAGTTAGTTAGTTATCACTTCAATGGTTTACTTCTTTTTTATCTGATCGTATTTCAACGGTACGTTTCAATAATACATCTTCTAAACCTTTTTCTCACAACTATGGAATCCCTCAGGGTTCAATTCTATCTCCTTTATTATTTAATATTTTTCTAGCTCCTTTACTTAACTTAAGCCAATCTATAGGTTTTACCACTTACGCCTATACTGACGATATTCAATTAATTCACACTGTTAACCCAGAAAATATCAATGACATAATTCAAATCAATCAAAAATTAGAAAAAATTAAAAATTGGCTGGCTCAAAATAAATTAGCTTTAAATATATCTAAGACAAAGGCTCTATTTTTCCCTTCAAGACAGGATCTAAAGCTTTCCACTTCATTTTCAATTGAAAACACAACTATCGAACTAGTAATGTAATGTAATGTAATGTAATGTAATGTAATGTAATTTATTTCTTATATACCGCTACATCCGTTAGGTTCTAGGAGTAATAATTGATGCTAAATTCTCTTACCAGGAACACATCAATAATATTGTCAAAAGTTGCTTTTATCGTCTGCGTTTAATTCGCTCAATGTCTAAGTACTTAGAGCCAAAATCATTAAATATTTTAGTCCATTCTCTCATATTTCTAAACTAGATTATTGTAATTCATTGTTATTAAATATTACATATAAGGAACAAAGACGACTACAAATAATACAAAATATCGCTATTAAAATAATCCATCATGGGAAAAAATATGAACATGTAACTCCCTATTTAATAGATTCACACTGGTTACCTATAAACCAAAGAATAACATACAAAATAGCTTTATTAGTATTCAAAACAATAACTACTAATGAACCACAGTTTATTGACCGTTTTCTAATTCCACACACCTCAAATCGTCTTCTCCGGTCTAATACTCAAGAGCTATTAATGGTCCCTTCACTAAAAATAATAGGAACTAGACGCCACGATATCTTCTCAGTCAAGGCGCCGCTTATCTGGAATACACTCCCCTTATACATTAGAAATATTAAAGATCTCAACTTATTTAAAATTAATTTAAAAACATTCCTTTTTAAAGCTGTATTTAACCTCTAAAAAAAAATAAAAAGTAAAAAAAATAAAAAATAAAAATTTCTTTTCTCTCTGATAATTTTAAAAATTTCTGATTTTACTTATATCCCAACCCTATTGTTTTACCCTTCCCCCTCCAACTCTCTTCTCCTCTATCTAGGAAACAAAATATTGTAACTTTTTTTTCCCTAATGTTCTTTCCCAATCCTATCCAGTTTTATCCGTATTGTCAGATAAGAAAGCACTGTTTTTAACTTAAAATAACAATTATATTAATTTTCTTTTTTAATGTTTTTACCCCAATTGTATTTTCTTATGTAATTCGCTTAGAAATGTTAAGCGAACCATCAAATTTAAATAAACTTGAAACTTGAAACTTTTTCTTCAGCGCCTTATAGTGGCCATTAAACAATTACGCTCATTAAGGGCTCCTTTTACAAAGGCGCATTAGCGATTTAATGCGCGTAATAGCATGCGCTAAACCGCCGGCCACGCCAGCCGCTACCACGCAGGCGGTAGTTTTTCGGCTAGCGCGGAGGTTAGTGCGTGATGAAAAGTCATGCGTGTTAAACCCGCTAACGCGCCTTCGTAACAGGAAGCCCTAAGTATTGGATCATTAAACAATTACGTTGCACGTGCAATTTGGCCACACGGCCAAATTTGCAAGTGAAACTCTAGCTGACATATATAGAATCCGAGGGAAAATCCCAGCGCCTAACTTAGGGCACCATTTATTGTATTCTCCCTTCCACACCCCCATTTCCTGAACTTCGTCTGCTAAGCATAGCACAAACATGTGATAGCAATTGTTGAAGACATAGGAGCCAGCTCTGTGGGGGATTGAGCATCCCCAATATTGACCAAACGGCGATGTCTGGGAAGGGGGTCATTTCTGTTGGGTTTAGCATCCTAATCATTTTGAAAGGCTGGCTGCTATGGGTGACATTTGCATGGGAGAGATACACAATATTTGGTAAGAAGGTCTCAGATTTAAACTACTTTTAAAACAGTATTAAACTGGATAATAGAAATCCATTTAGGAAGATTTTTTTTCTGTAGTTTAAAACATACTCATGGTAGAGGAGCCCCTACTGTTTTCTACTTCCTTAAATTGTATTTGCTATTTTTGCACCTTTTTTTCTATAATAAAGCAGCATAGGCATCTAGATGCCTTTAATATGAAGCATCCAGATCCAGCCCCCGTAGTGCACAAATCCCATTAAGTGTAATTGCTGTGCCTGGACCATGTAAAATTATGTGCAATCTTTCAGTACACTTAGGGCTCCTTGTACTAAGCTGCGAGAGCATTTTTAGCATGCGCAGAATTGCCGTGCATGCTAAACCCACGCTACGCGGCTAGAACTAACGCCAGCTAAATGCTGGCGTTAGCGTCTAGCGCGCCGGGCAATTCTGCACGCGCTAAGCATGTGCTAAAACCGCTATTGCAGCTTAGTAAAAGGAGCCCTTATTTTTTTGTATATATACGTACAGTGTTCCCCCGGTCGTTCGCGGTCGGCGGTTCGCGGCCCCGGTCATTCACGGTATTTTCTGACCGTGAACCGCCGACAAGGAGAGGGCAGCGGGAGAGGCAGGAGAGAGCAGCCGGAGCGCCGCAAGTGCAGGAAATCACTCGCAGTACGCTCCGACCGCCTCTTCCTGACAGGCATCTCCTAATTGGATAAGGCCTGACTTAGTGCAGGAAGAGGCGGTCGGAGCGTACCGCGAGTGATTTCCTGTACTCGCGGCGCTCCGGTTACTCTCCTGCTGCTCTCTCCCGCTGCCCTCTTCAGGCTCCCCCATGAAAAAACGCCCGCGAATATCGGGGGAGTACTGTACATGCAATTTATTTTCCTGTTGAAAACAGACTATACATTTGGGTGCCTTAGCTCATAGCGTGCACTAATTGTTAGCGCAAGCTAAATCGATTAGCATGCACTTTATCGGTTAGCGCACCTTAGTAAAAGGAACCCTATATTCTTATCATTGCAATGGTTGTTGCCACCTTTTTGTTATCTTTTAGTTCACACAATGCTTGTGTATGTATTTGCAATGTTTATATATAAATAAACTAATAAAATATATTGAACATAAAAAAACTGAAGAGAATGAAGACTGAGATTTGTGTCATAATTACAAGCAATCATTTCCCAATTTCTTTGCCTGAAGTCACTCTGCCACCTAGAGGCCAAAGGTAGAAACAACTGTAGACAGACACCAATTGGCTGGCAGTATGATTCCATATTGACGTAATTCAAAAACAAGGGTAGCCTGGGAGATTGTTTTTAAACTTTATTTTTATTTCTTTACTGTTATAAGTGAAGGGGGAAGGGATCTGTATACTGCTTCTCTGTGCTACAATCAAAGCAGTTTACATATTAGATACGGGAACGATTTTTGCCTTTCTAGCCGTTAACTACTACTCATCACTTATATAGCGCTGAAAGGCGTACGCAGCGCTGTACATTTTGACGTTTATAGACAGTCCCTGCTCGGAAGAGCTTACAATCTAACTTGGACAGACAGACATGACATTTAGGGTTGGGGATGCAGAACCCAAGGTTAGAGGAGTTGGGAGTCGAAAACACTCTCAAAGAGGGCTTTTAATTGGGCCTTGACAACTGCCAGAGACGGAGCCTGCCGTAGGGATTTGTTCCAAGCATATGGCACAGCAATGCATAAGGGACGGAGTCTGGAGTTGGCAGTTGAAGAGAAGGGCCCAGATAAGAGGGACTTACCAGCTGAGCAGAGCTCACAGTGGGGAGGGAGATAAGTGAAGAGAGAAAGTGAGGGGCAGCTGAGTGAGTGCATTTGTAGGTCAGTATGAGGAGTTTGAATTGTATTCGGATACAGATGGGAAGCCAATGAAGTGACTTTAGGGGAGGGATAGCGTGAGTATAGCGGCTCTCCCGGAATACGAGTCGTGCAGCCGAATTCTGGACGGATTGGAGGGGAGTGAGATGGCTAAGTGGAAGGCCTGAGAGTAGTGAGTTGCAGTAGTCTAAGCGTGAGGTGATGAGGGCGTGGATAAGTGGATAACATACCACACTTCCATTCATCTTGGTTTGAATATGTAGAGAATCTGTTCAGCCTTATCAAAACAAAACAAGAAAAAAAAAAATTAGCTACACTACAACGTTTAACTTTTCAACACCTCGGGGTGGAATTCAGAAACCGGTACCCAAAGATCTGGGAAGATCTGCATTAAACTAGTATTCTGTAAAGGATGCTCTGCACAGAACATCCTTTGCAAAATACTACCTCAGCATGGATTCTGAACCTAATTTTGGGCACTAGATTTACACCTGCTAAAACCTGTGATAATGCTAGTGCCCAAGAGTATGTCAGAAATGTCATGATTCTATAACATCGTGCCTAAATTATGTGAACACCCCTTCCCATGGCCACACCCCTTTTGAGCTGCACGCCATAAAATTTAGGTGTGCATGTTAGAGAATAGGGCGCAAAACACGGAACATCACATGAATACCAATTAACACCAATTATTGATTAACAGCTCATTAACCCCCCCCCCTTCCTTTTACTAAACTGTGATAGAGGTTATTAGCGCAGGGAGCTGCGCGGAATGCTCCGCGCTGCTCCTGAAGCTCATAGGAGCTGTGAATGAATGGACTTCAGCTAGAGCCTCATATAAAAAATAATCAGTGACAATATTACTTTCCGAAAACACATCCAAACTCTTAATTGGTAAGCTTTAAACATTTAGAAAGGCTGCTCACCAGTCTGTTCCAACTCTGGATTTCACTCCATCAAATGTTAGCCTTAAGCGACCCACAGTTTAAATGTCCAAGTGCACATGCGGAGTGGCATAATTTTTTTTTAAAAACCCTGCCGCCAGTGCTGTTTAACACCTTTTCACATCGGGACAGGCAGTCCCGCTGCTGCCCGACCCATTTGCCTGTTCCTAGATAAGTAGACAGAAAGATTTGAAGTTTTATTTTAAAATACTGGCAACCAGCGATAATGTGGACTGGGACATGGTTGATTAATTGCCTAATATGTTTTGTTGTTCTTTATATGGAATTTGTATTTTTGTGGTCATTCATGAATATTTGTTATCAAGATATTGTAACGAATAATTAAATAAAATTATTTTAAAAAACCCCAAAAACCCCGTCAGTTTGTTTAGGGCCTAGGGTGCTAGTCACCCAAAGTCATCAGCGTCTAAAGTCCATTCTTAAATATGTCCAAAATATATATTTTTTCAATAATCGTCTAATTATACGTCGTTCCGTTTGATCGTCCAGACCGCCACATCGTCTATCTTTATACCACATTCTCGTCCCAAAGATCATGCAAGTCCAAAACGCCTAAGACCTTTTGGATGTGGGAGGGGTCAGCAAAGTGATGGACTGACTACCCAGATATGGCAACAGAGTAGTGGGGCACCTTACGGGGCACTGCTGTGAACTTCACAAAAAGGGTGCCACATAAGCATCTTACCACAACTCCCTTGCAGGTCGTGGTGAGCCCCTCAAAACCTACTATACCCACCTTTCTACTACCCCAATAGCCCTTATGGCTGCAGGTGGCACCTATATGGCAGTACAGTAGGGTTTGTTTGTTTTTTGGTGGGCTCTCATTTTCCACCATGGTTAGAATGGCTTATAGGCCTGGATCCTCCTCTCTATGGTTCACTAGCCCACCCCCCAGACTACTTAAGCCACTTCTATGCAGCTCTACTAGGCTTTCCTATGCCAGGTGCTGATGTTCTGGAGGCAGGTATGTATGGTTTTATTCCAATTTTTATGGCGGGCTGGGGAAGGCGTCTGTATTTTATGGTCACTTTGGCTATCTTCTGGGCACTTAGACCTGTTTTTAGATCACTTAAGTCACAACGTATAAGTTCCGTCTAGGCAGTCTCGTCAAACTTTTGATTATCGCTGCAGGACAACTAAGTTTGGTCGGCCCACATCCCACCCACCTTCCGCCCTAACCACTCCTCAAAAATACACCCATTTTCATTCTGGATGCACAGCGGCAGTCAAGAGGCCTAAGATGCCTCTAGATACGTCTAAAACCCATTTTGATCATCGGCATTTGGCGACCTGTCTTTTAGGTCGTCCAAGTGCCGATTTAGGAGGGTTTTTAGATGCATTTTTTTTCAGTTATGTACCTCATAGTTCTCAGGAAAAAAAAAATTTGTGGACTATCAGACGGTGAGGAATACATCCATCCACTTCACTTCATTGGTCCTTTAAATTTTCCATGTCCATAAACAATGAAAACATAAGAACATAAGAAGTTGCCTCCGCTGAGGCAGACCAGAGGTCCATCTCGCCCAGCGGTCCGCTCCTGCGGCGGCCCATCAGGCCCATTGCCTGAGCAATGGTCCCAGACTATCCCTATAACCTACCGCTACTCTTATCTGTACCCCTCAATTCCTTTATCCTCTAGGAACCTATCCAAACCTTCTTTGAAGTCTTGTAACGTGCTCCGGCCTATCACAGCCTCCGGAAGCGTGTTCCATGTGTCCACCACCCTCTGGGTGAAAAAGAACTTTCTGGCATTTGTTCTAAACCTGTCCCCTTTTAATTTCTCCGAGTGCCCCCTTGTACTTGTGGTTCCCCATAATCTGAAAAATCTGTCCCTGTCTACCTTTTCTATACCCTTCAGGATCTTGAAGGTTTCTATCATGTCTCCTCTAAGTCTCCGCTTTTCCAGGGAGAACAGCCCCAGCTTTTTCAGTCTGTCAGTATATGAGAGGTTTTCCATACCTCTTATCTCTTCCAAAAAAGTTTCAAACAGTTTTCCAAATACTTTTTAGATATTTTTTCAAAACATAATTTCCAGCACTTATCTTTCATATAGTTTCAACCAGGGCAGGATTAATTCGTCAAGGGCCCCTAGCAGGGCCGGATTTAGATGAAAGAGGCCCTAGGCTATTCCACTTATGAGGCCCTTTCACCTCTCATTTTTAAGTTTGTAAATTACATGAGAGATAATAAAATACATCATTACTGTGATATATATCAATATGTTAAATGAAACATGTTGTTATTGGTACTAACCTTTATAAAAAATGTGACACGGATAATAAATAAAAAAAAGTCGAGAACACTTATTTGGACATTTATTCTCAGCACCATATATAGTACTTGTAACAATAACTAATCAAACATAACACACAACATTGCCCCTTCCTATGTCCATAGTGTCCCCAGTGCATCCTTCCTCACCTCACCCCCCTCCGATGCCCGCCTGCCTCCCATTGAACACCCCCTATGCCATCCTACCTGCTTCCCATCCCCCTTCCACTGAAACCCCCCACCAAATCCTCCCCCCCCCCCCCCCGATTCCAGTCTGGGCTGCCCTGTCCTGACGGATCCACGTTTTGCCTCTCTCCCCGCAGGGCTGGGCTTTGCCCAGCTATTTCCGGACTGACGTCTTTCCCTCCCCGATCCTCCTCCCAGGGCGAGAAAAAGAAAGGGAGAAGCCGAGTCGGCGCCCCGTTGCGGCCGGAGCCGGTTCCGATCCCAAAGCGTAGAATTTCTCCTTATTTTCGGTTCAGTGTTTTAGTGTTCACTGTTTTTAGAATAGTGTAATTTTAATTTTGCTAACAATTTGAATGTAGGCCCCTCTTGATCTTGAGGCCCTAGGCTGAAGCCTAGTTAGCCTATAGGAAAATCCGGCCCTGGCCCCTAGGCACACAAGTACACTAGGCCCCCCCTGCCCCGCCTCACCCCACCATGCGCCCAGGTGGAAACAGGAAGCTGCGTCAGAGGGAAGCTTTGGGCAAGCAGCACCGCTTGCACAATTACAGTTCCCGTTGCCTTTCTTACCCAAATTGCTTGCTTATCTTACTTTCCGTCGATTGGGGGGGGGGGGGGGAGCGTTGCCGATTGGGGTGGGACCCGTGTTGCCGATCAATGCTGGAGGGGCTAATCGCCGTTTGGAAAAAAACAATGTTGATGCCCTCCTTCATTGGGCCCCCCTGACCATTTCGGGCCCTAGGGACGTGCCTACTTGGCCTATTGGTTAATTCTGTCCTGGTTTCAACACAGTAGCACCTCCGTTACCATAGCATGTGCTGGATGTTATTGTATGGGAATCATTTTAAATGAAGGATTTTGTGCAGTCTTGAAATGAATTCCTTCTCCGTGCACATAGTTTCCCACTGAATACTTAGGCATGGTAAGAAACACTGAAGATGAAGAAATACAGGAATTTTGAGGGGAGTGATCAGAGACTGGAAGTGGTTTTGGAGCTGATCTCATCTGCCAGCTCAGTAAATCTTGTGATTTTTAACTCTGTCAGAGTTCAAGCATATAATAAATCATACATCAAAATGACAAGGTGAAGAGAGATCCCCCCCCCCACACCCGAGTTCAGACTATCCCTCTGATGAGAATTTATACCATACGAGGAAGAGTGATAAGGTCCATTGACACTAATTTCTTACAAGCCTAACCGTGATGTTTCGCTAATCAATATGCTAGTTTACATACTTTCATTTTTTTTATTTATAATTTTAATTCTTACAATATATACCAGGGGGCTGATTCTAAAAGGTATGCCTAAAATTAGGCGCCTCTTAAGTGCTTACCGTATATACTCTAATATAAACTAAGATTTTTAGGCCATAAAAATGGCCCAAAAATGGGGGTCTTGGCTTATATTTGGGTCATCGCCCATACGCCCCTCTCCTAGACTTGTTGCAGACCTCCGCCAGGCCTGCCATATGGCCTGGTGGGGTTGGCTGAGACAGGAGGGATCCCTCCCGTCTCTTGTCCTGGCCAACTGCCAATATTTTTTACCTCCCTCCTGCCTCCCCCTGCGTACCTTTTTGAATCCCTGGTGGACCAGTGGTGTACAGGACAAGAGCAACCTTCCTCGCTTCTGCCTGGTGCTGAGCCACTCACTGAATGGCTGCCCCGACAAGGGCATGAAGGGGGCTGAGTGCAGAGCCTGGCAGGGGAGGGAGTGAAGGGGGAGGCAGAGCATAGATCCTGGCAGGGCACATGAATATTAACCACCCCCCATTTTATATTTGAGTCAACCTTTTTTCCTCCTTTTTGGGAGGCAAAGGGTACCTCATCTTATACTCGGATCGACTTATATTTGAGTATATACGGTAACTTAATTGGCAAAAACTCTCAATATATTGGTTAAAAAAATTAATTGGGCAATAGGTACCTATCTGATTCTATATTAAATAGGTGCCTATCGCATGGCATTTAGTGGTGGCTTACGCCTAAGTGGGCGTTTCTATGAGAGGAGCGTGATTTAGGCACTGCTAAGTACGATTCTCCATTAACTTGGGTGCCTGAAATGGAGGCCTTTAAAACCCTGGCCTGCATTTCTGGCACCTAAGTTTTCACAAAGGCGCCACTAGCCGCCATTTTGTAAATGGCGCCTAAGTGCGATTTCACACCCAGCTGGCGCCATTTTTCTAGGCACCGTTTATAGAATCAGCCCCCCATAAGAAGAGGAAAAAGAAGTCATCATTTCATATATAAATCATAATAAGAAATAATTTCTTTAAGTCCACATCTAGGGAAACATCTGTGATCTCAAGGAGTAAACAAAAACATAAGTCAAATTAGCTAAAGTAAATCGTTAAAGCACAGGCTCCATTACACTGGACAATTTTTCCCCAAACGTTTTGCATCCTTAAAACAAACTGGTGATTATGATACATTAGAGAATGACACAGGGACAAATTTTCCCCTGTCCCTGCAAGAACTCAATTTCCCCGCCCCCTCCTGTTAGTTTTGCCCCTGCCCTCATTCCTGTAAGTTCTGCTTTAACCGCACAAGCCTCGGACACTTATGATTTTCAAGTGTTTGAGGCTTGTGCAGATGAGGACGGAGCTTAGGCATTGGTGGAATGAGGCATTATGACATCACAATCTGAGCTCTAGAATGTTGCTACTCATGGCTTGTGCAGATGAGGACGGAGCTTGCAGGAATGGGGCAGGGACAGGAAAAGAACTCACGGGGATGGGACGGGAAAACGAGTTCCCGCGGGGATGGGGAAAAATTTGTCCCCATGTCATTCTCTATGATAGACCTCCTTCAAAATAAACACAAATCTAATTTCCCACTGACTTTATCACGTAGAAATTTTGAGAAACATGATGGTATCTTTAATGTTTTAATGCACAAAATTTCAGATAAGCTGTGATAGTTCGCAGTGGCTAAAAGTGTTTTCCTGCTGACTTTCGTTTGTACTTAGTGTCCGGTGCATCTCGTTGCAGTGTCCAACAATAGGCAGCCAGCATTGATGGATTCTAGTTGCCCTGATATCTTTTTTCCGTAGTGGCAATGTCCTGGTGAAACCTTTCGCCATGTTCGTGGCCGACTGCACCAAGATTTGCGGAAAAGAAGTCCAAGTGTGAAAGTAGAAAGTGCATCTTCAGTGACATGGTTTTGTATGCACTAAGAAGTTTGCCAAGCAGTTGAATATAGTTTGGTGCTCTGTAACTGCCAAGAATATTCTCAATGACATCCTTGAATGCTTTCCAGGCAATTTTCTCTGGCCCAACTAACAGATCTTCAAATCTCTCGTCATTGATGACGTGTCTGATCTGTGGACCGACAAAAATGCTTACCTTAATCTTGCCATCAGTTATTAATTATTAATTGAATTAGCCTGAAAGTATAACTAGATACATAATTTTAAACGTGATTTTTGTGATCAGCAGCCAGAAATCTGTGAGATACACCCAAAAGTGCTGAAGAAGCAAAAATTTTGTTGTCAAGTGTTATCAATAACAAAAACTATATATAACCTCCACATCAAGCATCAAGAAGAAATGGTAAGTTTACATACTTCCATTAACATAAAAAAAAGATGTCAAGAGTTGTCAAGGACTGATTCCATGCAACCAATTTTCTGCTTCTTTCCTATACCAGGGGTCCCCAAAGTCCCTCCTCGAGGGCCAAATCCAGTCGGGTTTTCAGGATTTCCCCAATGAATATGCATGAGATCTATGTGCATGCACTGTTTTCAATGCATATTCATTGGGGAAATCCTGAAAACCTGATTGGATTTGGCCCTCAAGGAGGGACTTTGGGGACCCCTGCTCTATACTGTTTAAAAAGCTATTTCCTAAATGAAAATTTATTTACAATCAGGTCATGCCTAGACACTCATCACTAGTTAAACTATCTTTTCTCGGGTCACAAAGGTTGGTGGGCACAGTCTTGAGATGGTAAAATGTTTCACTAACCACGTACAATGCTGTTTAAAATGTCACCTGTATAACGTCAGATCAGATCTGCCAAGAACTTTTATTCCTCGACCTCATCATTGTATTAAGCTACAGTCTTTAATTAGAGTCCTGTGTTTCAGAAAGGTTTTCTCTGAGACAACACAATTTCCTTGTATCCAAGATTTGCATTTCTTGTTAAAATCATGCTATAGAGCAGTGGTTCCCAACCCTCTCCTGGAGGACCACCAGGCCAGTTGGGTTTTCAGGATAGCCCTAATGAATATGCATGAGAGAGATCTGCATATAATGGAGGTGCCAGGCATATTCATTAGGGCTATCCTTAAAACCCGACTGGCCTGGTGGTCCTCCAGGACAGGGTTGGGAACCACTGCTATAGAGGAAAAGAAGGCCGCTTTGGTCCTCAAAAGTAGTAGCTGAGAAGGTAAGGAATTAAGAGGTTAACTTTCATAAACTACAAAAGATCACAGAAAGAGGAATATCTGGAAAAGTTAATAGAGGCTGGTCGTGTAGTCAGGAAAGCAAAGATGCAAATGGAAGAAAAAAATAGCTAAAAAAAAACCCCCAAACAAACCAAAACAGAACTGCAGGACAATGTACAGGGTGCAAGAATTTATTTATAATGCAAAAAAATCTCAAAAACATATACAGCACAACATTAATAAACATATCCAAAAAACTGGTCCTAATATAAATGGACCGGACCCATTTTCACTGCAGGCTCTGTTGGTTTTCTTTGTTTTGCAGAAAAAAATAGCTGACATGGTAAAACAGGGAGACAAAACTTTTTTAGATATATCAGTGATAGGAAGAAGTGCAAAAGTGGCATCGTGAGACTCAAAGGTGAAGGGAAGAAATATGAAGAAGCTGATAAAGAAAAGGCTGAATTGCATAACAAACATTTCTGTTCTGTGTTCATGGCTGAAGTGCTGGGAATGGGACCGCAGAAGACAAACGCGAACAGGGATGGAGGAGTAATCGATTTTCAGAGGGTCGTGTTCTTGTTGAGCTTGCTAACTTAAAGGTAGACAAAGCGATGGGGCTGGATGGTGTACATCCGAGGGTGCTGAATAAACTTAGGGAAGTTCTGGTGGCTCTGCTGACTGACCTTTTCAAAGCTTCTCTAGAGTTCAGAGCGGTACTGGAGGACTGGAGAAGGGCAGATGTGGTCCCTCTGCACAAAAGTGAAAGTAAGGAAGAAGTAGGGAATCACAGGCTGGTAATTTCTGACTTCTGTGGTAAGCAAATTAATGGAAACGCTTTTGAAACAGAGAATGGTCAAGTTTCTGGAATCCTGTGGATTACAGGACCGGAGGCAGCATGGATTCACTAGAGGTGGGTCTTGTCAGACAAATCTGATCAATTTCTTTGACTGGGTGACCAGAGAATAGAGGGAGTGCACTAGATGTGGTATATTTAGATTTTAGCAAAGCCTTTGACAGTGTTCCACACAGACGTCTAATAAATAAACTGAGGGCCAGATTCTCAAAACTTTAACGCGATCGCTAAACTGGTTTCCAATGGTTTAGCCTGCATGTATTTTAGCAGCGGATTATCAAAATGGCTTATTGCGGCCTTTAGTGAGCTTTCTAGCAGTTTACGACATTGCCATGCAAAAATTTCTCTTCAACATTGAAATGTGCACTCCAGTGGATTGTTAAAAGTCGCTCAGCCATTCTCTAAGAGTGGCGTCAGCTTTTGGCGACAAAAATCAGCAACTGGTTCGGAGGTGCCGGTACAGTGCTAGCATTGTTAAAAGTGCTTCTTGTGGCGTGTGTTTTGACAGTGGCTAATGAAAAAAAATTAAAATTACATGATTCATATAAATTATATATATATATATTTTTAGGGGAGTGCTAAAAGCCCACTTCTTGAGTGCGTTTATGATACCCGTATCTTATGTGTTTCTGACTGTGGTTCATGATAAAATTTTACATTAAAACAAATTACAAGATTTATCTGAATTAGTTTTTGGGAGAGAAAGGCATGTTTTATGCACGCTTCTTAAAATTTTCTCATATTTGGATATTCTGATCTCCTTTCAAGAATGTAATGCTTGAAACTGAATTGTAAAAGGATAAAAAATTAAAAGTCAATGTTGATTCTCCCCTGCTTTTATATTGACCGATTGAAAAAGTTAGAAGCAAGATGACGAACAATGCTGTATTTCCACAGCAAAAAGGAAAAACACAGCACCATGTATAATGATGCAAAGCAAAAGAAGGAGTGGGGAAGGAACGCACACACCCAGCTTAAAGGACAATCAATTTATTGGTAACTTATAAATAGCTAACACGTATACAAAAGATGATGTAAGCTTAACAGAGAGTCTTTTGATCCTTTTAGTACTGGACCCTAACACAGTCCGTGTTTCGGCTTAGAAAGTCTTCCTCATAGGTGTATAAAAGAAGCCCAGTAGATGGCAGCAATTTTAGATTGGGACCATGTTGATTTGCAGGATTTGATCACACATTGAGGGCATTCCTTTTCGGTATTTTAACCAGTACACTGGCGCCATCTACTGGGCTTCTTTTATACACCCCTGAGGAAGGCTTTCTAAGCCAAAACACGGACCTTGTTAGGGTCCAGTACTAAAAGGATCAAAAGACTCTCTGTTAAGCTTGCATCATTTTTTTGTATACGTGTTAGCTATTTATTTGTTACCAATAAATTGATTGTCCTTTAAGCTGGGTGACTGCATCCCTTCCCCACTCCTTCTTTTGCTTTGTATTGTCACAGCAGCCATAATTCAGCCTTAGAAACGCTGGGCTTCTATCTGTTTTTGCAACACAAACAGCTTTTGCGACCAACTGCTACAGCCACTTGTGTCGCGTGCATATGACGTAAGCATATATTATGTTCAAACAAGGCACATGCTTATTATGTTGCGTTGCATTTCCCAGCACATGCGCACATTTACGCCTTTTTACTTGTGTATTCTGTCCATGTGCCAATCACTATCACCAGCGACTCAATGTATGTAAATTTAGCTAATCTTTGCTACGGTCCAACATCATTTGCATGCATGATTTTTTTGAGAATGATTCGTGTTTTTGAAATTGCTACAAGAATGCCTGCGACAGAACCCCCTCGGTTTTTAACGATGATTTTTGAGAATCCAGCCTTGATTGCCCTTGAGATGGACCCCAAAATGATGGGCTGGATCAGAAACTGGTTGAGTGGAAGGTGACATAGGGTAGTGATCAATTGCTCTGAGGAAAGGGATGTGGTTACCAGTGGTGTGTTTCTTGAGCCTTTTCTTTTCAACATTTTTATAAACAATATTGCTGAAGGGCTGTTGGGTAAGATTTGCCACTTTGTGGATGATACCAAAATCTGCAGTAGAGTAGACACCCTGGATGGTGTGAATAACATGAAGAAAGACCTAGCGAAGCTTGAAGAATGGTCTGAAATTTGGAAGCTAAAATTTAATGCTAAGAAATACCTGCATTTGGACTGCAAAAACCCGAGAGAATGGTACTGTTTAAGGGGTGACAGCGTTTTAAATACCTGCGTGGCGTAAATGTGCATGAGTTGAGTCTCTTCCATTTGAAAGGAAGCTCTGGAATGAAGTTAAGAGGTGATAGGTTCAGGAGTAATCTAAGGAAATACTTTTTTACAGAAAGGGTGGTAGATGCATGGAATAGTCTCCTGGAAAAGGTGGTGGAGACAGAGACTGTCTGAATTCAAAAAAGCCTGGGATAGTCAAGTGGTATCTCTTAGAGAAAGGAAGAGAAAATGGTTACTGTGGATGGGCAGACTGGATGGGCCATTTGTCCTTTATCTGCCATCATGTTTCTATATACTCCAACCCAGTTTGAAGAGTTACACTTGTATTCTTGTAACAGAGATCCTAATAGAACACAAGATGGCACTATAGGGCATATCATCACACAGAAGGAAACTGTTGCAGACACTGTAAGTAGGCATTAAGGCCCATATTACATAAACAGTGCTGTTGTGGTCGGCAGCCTTAAAAGTGGCTGCCGATCACGTATCAATCACACAACTGTGCCATTAAGAGTACTGCGCCTTCGGGAAAGGTAGGCACTGGAAATGCAGGCCAGGGTTTTCCCTGCCTTTGATGTGAATCATGCCTATGGAGGAGCTTTATGGCGCCTAACGCCGCTTCTGGTGGTTGGTGTTAGGTGTCGTAAAGCACCTGTGTAGGCATGATTCCGGTGCCGTATTTTTTAGGCGCCTTGAAATTTATTTTAAAAGCTCTTTTAAATGGCTTTTTGCACTTAGGCGCTGGTAGGGTGCCTTTTATAGAATATAGAGCTTAGGAAATGAATAATAACTTTATTTTTATATACCGCAATACCATAAATAGTTCAGAGTGCTACACACCCTTTTGAGATCCATGTGCTAGAATTTACACACACCACTTTATAGGCTGCACTTAGAAAGTTGTGTGCATAAATTTGATTTAGATTCAATAATTGCCTTTTAGTGGCCATTAAACAATTACGCTAATTAAGTATTAGATCATTAAACAATTAAGTTGCACAGCCACATGGCCAAATTTGCAAGTGAAACTCTAGTTGCCATATATAGAATCCGAGGGAAAATGTGCATCCCAGCACCTAACTTAGGGTACCATTTATTGAATTCTCCCTCCCACACCCCCATTTCCTGAACTTCCTCTGCTAAGCAGGAGAGTGTGGTGCAGTGGTTAAAGCTCCAGCCTCAGCACCCTGAGGTTGTGGGTTCAAACCCACGCTGCTCCTTGTTACCCTGGGCAAGTCGCTTAATCCCCCCATTGCTCCAGGTAGATTGTGAGCCCGCCGGGACAGACAGGGAAAAATGCTTGAGTACCTGAATAAATTAATGTAAACCATTCTGAGCTCCCCTGGGAGAACGGTATAGAAAATTGAATAAAAAAAATAAAATAAAATGTGGTAGAAATTGTTGAAGACATAGGAACCAGCTCTGTGGGTGCTTGAGCATCTCCAATACTGACCAAATGATGAAGTCTGGGAAGGAGGTCATTTCTGTTGGGTTTAGCATCCTAATCATTTTGAAAGGCTGGCTGCTATGGGTGACATTTACATGGGAGAGATAAACAATATTTGGTAAGAAGGTCTCAGATTTAAACTACTTTTAAAACAGTATTAAATTGGATAATAGAAATCCATTTAGGAAGATTTACAGAGGAAGAGACTGTATACAGACAGCGATATTACAGAAGAAAAATTACATTAGCATGTTAAGGTTAGTCAAATTTATCTGGAGGTGTTTTGGAGATGCGTATCACACATACGAGAAAGCAGGTATCAAGAGCACTTACTTTTTGAGATATTTGCCATCTGAATACACACTGATTGTATCTTAGATGAGCCAATAGGTAGAATGGTGGGCTAAACATATTGTCCCTGCTTCCTGCTCCCCACTCAAATTAAATATATAGTACCTTAGTTGCTGGGCATTCCCAAGCTCCAGCACCCAAAAACATCTACAGTCTGCTGTAACTGCTCTCAGCTGAGTAAGCAGAGGAAGGGTCAGTGTTAAGACATGCTGGAGCCCAGGGCAGACATTTTGACAGGAAAGCCTGGCAGCTGGCTGTGCCTCCAGCTTATGGCAAGCTTGGGCCTCCATTGAAATGACAGCCCAGGGCAATTAGCCTAGCTCCACTGCCCCAACACTGGCCCTGGGTAGAGATTGAATGGTGGGAGTTGGAAAATCACTAGTTATGTATGTATTAGATCCATGTTTACATGCCGATTCTTGCCAATAAGGAGACTCAACGTCACTCCTGCTAAAATGCAGGGTATAACTTTGTGCAGCAACTTCCAGGGAGATAAATTTTCTTGTTGTTTTTTTTAGAAATTATTGCATGGAGTAATACCATACTACCTATATCAGTGATCTCAAACTCAAACCCTTTGTAGGGTCACATTTTGGATTTGTAGATACTTGGAGGGCCTCAGAAAAAAATAGTTAATGTCTTATTAAAGTTTCTAAATCTTTCCTTTTGGCTAATTCTTAATAATGATATTGTAATTTATAACTAAAGAGACAAATGATCAAGAAACTATTTTATTTTATTTTAGTGATTATGATAAACATACCAAGGGCCTCAAAATAGTACCTGGCGGGCCGCAAGTTTGAAACCACTGACCTATAGGCACATTTTATATTTCCCTACTAGCTCATTTAGGAATATGAATCATTTTGACATTATTAGAGGGCTAGATGGGAAGGGAGGGAGGTACAGGACCTGCAGGGAGAAAGAAGGAAAGGGAAAGAGAAAAGCTGAACCAAAGGGATAAAAGAAGAGTGAGTGAGATATTGAACATAGTGGAGGGAGGGAGGAAAGAGAGAGTGTGAGAGACATTGGTGTAAGGGAGTAAGAGAGGGGAGAAGCTGGACACAGGGAGATATATAAAAAGAGGGGAGATGGTGGGCATGGATGGGAGCATAGGAACAGGGACAAAAAGGGGAATGCCGCATCTGCATGGGGGTGGTATATGGACACAGAGAGAAGATGGTTAGACATGGAGGAGCATAAGAAGGAAGATGCTGGACATGTGGGCCATAGGGATATATCAAGTTTTTGTTTTTTTTTATCAAGTTTATTATAACATTTGATTAATCGCTTATTCCGAATTCTAAGCGATGTACAAAGTGATAAAATTACAAAATATAGGAAGACAAACATAAAAGAGATGTACTATAACTACTAATACATTGTAGTAAATAAAATTATAAACATAAACGACAAGTTTCATAACTTGTAGCGCAGTGGTTGAAGCAACAGCCTCAGCACCCTGGGGTTGTGGGTTCAAACCCCGTACTGCTCCTTGTGACCCTGGGCAAGTCACTTAATCCTCCATAGCCCCAGGTACGTTAGATAGATTGTGAGCCCACCGGGACAGAGAGGGAAAATGCTTGAGTACCTGATTGTAAAACCGCTTAGAAAACCTTGATAGGTGGTATATAAAATCCTAATAAAAACTTAAACTTAAAAAAAAACTTACATAATAATAAATTAAATTACACGTACATTAATAAAAAACATAGGGAAAACTCGGGATGAAATACAATCTAATTATAAAAGTAGAACATATAGAGGAATGATAATGTACACAGGAGGAGGAGATCATAGAATAGTGAGATTATGAAGGCAGAGAGATGGGCACAGGGGAAATACTAGAAAGGGAAGTAAAGGAGACAGAGAAGGGAGATGCTTGGTGAACATGGAGGAAAAAACATGCACAGAGATGGAAGATAAATGGTGAGCATGGAGAAAGACATGTCAAATGGTCAGGAGACTCTGGCAAGTTAAGAGTAGACAGATGGAAACAGAAACCAGAGCCTGAGACCAATGTGATGTGAAAAATAAAATGATCAGACAACAAAAGGTAAAAAAAAAATATTTTCTATTTTGTGATTAGAGTATATCAGATTTGAAATATGTATCCTGCTAGAGCTGGTGTTAGACATAACCGGGGACTGCAAAGCCCCAGTGACATTTGTTAGTCCAGATAGCAGGGAGCCGTGAGAAGTAACCCCTCCTCGTGACAAGTGCAAAACTCAAGTCGGGGGGGCCATTTTAGCTTAAGGCATTTTTGCATTTTAAACACAAGTATTTGAGCACGAGCACTTTATTAGATGTGGCTGCCATTTCAACAGAGCTGCAAGCTGCCCGCCCCGGAACGTAAGATAAGTTGCTTTTTCAATATTTTTAATGTATTAAGTTCTAGATGATAGAGGCGGCAAGGGATGGTAAAGACTATGATGGTCCCTATGGCAACCACAGTTTGGTAACACACTGAACAGTATGGGTGAAGTATCTGAGTACTTTACTTTTATATTATAACATAGTAACATAGTAGATGACGGCAGATAAAGACCCGAATGGTCCATCCAGTCTGCCCAACCTGATTCAATTTAAATTTATTTTTTTTTATTTTTTTCTTCTTTGCTATTTCTGGGCAAGAATCCAAAGCAATACCCCATACTGTGCTTGGGTTCCTACTGCCGAAATCTCTGTTAAAACCTACTCCAGCCCATCTACACCCTCCCAGCCATTGAAGCCCCCAGCAGCTCATCCTCCACCAAATGGCCATATACAGACACAGACCGTGCAAGTCTGCCCAGTTTTGGCCTTAGTTCAATTTTTAATATTATTTTCTGATTCTAGATCATCTGTGTTCATCCCACGCTACTTTGAACTCAGTCACAGTTTTACTCTCCATCACCTCTCTCGGGAGCACATTCCAGGCATCCACCACCCTCTCTGTAAAGTAGAATTTCCTAACATTGCCCCTGAATCTACCACCCCTCAACCTCAAATTATGTCCTCTGGTTTTACCATTTTCCTTTCTCTGGAAAAGATTATGTTCTACGTTAATACCCTTCAAGTATTTGAACGTCTGAATCATATCTCCCCTATCTCTCCTTTCCTCTAGGGTATACATATTCAGGGCTTCCAGTCTCTCCTTATACGTCTTCTGGTGCAAGCCTCCTATCATTTTCGTCGCCCTCCTCTGGACCGCTTCAAGTCTTCTTATGTCCTTTGCCAGATACGATCTCCAAAACTGAACACAATACTCCAAGTGGGGCCTTACCAATGACCTGTACAGGGGCATCAACACCTTCTTCCTTCTACTGGCTACGCCTCTCTTTATACAGCCCAGCAACCTTCTGGCAGCAGCCACTGCCTTGTCACACTGTTTTTTCGCCTTTACATTTTCGGACACTATCACCCCAAGGTCCCTCTTTATGTAATCTGTGATATATTAAAATAAAGGAAAATACATCCACTATGAGAGACTGCTGACCCAATAGGTGTTGCCGGACCCAACACAGTCTGTGTTATGGCTTTTGCAAGCCTTCCTCAAGGGTCCAGATCAGATTCACTCGATGGATATAATGAGGTGGATGTAAACAAGGATAAAAAAAATACCCAGTTCCTTCAAATGGCTAGTCCTTGGGACAGGGACAGGTCTGCTTCCTAGCTGCCAATCAGCTCACAGCAGCCAATCAGCTAGCGGCTCTGCACAGACAGGTGTGACCTTCCTGCCCGTGAAGAGATGCTAGCTGGCTGCCGGGAGTTCAAGCATTCCCGCAAGAACTTACAGCAGCCAATTAGCTAGTGGCTCTGCACGGGCAGGAGCGAAGGTAGGTTGCTCCTGCCGGTGTTCACTGCTGGACCACCAGGGATTTAATAGGTATACGGAGGGGGCGGGAGAGAGATAAAAGTTGTTTAAAGTCTGTCAGGACAGGAGATGGAAGGAATCCCTGTCCCGACCCACCATGGATTTAAAAGGTATGCGGGGGGTAGGTGTGGCGGGAAGGAGATAAAAACAGTTAAAGTTGGCTGGGGCAGGAGACAGAAGGAATTCCTTCTGTTCTGGCCCACCGCGGCTTATGGTAAGTCCCCTGGAAGCCTGTAAGGCAGAGGTGTCAAAGTCCCTCCTCGAGGGCCGCAATCCAGTCGGGTTTTCAGGGTTTCTCCAATGAATATGCATGAGATCTATTTGCATGCACAGCTTTCATTGCATGCTAATAGATCTCATGCATATTCCTTGGGGAAATCCTGAAAATTTGACTGAATTGCAGCCCTCGAAGAGAGACTTTGACACCCTTGCTGTAAGGCACTGGGGACAGGGGACAGAATCTGGAAGGGCAGGAAGTAGGGAGGCTGGGTACAGAGACCGGAAAGGGAGGGAGTGAGGGAGCGGGATGGATGTAGAGCCTGGTAAGGTAGGGAGGGAGGGGGACTGGGTGCAGAGCAGAAAGGGAGGGCAAATATAGTGCAGAGCCTAACATGGAGGGAGAGGGGCTGGAAGCAGAACCTGGCAGGGCACTGCACTTGAATATTAACCCCCACACACACCCTGTTTATATTCGAGTCAACCTTTTTTCCTCATTTCGGGGGGTGGGGGGGAGGTTACCTCGGTTTATCTTCGAGGATGTGCATTAAAAATGGCACTGGAACCATGTCTACAGAGGTGCTTTACCACGCCTAACGCCACTGTAGGTGTGGCTAACACCAGATATTGTGTTAGGCATCATAAAGCGTGATTCACATAAAAGTTAGATGCCAGCAATGTAGGCCCTGAAAACCCTGGTCTACATTTCCGGTGCCTATCTTTCCCGAAGGCGTGATTCGATAAATGGCACCGCGCTCGACGGCCGTTTTTAAGGCAGCCGACAAACAATGCCCTTTACAGAATCCAAGCCTTAGTGCGCACTGATGTTGATATTTAACACAGCTTAGTAAAAACACTCCTTAATTTTGCCTTAATTAATAGGCACACATCTGAGGGGGGGGAACCCCTCAAAATTTGCAAGGGTTACTACGTTTGAAACCTTTAACTCCACCCAATAGCTTTTTATTAAAAGACAAAACTAGTCCAGAGCCAACTATACCAGAAAGGTGACTTCGACCAAGCAGCAGGGAGCGGCTCCCACGTGCCTCCGAAGCAGCAGCCGAGCTCCGTAATAAAAGGCCGCTGTCCTAAGCCCCGCCCCGTCAGCTGGGGGCCCCGCCCTTCCTCTCGCTCCACCTTCAACCTCTGCTTTCCCTTTCGCGCCCGGGATTGGTCGCGGCGTCACGCCAGCTCGTGGACGCCTCCGAAGTGGCTCGCGAGCCCGGCCTTCAGCGATTGGTTCTCGGGTCGCGTGCCTTTGCCAGGGTCACGAGGTTTCACCCGGAAGCGACGGCGCCGTTGCCATTGGCTGCGCTCGCACCAGGGCTGGCGGGGAGGAATATGGCGAGGAGGACGCTGCAGCTGAACGGAGCCCCGCAGCCGCTCGTTCCCGTGGCCGAGGAGAGTGACGCGGCGGCGGACGGCGGTCCTCCGCGCTGGGGGGCGCAGCACGCGGGCGCCCGGGAGTTGGCGGAACTCTATTCCCCGGGTAAGGGGGGAACCGAGGGGCTGGAAGGGGGGACCCAGGGCCGCGCGCCCCAGACCCAGCGGAGGCAGGAAGCGCTCTGGCATGTCAGTGGCAGCTATTCGGTTTGAAGGCTCACGCCCAGACTTTCCTAGCTAAACGCAGCCTGTCTAGTTTCGGCGTGCAGTTGTCATGTCCGTTGTGGAGGACGTTTTCTTGCCGTGGGTTGAAGGCTCTTTCAAAACGTTGTTAATGGACGAAAGCGCTCAGGCTGGGTAAAGTTGGCTACCGTGGAAGAATGAACCATGGCTTGGGGTATTTCACAGGTTTCTGTTGTGTTGGTTGTTTGTTTTGTTTTTTTAATTGAAATTTAATTGAAATGTTACAAATACAAGAAAATCAAATACATTTGATTTTCGTACATATCCAGGGTAGGTGGGTGGGAGGGGTAAAATTACTTAATTATAATATTGTAATTCCGTAGTATGTCTTCATCTATTAATTATGGGGGGAATGATTGTTTTATGCATGAATTGTGTATTTAAAGTGCCTTATTTGTAGTGTTTATGTTTAAATGAATTGTTTGGCACTGTTAAAGTTTGGAAATTAATAAAAGATTTTTTTTTTTTTAAAGTTACAAATACAAAAGTGTAAGAAAAAACCCCAAAACAAGCTGCAGATACCAAAATATACATAATAATATGCAAAATATAGTATAGTTAATATACAAAGCAAAGTGAATTAGGATTTACTTGCGTCCTTACGTATTCATCAAGAGGGATCCAAATTTTTGTGAGTCTGGCTATGTTATTTTGTTTGACTGTTATTTCCTCATACTTTCTGATGTCACAAAGGTGATTCCACCATTCCTGAAAATTAAGCCTGGAATTGTCTTTCCAATTGGAAACAATATGGTGGATAGCGAAGGCAATCATGAAATCAAATATTTTTATATATTACATTACATTACATTACATTACATTAGGGGTTTCTATTCCGCCATTACCTTGCGGTTCAAGGCGGATTACAAAAGGTTAATTTAAAAAGGACAGAATTACAATGATTATCTAGAGAGGTAAGTTGTAGATCTTAAGAGCATTTAGAGGTCGTGTTGTTATTGCTGTTTCAGGAATTTCTTGAAAAGTGTGGTTTTTATTTCTTTTCTGAATGTCTTATAGTCTGGGGTGGTCATCAGAAGGTTGGAGATCTGGTATTGATATATCTGGATTAAAGGAACACAATATGATTGATTTGTATGACGTGGACAACTGATTAATATTCATGTTTAAAATTGAGCAGATTTTGGACCAAATGTCTGACCAGTGAACTTGTAAGTTAGGGCATTCATATGAGGTGTATTAGAGTCCTAGGTTGCTGTTGGTATGACCAATAGAGCTCTGAAGTCGCATGTAACACTTTAGTCGTTTTAGCAGGGGTCCAGCAAGCTGTTTTTTTTTTGGGGGGGGGGTGTTCTGAAAAGTTAATCTTTTGCAACGTGGGTAAAACCTGCTGAAAATATGTCTATATGCATTAGTGGCATTAGTGACAATGTTAGTGGTTACTTACTGTTTTAGACGCTTTATCTTTTATTACAGGTACAATTTTATGTAACATGTGCAGTATAACTGTACAGTAGAATGTACAATTCTTTATTATTATTGCATTTTATAATACATTCAAAGATAAACCGTGAATAAAATACAGAATTTCAAATAAAGACGATTAAGTAGAATCATTTACATTACCGATACAGTCCACTTAAAGAGGAGAAAGAAACAACACTTTCTATGAGAAGATAGATTCAAATAAGAAACAAATAACAGGAAAGGTGGCGTGAACTGTTAATCAAATTCAGTGACCATTTAGATATTATTAAGCATTAACATCAACATCTGGGGTTCTAGAGGTAGCTTTCCCTTCCAAGAAAAATTATAATTGTTCCGGTTCATAGAACACATATCTATTATTCTGATAAGATATACAACGTTTAAAGGGGAAACACAATTGAAAGGTTGGTCCTAAATTTAATACAGATTGACGGTAAGACAAAAACTTATTTCGTCTGAGCTGCGTCTATTTAGACACATCAGGAAATATAACTATTTTGGAGCCAAAAAATTCAACTCTTTCTGATCTATAGAACAAACTTCCTTATCCTGTATAAATACAAATGTCACTAGTAACGTAGCCCTAGATTCATTTTCCATTTGAGATGTTTCTAGAAACCCTGTAAGGTCTAGTGCACCAGTTTCCTCGGCCACATTTCCTACAGGTTTATCCAAATTGACATAATACATTTTTTGTACAGGAGGAATATTCGTCTCTTGAGTATTTCAAAACTGACATCAAAATTTTTTGAAACTAGTCTTTTGGGGAAAATAATCTGGAAACTGAAGTTTAAAAAACGCAGATTACCATTCCTATTTGCATTTTCCAGATATTCTACCTTATTAACACAATTTTATCCCTCAATTGCTGATTAATCTGAACTTTTACATCAGAGAATGACTTTTCAAAAGAATCCATTCTAGAGGTTTGTTGCTGTAGATTTTCCTCCAATTTGTTTATCTGTTTAGAAGAATTGGTAGTAGTAGAGACGAAAAAGGAACATACCTGATATAAGCTCTCAATAGCTCCCCATAATGAGTCCATAGTCACCACTGAAGGCTTTACCAAATGTTTGAGAGTTGGTATAACATTTTCCCCTGCTATCTGATCAGATGAAATCTGCTGCACTCTTCCACCACCTCCAAACACTGCCTCTAAGCCAGGGCCTTCACGCCTGAGCGCTTTAGGCACAGCGTTCAGTTCAGCTGGATTTCCTTTCCGGGGTCAAAGGCAACGTAGGCACTTCCATCAGAAGAATTTCCCAATGCCTCCTGCTGAGATGTCGGCGTTCCTTGAAACTCCCTGGGTTGTGGAGGCATCTCTGGTCTAAAAGGGCTCAACAAAGCTTTGTTGTCTAAGTCAGGAGTCTTCTCTCCCCCAACAGCAGAAGCGCCCAGATTAATATGTACGGTAAAAGATGTTATTACCGTCTGTCGCGGTGTGGAAGTAGCAGAGGGAATAGGAGGATAAACCGTCTGTCTCCTTCATTGTTTTGGCATTAGAACTAAAGCAGAGGAAAAGAAAAAGGGAAAACCCCTCCGGGGTAAAACCCATAAGCAAGGAAATTTATTTTTCTCCAAAGCGAGTCAGGAGCATCTGCCAGCGCGACATACTCCATCGCCATCTTGATTCTTTCTCAGAATGTACCATTCTATGTAGCACTGTGCTGCTGTAAACCCGCCTAGAACTCGGATTTGCAAGGATTCAGTGGGATATAAGATTGCACGTAACATTTAACAAATCATACTATTTATGGTTGTGGACATATAGATTAAACTGTGGAACATAAAAAAAATTGCCCCATATACACGTTTGAGGGTAAACTGCTAGATATACATTTGCTTTCTAGCAGAGCAGTGAACTAGTGGGGGGAGGGGGAGGCCTAGAATTACAACTGTTGGCCTACTATAAATGGAATTTGCCTTTTCTAAATGCCAGCTCAAGGCAAATTACATTAATTCCTAAAGCCATAGAACAAAGAACCTAATGTTTGTCTGTAGGACTACTTGGATGTCTTGTGGGTACTGTCTGTTGAACAGAGTAGCAGAATATTGCTCAGATTTTGTAATGTTGATATGTTTATATTTGAGTTCACACTTGGTCTTCATCAACTTTTGTATTGTACCAGCAGTATAAAATATCAGCTCAATGTTTTTTTGTTTGTATTTATTCATATGTTCTTTCTCTGAATGTGTTTGCTGCATTTTCTTTTCAGTTTTTGATTTCAAGTTGTGCACACTTATTTATAACCACTGTCATTGTTTACACTTGGTGCATGTATGCAATGAGACTTCTGCAAGCAGGTCTGCTAAAACTTATAAGGGCAATGTCCTAGGTGACTTCAGTTCATAATAAAAGGGGACTGTTTCATAATGACTAGGCAAAGGAAGGGTGTATGAATCGACAACAAAGAAGTAATTCAAATGGTTATTTCTCATATCCTGCTTTATAATTTATCTTCTCTTTTTTCATGTCATCATTAGTATGGAAAATGAATTGTCTTCTCATGGATATGTAAAGGGGGGAAGGTAAAGATTTGTATTTTCAGCATTATGGGAGACAATCTGTTAAGTAGCATGATAAATAGAACAGCAGCCAAATTTCTTGCTACAAAATTTTGTCTAGATCAGGGGTGGGCAAACTTTGACTCGTGGGCCACAATGGGTTCTTAAATTTGCAGAGGGGCCGGGTGACAGGGAGGAGTGTGTGTCTGATGCTGCAGGAGGAAACGACAGAGATTAACAAGAAAGATGATCAGCAAGTTTTAGAACAAAATTATTTCAAAACTGATCTTCAAATGCTTCTCCTACAGCTTGTGATCTAGAGGGCAGGTGCAGCATGCTTTGCAAAAACTGTGTCCGAAAAGATCATGCTATCTGGTGTGATACAATAATCCTTATTTGCCAGATGTGAACTTTTATGAAAAGGAAAGGGGAAAAATAACTATTTTATATCAGGATTTGAATAAAATTGTATCAGGAGTTTACAGATACGAGTTTTATACAAAATTTGTTACTCAAAATGTAACCTGCAACGTGCAAGTCAGCAAGTGCATGTCTGAAATAGTCAAGGTTTCAAAATAATGCCTTGGAGCCGTAAGATGTGCAATATATATATGTGTTTAAAAAGAAACCCACATAAGTCAACACTTCTTTTCTTGTAAAACAAGCAAAAGCTCTGACTTGCACCCGTTCTGATCTAGAAACCTTCCTGGGAAGAAAAAGTTTTGCAGAGATATGAAGAGGCATGCAAGCATCTTCCCGGTACAGTTAGTCTGTGCAAGGGGGCGGGAGGTGCTGCTTTTCCCTTACTTGCTTCGGTTCCGGTGCGCAGGGGTGCAGTCCTTGGCCTCTGTTTCTTTGTGCAGGCACCTCTCTAGTTGGAAGCGAGGGGGCAGTTTCTTGCATTTGCTGCGGCCGGACCTTACCTGACCTGGGAGCAGGAGCGCACTGTCTCTGCCTCTCTGTTTGCTTGCTTGCACCTGTTCTCGCTCAGGCTTGCAACGCCAAGGTATCTCGTGCCTCCTTGTTCACACCCCCCATGTCACCTAGGCAACCACCGCCTACCCGGCAGTGGACGGCTCAGCACGCAGTCGGCGGAGTTCAGATGGTCGGCGGGCTGGATATGGTCCTTGGGCCATAGTTTGCCCATGCCTGGTCTAGATTCTCTAGAAATGCTTTTGTTCAAAACTCACATTTGTTTTCTATATTGTCATAGGGGACAATTACACAGCTGCCAAAGACCATAGATTCGTCTGCTTCACTTCACTTTTTCATTAACCCATTCCGTTCCCCTTGTCCAGCAGCTATGTAACCTCCTTTCCTCCCTGACTGCAGCATTGTACAGTAATTTCCTGTTCTTAGTAACCACTATGCAACTTCTTTCGTCAATGAGCAATATTAATACACTGTATAATGCACGTTTTAAATGAGACCAAAAATATTGTAGATGATGGAAATGTGTTATTTTAGATATGTTTAAAGCAGTGGTCTGATGGTGAAATAGCGTGGAAAATGGCAACAATCAACTAGTTGGTTGGTTTTGTTATAACCCACCTTGAATAAAGGTGGGTTATAAATTTCTTAATAAATAAAATAGTTGACAAAATAGATTTGCTCTTGCTAGCCTCGGTAGATGAGCTGCTCCCCCTTTTTTTATGGAGGCGATCTCCAGGTGTGGAGCCATTAGGTTAAAGCATCCTAAAATGTCAAAACTGTCACTGCAATCTTAATTATAAGCTGCAAATCTGAGTAAACGTCTCATTAGAATTACTTGTTACACATCTTATAGTCAAATGGATCTGCTAGTTTCAGTTGGCTGACTTTTAACGTACCATTCCTGCCTTGTTTGTAATGCATTCCATCATGAAAAATAAATTTAGTGTCATAACTTCCTACTGTGATTCCAGAACACATAAGAGTGGGGCGACAGATTATCCTGTGTGTAGTGTGCTGCTTTGCATGATGGTTGCTTCTAATTTGTTTTTCTTTTCTAAGATAAGCTTATGTCATAGGCTGGAAATCGAGCAAGAGTCTTGCATTCATAATGTTTTTTTTTCCTCATGGCAAACTTCATTTGGGGGATAGAACTCTTGGGTATGTATATCACAGTATCATTAAGATGACCATTTATTTTTTTAATCAAAAGGGGACATCTATTAATGCTCAGTCCCGCCCCCCAATCCCATCCCCAATTTCTCCCATTCATTTTTCATGTATACATATCTTCATATTAATTCATAATGGTAACCTTAAAATTAAAAAAAAACTACAAAGCACACTAAACGCAGAGAAAATGTTAATTATCATTTATATTTGGGGGGTTTCAAAGATGTCAAGGCAAATGACTTTAAATATGCAATGTCACCTCAGTAACTATAGAAAAATAGATAAATATAGTGCAAAATATAGACAGCAGATATAAATTCTCAAAACTGACACATTTTGATAACTAAATTGAAAATAAAATCATTTTTCCTACCTTTGCTGTCTGGTGATTTCATGAGTCTCTTGTTGCATTTCCTTCTGACTGTGCATCCTTTCTTTCATTTCTTTCTTTCTGCACTCAGACCCAACAATTGTCCCTTTCTATTCCCTCCCTCCTTCCTTCCTATGTCCTTAGTGCCCCCAGTGCCTCCTTCCTATGTCCTTAATGCCCCTTCCTATATCCTTAGTGTTCTCGGTTCCTCCTTCCTATGTCCCCATCATTGCCTTCCAGTCTTTGTCTCCACCCCTTCCCCTATGCTCTGGCATCTCTCTCTTCTCCTTTCCTTCCTTCCTTCCCACTCCACCCCATTGTCTGGCATCTCTATCTCCTTCTGATCTCTCTCCTCTCCTTCCATCTCCCCCTCCCACATCTGGCATCTCTTCTTCCTTTCTCTCCTTCCTTCTTCCTGGTCTGGCATCTGTCTCCTCCCCCTCCCCCCATATACCCTGACATCTCTCCCCTCTCCATGGTCTGGTAGCCTTTCCTTTCCCATGGTCTTGGCATCTCTTTCCTCTCCTCTCCCTTCCCTGGTCTTCCTTTTTCCCTCTCTCTTCCCAGTTGGGTGCAGCAGCAGCACTTCTCTTCCCCTAACCCCTCCCCAATTGAGTGCAGTAGCAGCTTTTCTCTTCCTCCCTCGGGTGCAACAGCTTTTCTATTCCCCCCTCCCCCCCTTGGGTGCAGCAGCATCATTTCTCTTCCCATCCCTCCCATCGGCAGAGTCACAAGCTTCCCTCCATTGCTGATCTATCTTCCATAGGTCAGCGATGGAGGGAAGCTTACAACTTGCTTCGGGCCTTCCTCGTTGCCGGGTCCTGCCTTGCGGAAACAGAAAGTAGGCAGGAGTCAGACCTGGCAGCGAGGAAGGCCCGAAGCAAGGTGTAAGCTTCCCTCTGTGTCTCGCTTAGTCGCTGCCCTTAGTGAACTCCTGCTCCAAGGCTCTAACTTGTGCGTGCCGGCTTCCCTTCTCTTCTCCTCCCCCCGGGACGTAACTTCCAGTTTCGGAGGGAAGAGAAGGGAAGCCGGCACACACACGTTAGAGCCCAGAGCGTGGGTTCAGTTTGCATGTGGAAGTCAGCCCGGGAAGGAGCATCGGCGGCAGCAGCAGGATTAGCCGGGCGCGGAGAACACTGCAGGTGTTTGGCGTTGGACCGACCGTCCCCTTGTCCCCACGCACAGCTTCGGGACACTGTCCCTGAAAACGGAACATTTCGGCGTCCCGAAGCGGTGGCTCGGGACAACGGGACGGTCAGTCCAATTACGAGACTGTCCCGTTGAAAACGGGACGTATGGTCACCTTAAGTATCATGCATGCTTTTGGCATGCTGAGCATATTCACTGTGGAAAATATGACACCCCCCCCCCCCCTTATCAAAGTTTTTTAGCACGGGACAGCGAGGTAAATGCTCCGATGTTCATAGGAATTCTATGAGTGCTGGCGCATTTACCGTGCCGGCTAGTACAGCTTGATAAAAGGGGCTTATGCGTGATGGGAAAACACTAAGAATAAAACAGTTGTTTAATACTCATTGTTATTCCTTTGATAAGTACTTAATTTCTAGTTGAAAAAGGACGTGGGGTAAGATGCTTCTTTGTTCGGAAAACCTTTTTCTTTCAATGAGGGAAAAAATGACAGCTAATCAGTGTGCAATAATGCAAGGTCTTGATTACTCAATTTGCCTTTTAATTATCAGACCTTATGATTTTGTGGTTTTGGCATGATAGGTTAGACTTGGGAGGAACGCTAGAAAATACATTACTGTACTGAAAAGGTGGTGGAGGCATTAAATAACCTCTCTGTGCAGGTAATGAAGGCAAAAACAGTTCAAGAAAGTGATGTCTAGCTTTACATATTAGAAGCTTATTTTCTCAATTTTCAGAAACCAATAAAAGCATATCTATTTAAGAAAAGCTTTTCCTCTTGAAATGAGTTGTGTTTTGCCCCTTAAACTAGGAGTAGAGATGGTGTTAGATGTGATTTTTTTACCTTGAACTGTTTGTAAGAGCTTTGTTATATAGTAAGGTTTTTAATTATGCGTATGAAGTTGTAACTCAGCTAGGAGTAAAACCATAGAAGAAGCAAATATGTTAATATTAAATTCTGTATATACTTTAATATAAACAGAGATTTTTGGGCCCAAAAATGAGGGTCGCTGTATATATTCAAGTCAGCACTGACCCGCCACCCTCCCAACCCTGTTTGCAGGCCTTTGCCGGGCCTGTCATGAGACCTGGTAGTCCAGCGGTGGCTGGGACAGGAGAGATCCCTCCTGTCCCAGCCCAATTCTAATTAATTTTATCTCCCTCACGCCTCCCCCATGTACCTTAGATTGGTGTTTCTCAGCGTGCTTGTGGGGGGTATGAGGCACTGAGCAGGTCTCCAGCTCCCCTTCCTCCTCAGTCGCTGCTGCTGCCAGGGATCCCGTGCCCTCCTTCCTGCCCTCCAGCTTTATCGCTTAAGCCAACCCGGAAGGCTTCCCTCCAGTGTTGAAGCTGACATTGCAGGGAAGCCTTCCGGCTCAGTCGGGGATCCCAGTTTTATCCCAGGACAAGCAGGCAGCATATTCTTGACTGATGGGTGACGGCACCGACGGAGCCCCGGTACGGACAATTTTAGAGTGATTGCACTCTAAGAACTTTAGAAAGTTCTAGCTCGGCCGCACCGCGCACGCGCGAGTGCCTTCCCGCCCGACAGAGGCGCGCGGTCCCTCAGTTTCTTAGTTTCCGCGGAGCTAAGAAGACGCGTTTTTCAACGGCTGTTGAAACTTTTTTCTCTTTGCCTTCCCGCTCGCGTAAACTTTTGACTATTTACCTTATTTCTTTTATTTTTTCTATTTTGTAAAAAAAAAAAAAAAAAAATCCTTAATTTTTCTTTAATTTGATCTTTCCCCGGCGGGGCCTTCTGCCACCATCGAAGCCTCGGCCTTCGATTTGGCTGAAGCCGTTTTCCCTTTCATGCCCCCTCAACCGGGTTTTAAAAAGTGCCAGCGGTGTGCTCGGCCTATATCTCTCACGGACCCACACAACTGGTGTTTACAGTGTTTGGGTCCTGAGCATCAGGCCTCTACTTGCACCCGCTGTGCCACTCTAAAAAAACGGACATTAAAAAATCGCCAAATCCAGCAGCGATTACTGTTCGGTGCCGAGATGTCCGACCCCGTTCCATCGACTCCAGCTTCGGCACCGATTCAGTCGGCACCCTCTTCTTCGACGCCGCGTGATTCCGCACCGGCGTCTCACCAGTCAGGTAAGCCGGCTAAGAAGCCTTCCCCGCTGGAGCGTCCTCCGGTCTCGAGTGCAGTGAGTCCAATCCTGCCGACTGTGAGACGCCAGCGGAAGCGCTCCGCCCCTATAGAGGTGAGTCCCTCGACATCGGGCTCCTCATCTCCGGGGCGTCGAGCGGCACCGCAGGTACCGCAGAAGAAAAAGGCGGTACCGGTGCCATCCCTTGATGACCGCATCACGGCCATCCTTCAGGTGCAGCTTAAGGACCAATTAAAACAGCTCCTCCCTGCTATCCTGGCTCCGAACCTTCCGGTGCCGGCCCGCACCGAGCTACCGGTACCGATTGTGGAACAACCTGTGTTACCTGCTTCCACTATTTCGGTACCGCTTCAACTAACCTCATCGGTATCGATGCCAGTTCTTGCACCGGAGCCGAGAGCTCACCATCAATCGGTACAGACTTCGGCACCGGTGCGACCGATAACATCTCCTGACTCAATATCGATGAGGTCGGGTAAGTCGGTGTGCAAAACCCGACACTTACAATCATCGACACCTGAGTCTCGGGACCATGCTTCCCATGTCAGGGATCCTGATCTGTGGGGAGACTCAGAGGAACCCTTTCTTTCTGAAGGCGAATGTTCCTCAGAGGAGGAGGATTCAGCTGTCCCTGACCCATCCTCCAAACAGGTCACTTCCTCTTTCTCCTGCTTTTTGAAAGAGATGTGTGACTCCTTGTCCATTCCTTTGGAGGCTGAATCCAAAAAGTCCAAAGCTTTTTTGGATGCCCTTGATTTTGACCAGCCTCCAAAGGAATTTTTGAAACTCCCTCTTCATGACATCTTGAGGGAGACTTTCTATAAGAATTTAGAGACTCCTTTAACTGTCCCAGGGGCCCCATGTAAACTGGATTCTCTATATAAGGTAATTCCCATTCCTGGGTTCGACAAACCTCAACTTCCACACGAATCCTTACTTGTCGAATCCACCCTTAAAAAATCTTCAGGAGCCAGTGTATATGCATCGGTACCTCCTGGCAGAGAGGGTAGAGCCATGGATAAATTTGGTAAGAGGCTCTACCAAAATGCTATGTTAGCAAATAGAGCTAGCAATTATGCTTTTCATTTTTCTTTTTATTTGAAGCATCTCCTTACCACCATGGCTTCCTTCGAAAAGTATCTTCCTTCACGAAAACATCACTCTTTTCATACCTGCTTGTCGTCTCTTTTTCAATTACGTAAGTTCATGGTTAGATCCATATATGACACCTTTGAACTTACATCCAGAGCGACAGCAATGTCGGTGGCTATGCGTCGCCTGGCCTGGCTTCGGGTATCCGAGCTTGATGTTAATCATCAGGATCGGTTAGCCAACGCCCCGTGCCTAGGGGATGAGCTCTTTGGGGAATCCATGGACTCAACCACACAAAAGCTCTCTGCTCATGAGACACGCTGGAATACCCTGCTTAAAAATAAAAAGAAGCCTCCTCAGCCAAAACCATATAGGCAGCAGTCGGCCTATCAACGCCGCTTCACAGCTCGGCCATTACCTACCACTGCTCAGCAACCCAGGCGTCAGAGGCAGCAACAACGTCAGCCTCCCAGACAGCAGCCACAGCAGCAACCTGTGAAACCACCTCCTCAGCAGAAGTCACAGCCCTTTTGACTTCATTCTCCACAGTATAGCCAGTATTCCTATTCCTGCTCTCCTGCCTCAACCTATAGGAGGTCGACTTTCTCTGTTCCTCAGCCGGTGGGAAGTTATCACTTCGGACCAATGGGTCCTCAACATCATCCGCCACGGCTACTCTCTCAACTTTCAGACTCTTCCGCCTCAAAGCCTGCCAAAAGAGTCTGCTTTGAACAGTCCTCAATCTACCCTCCTTATTCAGGAAGTCCAATCCCTCCTCTTTCTGAACGCTATAGAAGAAGTTCCTTTAGATCAAAAAGGGCAGGGATTCTTCTCCCGTTATTTTCTAGTCCCCAAAAAAACAGGAGATCTCAGACCAATTTTGGATCTCCGCGATCTCAACAAACATCTGGTAAAAGAAAAATTCAAGATGCTTTCTTTAGCCATCCTTTATCCTCTTCTCAATCAAAACGACTGGCTATGCTCCCTCGATCTCAAAGAGGCATACACTCACATACCGATCCATGTAACCTCAAGACAGTATCTCCGTTTCATGATCAATCATTGTCATTACCAATACAAGGTGCTACCCTTCGGCCTTGCCTCCTCTCCAAGGGTCTTCACCAAGTGTCTCATTGTGGTAGCGGCATTTCTACGCTCTCACCACCTCCAGGTCTTTCTTTACCTGGACGACTGGTTAATCAAGGCCACATCCGCTCAAGCAGTTCTACTGGCCACCAACCAAACCATCTTGTTTCTACGAATTCTGGGGTTCGGGATCAATCTACCCAAATCTCATCTCATCCCCACTCAGAGACTTCAATTCATTGGAGCGATCCTGGACACACTCCTCATGAGAGCTTTCCTACCATCCAATCGTCTTCAGACCCTTCAGTCTCTATGTCAGCAGGTGCTTTCACTACCTTCCATCTCAGCCAGGCAAATGATGGTACTCTTGGGGCACATGGCATCTACAGTTCATGTCACGCCCCTCGCACGTCTTCACCTGCGCACTCCTCAATGGACCCTTGCTACTCAGTGGTCCCAAGCGACGGATCCTTGCTCACGACACATATCTGTGACATCATCTCTTCGTCAGTCTCTTCAATGGTGGTTGGTATCCTCAAATCTATCCAGAGGTCTTCTGTTCCATCAGCCTCCTCATCAACTAGTCATCACCACCGACGCCTCTCTTTATGCATGGGGAGCTCACTTGAACGAGTTCCAGACTCAAGGTCTTTGGACAGCCCAGGAAAAGAAGCATCAAATCAATTTCCTGGAACTCAGAGCGATGTTTTATGCCCTCAAGGCCTTCCAACATCTTCTCTTTCCTCAGGTCCTTCTGTTGTGCACAGACAATCAGGTTGCAATGTACTACATCAACAAACAGGGTGGGACAGGCTCTCGCCTTTTATGCCAAGAAGCCCAAAAGATCTGGAATTGGGCCATAGATCACCATCTCTTCCTGAAAGCTATCTACATTCAGGGAGCACAGAATTCTTTAGCGGACAAACTCAGCAGAATTCTCCAACCTCACGAGTGGACACTCGATCCTGTAACTCTGCAGTCTATCTTCACTCAATGGGGCACTCCTCAGATAGACCTCTTTGCAGCTCCTCACAATCATCAGCTGCCCCTATTCTGCTCCAGACTTTACTCTCCTCACCGTCTGGCAGCGGATGCTTTTCTCCTCGACTGGTCGAATCTGTTCCTGTACGCCTTCCCTCCTCTGCCTCTAATGTTGAGAACCTTATTCAAGCTCAAGAGGGAACGAGCCACAATGATTCTGATTGCTCCGAGGTGGCCCAGGCAACATTGGTTCTCCCTTCTACTTCAACTCAGTTCCAGGGAACCTTTTCTTCTTCCTCTGTTTCCTTCTCTGCTTACGCAACAGCAGGAGACCCTTCTACATCCCAACCTCCAGTCTCTGCACCTGACAGCTTGGTATCTCTCGGGCTGACATCTCATGATACTCTTTTATCTCAGCCTGTTCGTTCCATTCTGGATGCCTCCAGGAAACCAACCACTCTGCAATGTTACCATCAGAAGTGGACGAGATTTTCCTCCTGGTGTCTTCTTCATCATCTTGATCCCACTTCCCTGGCAGTGGAGACGTTGTTGGACTATTTGCTCTCTTTGTCTGACTCTGGCCTTAAGTCCTCGTCCATCAGAGTCCACCTCAGTGCCATTGCAGCTTTTCATGAGCCAGTCCATGGAAAACTTCTCTCAGCTCATCCCCTGGTGTCCAGGTTCATGCGAGGGCTTTTCAATGTGAAACCACCTCTTAAAGCCCCTCCTGTTATCTGGGATCTCAATGTGGTTCTTTCTGCCTTAATGAAGCCTCCATTTGAACCTTTGGCTACCTCTCCTTTCAAGTTTCTTACTTGGAAAGTGCTTTTCCTTATTGCTCTTACCTCTGCCAGGAGGGTCAGTGAGCTTCATGCACTGGTCGCAGATCCACCTTTTACGGTTTTTCACCATGACAAGGTGGTTCTGCGTACACATCCAAAGTTTCTCCCTAAGGTTGTCTCTGAATTCCATCTCAACCAATCCATTGTTCTGCCTGTTTTCTTTCCAAAACCTCATTCTCATTCTGGAGAACAAGCTCTACATACTTTGGATTGTAAAAGGGCTCTGGCTTACTATCTAGAGCGTACGAAACCCCACAGATCAGTTCCCCAACTTTTTCTGTCCTTTGATCCAAATAAATTGGGACGTCCCGTTTCTAAACGTACGTTGTCTAATTGGCTGGCAGCGTGCATTTCATTCTGTTATGCTCAGACCGGACTGACACTGGAAGGTTCTGTCACGGCCCATAGAGTCAGAGCAATGGCAGCATCTGTAGCTTTCCTCCGTTCCACTCCTATTGAGGAAATCTGCAAGGCTGCTACTTGGTCCTCAGTTCACACTTTTACATCTCATTATTGTCTGGATGCTTTCTCCAGACGGGATGGACACTTCGGCCAATCTGTTTTGCAAAATTTGTTTTCCTAATGGCCAACCTTCCCTCCATCCCTCTTTTGTTAGCTTGGAGGTCACCCATCAGTCAAGAATATGCTGCCTGCTTGTCCTGGGATAAAGCACAGTTACTTACCGTAACAGGTGTTATCCAGGGACAGCAGGCAGATATTCTTGCGTCCCACCCACCTCCCCGGGTTGGCTTCTTAGCTGGCTTATACTAACTGAGGGACCGCGCGCCTCTGTCGGGCGGGAAGGCACTCGCGCGTGCGCGGTGCGGCCGAGCTAGAACTTTCTAAAGTTCTTAGAGTGCAATCACTCTAAAATTGTCCGTACCGGGGCTCCGTCGGTGCCGTCACCCATCAGTCAAGAATATCTGCCTGCTGTCCCTGGATAACACCTGTTACGGTAAGTAACTGTGCTATTTCAACAGTCCTTCCCACCTTCAGCTGCACTTGTTTGCAGGGACGCAGGCATCGTCTCTTGCACGCTGCATGTGGCTGATCCGGAAGCCTTCCCACTGATGTCAGAGGGAAGGCTTGCAGGTCAGCAGCATGCAAGAGCCACTGCCTGTATCCCTACAAACAAGTGTGGCTGAAGGTAGGAAGGAGGAGCCCAGCTGGATGGCCCTGAAGGGTGCGAGTGTGGCCCTAGAGTGAGCAAGTAAGGGAGAGAGGGAATATCAACATAGGACAAAGGGAGAATGGAGGGGGGATGGAGTGCTTTTGGTCATAGGAGGGGCACGAATTTGAGCCAAAGGCTTAAAGGCAAGGAGGGGGCCACGGACTCGGGACACAAAAGGAAGGGAGGGGGCATGAACATGGGACACAAGGGAAGGAGGTAGAAAGTAGGTACTAACTTGGACATAGGAGGGAGGGAATAGAAAGGAAGAATTGTTGGGCATGGGTGTGTAAGTGAGAGGGAAATAGATGGTGCACATGGAGAAAAGAAGAAAGAGATGAAAATTGGACTTGGGGAGAGAGAGAGGAGTGAGGTAGAGATGCACGGGGAAGAAAAGGATGAGAGGGAGAAATGTTAGATGTGGTGGAGAGAGAACAGAGGGACAGATTGAAGGGGATGCAAGGGGGAGGAATGTTGGACCTAGTGATGGAGGGAGAGATGTGGCATGGTGCTGGAGAGGGGTGATAGAAGGAGAGATGTTGGGTATGGGGCTGGTGGGCAGTGGAGAAAAATGCTGCACATGATCCAGGAGATGAGAGAGAGAAATGTTGGATGTGGGAGAGATGCACTCTGGATCTCTTTCCTCATTCCCATTGCAGCAAGGGAAGGAATGAGAGAAGAACTCATGGCAGCCAATTAGCTAGAGGTTCTGCATGGGCAGGAGCGAAGGAAGGTCGCTCCTGCCGCGATTCACCACTGGACCACCAGGGATACTTAAGATACTCGGGGGAGGCGTGATGGAGATAAAAATAATTAGAATCGGGCTGGGACAGGAGGGATCCCTCCTGTCCCGGCCACCGCTGGACCGTCGGGTCTCATGGCAGGTCCAGTGGAGGCCTGCAAGGCATTGGATGGGGGGAAGGGTACAGAGCCAGGGAGGGAAAGGGGCTGGATGCAGAGCCTGGCAGAAGAGCAGCAAGGGAGGGGGAACAGGGTGCAGAGCCTGGCAGGCCCCACGTTTTATAGTTGAGTCAACCTTTTTTTTTTTTTTTTTTTTGGGGGGGGGGAAGGTTACCTGCCGCTGTATCGGGCAATGGTGCGCCCACATCTTGAGTACTGCGTCCAGTATTGGTCACCGTACCTTAAGAAGGATATGGCATTGCTCGAGAGAGTTCAGAGGAGAGCGACACGACTGATAAAGGGGATGGAAAGCCTTTCATATGCTGAGAGATTGGAAAAACTGGGACTCTTTTCCCTAGAAAAGAGAAGATTAAGAGGGGATATGATAGAGACTTACAAGATCATGAAGGGCATAGAGAGAGTAGAGAGGGACAGATTCTTCAAACTTTCAGAGAATAAAAAAACAAGAGGGCATTCGGAAAAGTTGAAAGGAGGCAAATTCAAAACTAATGCTAGGAAATTCTTCTTTACACAACGGGTGGTGGATACCTGGAATACAATTCCAGAGGAAGTTATAGGGCAGAGTACAGTACTGGGGTTTAAGAAAGGTTTGGACAAATTCCTGCTGGAAAAGGGGATAGAGGGGTATGGATAGAAATTTACTGCACAGGTCCTGAACCTGTTGGGCCGCCGCGTGAGCGGACTGCTGGGCGCGATGGACCTCGGGTCTGACCCAGCGGAGGCATTTCTTATGTTCTTATGTTCTTATGTTTAAATTCAAGTATATAAGGTAAGTCTGGGATGAGCACATAAGGATCCTTCGTTGCAAGGAAGTAAAGAGAAAGAAGAGATTAATTGGAAGAAAATTGGGCAGGTTGGATGGCATTTTCATCCCTCAAAACTGTCAAGACTATTACATGTAGTTTATATCTTGTACATCTATAAAACTAACAACTTAGCACTTTTTTTTTCCTCATGAAAACCATATTTGCCTTGAGGAAATGTGTCCTGGTTAGAACAATGATTTGAGAACTAGAAAAATCGGTGTTCAAATTTCACTCACACTGATAGTGACCTTGGGCAAGTCACTTTGTCTCCCATTTCCTTAGGTACCCTCTTAGATTGTAAGTTCTTTAAGGGAAGAGACTTGCCTCAGTACTTATCATCATTATTGTTTCCAGTAGCATTATAAAATAAGTATTTTCTATCAACAACCAGGGTTGAGTCAGGCTACATAAGGCATTTATTCCTGCACAGTCCAATCGAGAATCTTCCATGGAGAAGCCATCAATCCTTAGATGCTGTCACTTAAGAGTTAAGTTACCCAAAGGGGAACTCCCTTGAGGTTTCCGGGCATAGTGCAGCTGTTTCTGAAGAGGTTGCTTGTGTTAACTCCAGCGAATGTGCTGATAAGCACAAGCAGGCCAGCACAAATACTTTTACAATTAAAAGGAGGTGCTACTCACTCTCCAGGCAGGGGTGGCTGCGGATCATGGGATGATCCCTCAGTGTGTTGAATTTCAAGTGTGCTTCAGTTTCCCATGTTGTTTCTGACACTGTTTTTACACTTTGCAGCTCAATGTCCAGCAACCCACCACCTCCCAGTACACCATTGTGAGCAGTACTGATACACGGACAAACTTTTTTCCTGCTCATCCAGACTTTACCTCCTTAGTCACTAGTGGGAATTGTCTGAGGGCTTCTTAAAGGTGGCCAAAGCTATGTCTTGGTTATATCCGATGGCTCTGGACTGCCAACAGCTGTTTTCACAGCTGAAAGTGGACTCCGCAGTAGCGCAACTGACTAAGCACACCTCCCTTCCTAGTGAAGGCAGTGTAATGCTGAAAGATGCACAGAATCCTTAAGACAATTTGAAGCACTGGCTTTGGGCATCAAAACGGTAGCAGCTGCCTGCTTTGTGGCACGTGCCTGTCATACAAAATTGCGGACTAGTCCCTTGATGCTGGGGGATGCTTGTCCCTGCATGATTAAGGAAAGAATGGATTATGTGGCTGATGCTTTGTGTGACATCAGAGTAACAAGTAAGGTTTCGGCCTACTGCAGCTCCTTGTGACTCTGGGCAAGTCACTTAACCCTTCATTGTTTCAGGTACAAAATAAGTACTGACATATTATATGTAAAGAGCTTTGGTTGTAACCACAGTAAGGCAGTCGGGCCTTCCTACAGCCCCCAGCCTATATTAACAAACTGGTCCTCTATAACCACAACATACTCTTAGCTCTTCCACTGGTAACCTGCTCCCATTTCCTCTCCCCTCTGACTCAGTATCTCACAGGAAATTGCATTCAGCCACTTTGGTCCCAGTTTAAGGAATTCTCTTCCTCTGCATCTCAGCTCACAAATATCACTATTTTTTAAAAAAAAACCAACTTCACCCAACTACTCTGTGCCTTAGTACTCTCCCTCATGGATTACTGCAATGCGCTATTCAACGGTCTCGTAGCAAAGAACCTACAACATCTCCAACATGGACAATCATGCTTCTAAAAAACCTCTGTGCCCATGACCCTTTCTCCCAGACCCTATCATCGACTCACTGGCTGCCCATATGCTGGCTGCCCATATGCCCATATGCTGAGCCTGATGCTAATGTTCAAATCCTTTTAGGACATGGTGCTGGCCTATGTGATGGCTAAGCTTCCTCCGTATGTGCCAAACCGGTCCCTCTGCTCCCGGGATGAAATATATGCCTCAAAACGCTCCCTGGTCGTGCCCTTCGACTACAAACCGCCAAACAATGTTCCTACTCCCACATCATACCGAACCACTGGAATCGACTGCCCTCGCAGATCAGATCCCTTGAAGGACTCCTCAACTTTAGGAAAGCAATAAAAACATACATCTTCACCTAACTCCCCTACCCTTGACCGATGGATCAGAAAGAAATGAATATTGGCATCAAAGCCATGTGTCATGGAAGGAAAACTTGTATTGTAAAATCTTGTACTGTAACTATGGCAAATCAAACCTGTAAACTGTCTGTGTGTGTCAATTAGAATAAAACTTGTACTAGAAAGCTTGCACTGTAAGTCTAACTATGGTAAATTGTAAATTATGTGTACAGTCAAACCTCTGTTTGAGAGTGTTTTTCAAGACGAGCAAAACATTTTCGCAAATCGTGACTCACAAACCGAGCATTGACTCGATTTGCAAATCCCCCTGCCCATGAACGCTGCCTACTTGCTAACCGGCATCGCCCCCCCCCCCCTCGTGAACGCCCACCCAAACTGAAGCCTTACCCCCATCTGGCACCGGCACGCAGCACCATCCCACAGGAGGTGCTGGTGCCGAAGATCGTGCTGCTTGCTGGACTGGGCCTTGAGCATCTTCGCATGCTCAAGGCCTTCTGGCTCCCATCTCTCTCCGAGAATCTCAGAGAGGCGGGAGCCAGGAGACCTTGAGCATGCGCAGATGCTCAAGACCCAGTCCGGCAAACAGCACGATCTTCTGGCACCGGCACTTCCTGTGGAATGGTGCTGTGTGCCGGTGCCAGATGGGAGTAAGGCTTCAGTTTGGGTGGGCGTTCAAGAGGGGGGGGAGATGATGCCAGTTTGCGGGGGGGATGTGGAAGCGCACCAGTGGCCTCAGGGGTGTGGGGGGGGGTCTTTTGGGGATGTGGTAGGGTGGGGTGGAGCAGCGCCGGTGGCCGCAGGGGGGGGAAGGGAGGAGGTGGAACCAATCAAGTGAGTTTCTCTTACTTCCTATGGGGAAACTCACTTTGATATATGAGTAATTTGGTTTACGAGCATGCTTCTGGAACGAATTATGCTCGTAAACCAAGGTTCCACTGTATTAGTATGTGTCAAGTTAAGATAATAACATGTAACGTAAATTATGGCAAATTCAGTACAAATTGTAATCTGTTAAATGTATATATATTATGTATGTTTAACCCGTTCTGAGCTCTTTGGGGATAACGGGATAGAAAACGATTTAAATAAATAAAAACTCATCTCTAGTGTCTGCTTTGAATGATCTCCAACCTGACTACTCTATCGGCATTCTGACCTGTTTTTCCTTTGTACCTCCCTACCTTCTTCTCGCCCCAGATAAGCAGCATAAAATCTGTTTTACTACTTGGGATCTAGGTAGATACTGGGTTGGAAAGAGGATACTGGGCTTAATGGACCTTTGCTCAGTTCCAGTATGGCAATTCTTAGGTTCTTAACTAAGTGGGGTTATGTTGTACAACAGGCTTTTCTCAAGCTGAACAGGACACAGTTGTACTTTTTATCTTTTAGGCCCTCTTGGTGTATTTAAAAATGTTTGCAGGCTGTGGTGTCGTATCAGAATGATTAATGCTTGCTTTTAAACTTAATGTGGCCACAAACGGAGACCCAGAAGCAATCTGGCAAGATAAACCAGTCTTTTGTTTCTCTAACTCTTTAATGACTACTGACAGCTGACATTTACTAACTCTGAAAGTATTTCCTGAGCTGATTTCATCATTAGGCAGACTTCTCCATGAGTCGTTGTCCACCCCCCAAAAAAAATCTGTGTCGCATTAATCAGACATTAATATTTCTGAAAAATAGGAAAGTAAGTTCTTTTTTCTTTTTCTTTTTTTTTATATAAATCTTTATTGCATTTCTAAAGCTAACAAAAATGCAATACAATATCTATACAAATAATAGTAATCATATCAGAATCTTATAATCAATCAGAATCATACAACTTTTTTTTTTTTTTTTTTTAACCCACGCAACCATCATTTTCATAAACGTACAAAAGAAATACCGACCCCCGACCCCTGGCTGTGTGTGTTTATTATACCAATAGAAATAAAGGAAAAGACAACTATAATGAATCCATAAAAGACGTCAATGGGCCCCAAATTAACTCGAATCTCTTAGTATGCCCCAGCATATCCGCATTCATCTTTTCATACCTATAGCTTAAACATAAATTTGCCCACCAAAAAGTAAAGTTAAGGCGATCCCAGTTCTTCCAAATGGCGAGTGGTTAGGAAAGTAAGTTCAATATTAAAGTATGATATGGTTCTAGGAAGGGTGAGGAGAAGATTGAAGGTTTACCCAAAAATGACAAGCACCCACCATGAGAGAGGCTCATTTTCTTTGTAATTTTCTGTGGGAATACACTCAGTAGTTGTTTGAGGATACTCAGTAATTTTTCTTGGCTAATTTTGTTTCGAGCTTGGTAATAATTTGGGCAAGTTAATCCAAGCAGAAATGCATGATGGGAATGGGAGCGGCTGAGCACGAAGCCTCGAACACGTATAGGGATGTAAATGTCATAGCTTCTGTACTATGCTACAACTCGGACATCATTTCTTAATAAGCTGTGAAAATAATTTCTCCTCATTTTTCTTATCACTTTGATCAACTGTGTACAGCCGGGTCACTCGCATCAGAACTGGCTGTATCTAAGATCCGTCTTGATGCAGTTCTGTGTTAGCAGCCTGTTAAATCCACTTTGGATTAAAATTTTTCTGTTCAGGGCTTGTTGCTTCAGCTATAAATGCCTTTATGTGGCTGAGGCTGTTTAACCAAAGGCTTCATTTATTGCAACACATTTTGCTTGTGATGTTACCCTCCTGGACGGATACACGAAACTGCAGTGATGTCTACTTGTTTTTTAAGAAGCAGTTAACCTTTTAATTGGCAGATGGCGAAATGGCTGCTTTACATAACTTGATGTTGAACGAGAGTGACAATGCCAAGTAAACAGGCATTTTGAGATTCAGATCTCACATAAGAGCCATAGAAGACACATTGCTTCTGAGCAACAATGCCAAAGTTTAAAGCAATGTTCTATACATTAGGAGTTCTCCTTTGACAGCTATACAAACTGACTTTTTTCAGTCATGAATGGGTCAAATGACTGCCCATGTTCATCTCAAAGGTTTTTTTTTTTTTGTTGTTGTTCTTTTGCTGGTGTGGCCCGGTCTTTCTAGCTGTATTGTCGCCTGGATAACAACTGAATCCAGAATGACTCTACATGTACTGGAAGGCATTGTAAAGGAGAAATGTTTATACAATCCAAGAACAAAAAACTGAATCCCTAAATTATTTAATTGTAAGGAAGAAGTAATTTAAAGAAGTGTCTGCCTGCAATTTTATGTAGGTATTTTATTAAGTGGCTTAATTAGAGAGGAGTTTTACTATTTCTTTGAACACCATAGAACAGGGGTAGGGAACTCCGGTCCTCGAGAGCTGTATTCCAGTCAGGTTTTCAGGATTTCCCCAATGAATATGAATTGAAAGCAGTGCATGCAAATAGATCTCATGCATATTCATTGGGGAAATCCTGAAAACCCGACTGGAATACTGCTCTCGAGGACCAGAGTTCCCTTACCCCTGCCATAGAAGGATGGTAGTGGGTAATATGCTTTTTTTTATTTCTTTTTTATTTCCAGGAAAGAGGTTGCAGGAATGGATTTCTGTCATTTTGTGTTTCTCTTTGATATCCTTCAACTTCTGTGGCCTGATTCTGTATTCAAGATTGGAACATATCATGACGATCGTGGTTGGAGTGTGTAAGTGGAAAGCCCCTCTATATATTGGATATAAAGTGAAAACTGGAGCTGTGTTGAGCAGGGCCATGCAGTATTTGTTCTGATTGTGTCTGTCTCAGGACATAGTTTTGTAGAAATAATCTCCTTGATAACCCATCTGTCATCTACAAAAGCCCAAAAGAATATTGTCGCCATCAAGCACTACCACCTCTTATGCATGTCTATGTACCATCATTTCACATTAGGTAAGACCCAATTCAATCTTTTGGTTAGTACAGTATTTCCAGGGAATGCGTTCTGAGGTTTAGAACTCTCTTTTTGTAAACTACTAGTGATATCTTTAACACAGTGATCTGGAGATTTTCAGAAATAGGCTATTTATACTGATGCTATGGATTAAAGGTAGGGGCACATATGAAGATTATAATGAAGTTTTGTGGTGGTCAGAAGAATGAAGATTATAATGAAGTTTTGTGGTGGTCAGAAGAATGAATATTGGGTTATGGAGTTTCCTGTTGACAATAAACATTTGTTTAAGGTTTAAAAAAAATATTTCCAAGTACAGTAATTGAAAGGGGGGGGGGAAACCCAACTGAATACTGAAGAATAATTTAAGTCCCCAGCGTGGAAAAAGGGATCTAGTTAAATCGGAAGAAGTTCTGCTGTTCATGGCAAAAAAAAAAAATGAGAACATTTTCCATTTGTCTTTTGTGGTCTCATGTAAGAAAAAGTCAGAGAAAAAGCTTGTCCACGTATAGTTGAGCTTAAAAAGAAATCAGACAGTTAAAATAACTTTAGACACATATGAGTTGGATTCAAAATGTGCATGCACTGTTGCCCTTTAGATTTTGATTTCTGAATGTCCTCTGATATGTCACAGGAAGGGAACACCTAAGAGGGGGGATGGAATTACTTTCCTGTGTCCAGTGTTTCCAATAGATACAATTTGAACATTTTCTACAGCTGACATCTTGAAAGGTCTAGGGAAATTTTAATCAAAGTCAGATGTTTCTTCCTAGAGGTATTTTTAGGTCCTTCAGTTTTCAGGTTCAGGGACATATTGCTTTAAGTCTTGGGTATATGCCTTGCAGTTGGAATTGAATGATTCATCGTGGCCATTTAATCATAACTGCGATGAAATGGCTGTCTTCATGGGGCCACCGATGCCTCTCTTCTCTACCTTCCCACATCCCTCATGTACCTCCCAAAATGTTTGCCGTTGCGAACAGCATTTTCCACCTGCTGCTCACACCAACCTCAGCTCCCTCCTGACCTCACTTCTTTGGCGTGGGACAGAAGGGAGTCGAGGCTGATGCGAGCAGCAGGTGGAAGATGCTGTTCGTGCTAGCGAACATTTCAAGAGGTATGCTTCATGTGGTGGGGAAGAGCAGGGGGCCACTGGAGCTCCTCTCTTCACTCTCACTGCTCTACTCCTCTGTGGCCCTGTTAGCTGCGGCAACGTCAAGGACAAGGAGGATGGATTTGGGGGGAGAGGTGTGGAAGGGCTTACCCTCCCCCCCAAAAAAAAAAAAAAAATGCTGAATTGGATCCTGACTCGATTCATTGCGATGAATCATCCTAGACCCCCGTGCAGATGCCTAAATGTTCAAGGACAGCAATTTTCTAATATTACACTTTTTTAAAATAATTATGTCCTGAGCACGTACTCTGGTCTGTCTACTTAGTACAGCTATTTCAATAGTTTAGATCAGGGGTGCCCAATAGGTTGATCGCGATCGACCGGTAGCTCGCCAAGGCAAAGTGAGTCGATCATCCAGGACTCACTTTGCCTTGGCGATCTATCGGGCCGATCAGTCTTCCTCTCCCCGACGTCAATTCTGCCGTTGGAGAGGAAGTTCGGGCCAGCCAATCGCTGTCTGGCTGGGCGGCACTTCCTCTCCAACGGCAGAATTGACATCGGGGAGAGGAATGCTGGTCGGCCCAAAGCAGGGAGAGCATGGGGCGGCGGTGGCTTTGGGGCCTGTTATCCATTGGTGGCAGTTTGGGTCCTGTTCCCCGATGGCAGTGGCTTGGGGAAGGGCAGGGAGAAAGAAAGAAAGAAAGAAAGGGGGCAGGCAGGGAGACAGAAGGAAAGAAGAGAAACAGAAAAAAAGAAAGGGGGCATGAAGAGAGAAAGAAAGAAAGGTCAGGGAGAGAGGAAGAAAAAGTTGGGGGAGGGAATGAGGTGTGGAGGAGAGGAAGCATACAGGCTGAAAGAAAGATTGGATGGCACAGTCAGAAGAAGAAAGTGCAACCAGAGACTCATGAAATCACCAGACAAGGTAGGAAAAATGATTTTATTTTAAATTTAGTGATAAAAATGTGTCTGAATTTATATCTGCTGTCTATATTTTACAATATGGTCCCCTTTTACTAAACCGCAATAGTGGTTTTTAGCGCAGGGAGCCTATGAGTGTCGAGAGCAGTGCTGGGCATTCAGCGCAGCTCCCTGCGCTAAAAACTGCTATTGTGGTTTAGTAAAAAGGGAGCGGGGAGGGGTATTTGTCTATTTTTGTATGGTTGTTACTGATGTGACAGTGCATAGAGTCATCTGCTTTGACCTCTTTGAAAAAAACCTGGAATAGGAATGATAATTAACAATTGGACAATGTAAATAATCTTCTCTGCTCTATTTTGTCGATTCCTTTCAGTATTTTGAAGGTCTCTATCATATCCCCACGCAGTCTCCTTTTCTCAAGGGAGAACAATCCTAGTGTTACGAGGACAGACTTATAACACTAGGATTGTTCTCCCTTGAGAAAAGGAGACTGCGTGGGGATATGATCGAGACCTTCAAAATACTGAAAGGAATCGACAAAATAGAGCAGAGAAAATTATTTACATTGTCCAATTTGACACGGACTAGAGGACATGTAATGAAGCTAAGGGGGGACAGGTTCAGGACTAATGTCAGGAAGTTCTGCTTCACTCAGAGAGTGGTTGACACCTGGAATGCCCTCCCAGAGGAGATTATGACGGAATCGACCGTCCTAGGCTTCAAGAGCAAACTAGATGCATATCTCCTTAAGAGAGGCATATAAGGATATGGTGGACTATACTTGGTTCCCAGATTTTGAAGCAGTTTGACCACTGTTTGCCGGTCTCAGTGTCCCTCCCCGACGAAGGAAACGAAACTCGAGTCGGGGGGACGGGAAAGAAATTTGAAATCATGGTTGTGGATTTTAACACTACACGTTAACACTTTAATTTGGTCACTGATGAGGTTTAACAAAGACAAGTTTATCTACACTAAGCCTCCCCATCCAGATAAGTACTATCTTAGTGTTATAACAGGCTAAGAATATTGAGGGAGGGCGGGGACAGGTGGTTGCAATGATGGTCCCCTTGTTAAACCCATTATAGTGACTGCACTATTTATTGGGCAAAAGGTCTGAGCACATCACCTTATGATATATATTCATATTATTTTATTTCTAAGACACAATATATATAAGAAGACATAACTGTGATTAATAGGAGTGTAATACCAACGTGAAAAGTCACAGTATAAAATAGAATATCTCCCCATATATATCGGACTATAAATTAAGCCAGGTGTACACCTGGCAGGGCCTCCGTGTGTGCGGATCGCCGGACTTGATGGACCGAAGGTCTGATCCGGAGAAGGCAGTTCTTATGTTCTTATGTTCTTATGTTCTAATTCTATGCGTACAGTGTGCGTTGTGTTTTTTTTAAATTTTATTGTTGGTAGATCATTTTGACTTGGTCATTTTAAAAGTAGCTCGCGAGTCAAAAAAGTGTGGGCACCCCTGGTTTAGATTATCTGTTTAGTCTGAATGTGCAGTTGCAGGTTAGCCTGCTATTCTCACAATATCTAATTAGCTTACCTATAGAACCTACTCATTGTTAACATTGCATAATGATTTAGAACTCTGAAGCGCATTTACTGTTGGGTTCTGAGATCTGGAATATTAAGTTTTTCTGCTAGCTCAGTTGAATGTGTTCCACAGGCTCCACTATTTTTTACTCGGCCTAGACAAAAATCCCCATTATCCCAGGACAAGCAGGCAGCATATTCTTAACGTATGGGTGACGTCACCGACGGAGCCCCGGTACGGACACTTTTAACTAGAAAGTTCTAGTTGGCCACACCGCGCATGCGCGAGTGCCTTCCCGCCCAACGGAGGAGTGCGTGGACCCCAGTTTCTTCGTTTCCGCGGAGCGAAGAAGACGCATGTGTTTTCAACGGCCGTTGAAAAATCTACTTTTGCCTTCCCGCTCGCGAAATTCTCCACTTTTTTTGCTCTTTTTCCCTTCGGGTTCCTTTTTCGTTCTTAAAAAAAAAAAACTTTGCTTTTGTTTTTTCCCTTATTTTTTTAGGCCGGCCCCGGCGGGGCCTGTTGCCACCATACAGGCCTCCGGTTTTGATTTTGTGGAGGCCGTGTTTCCCTTCATGCCCCCTCAGCCGGGCTTTAAGAAGTGCCAGCGGTGTGCACGCCCGATCTCTCTCACTGACCCGCACAACTGGTGTCTACAGTGCTTGGGTCCAGAGCATCGGGCTGACACCTGCACCCACTGTGCTACTCTTAAAAAACGCACATTAAAAAATAGGCAGATCCAGCAGAATATCCTTTTCGGTACCGGATCTGCCATGAAATCTGCCGCGCTGTCGACGGCACCGCAAAAGTCGGCACCGACTACTTTGATGACGCCTGATCCTTCCTCGGGGTCACTGGCACCAGGTAAGCCGGCTAAGAAGCCTTCCACTTCCCTTGAGCGCCCTCCTGCCACAGCGGCGACGCCAGTCCTCCCGGCATCACGCCGATCCCGCAAACGCTCCGCCCCGATTTCGGTGAGTGCCTCGTCATCGGCCTCCTCATCGCCGGGGCATGGAGCGGCACCTATGGTACCGAAAAAGAAAAAAGTGGTACCGGTGCCCCCTCTGGACGACCGCATTGCGGCCATACTCCAAAGCCAATTGCAGGAGCAACTAAAGCAGCAACTCCAACACCTGTTGCCAGCAATGTTGGCCCCACTCCTTCCGGTACCGGACCGGCCCGACCCTCGCACCATACCACCGGTGTCGACCCCATCGGTACCATTAAACACATCCATGCCGGTGCTCGCGGCCGAACCACTCAATCCTCCCGTGCAACCACGCTCTGATGCCGACCCTCCCCGACATCAAGAACGACACCGATCCCCCCCGAGACCGGGACCGGCACCGCTCTTCCTCCCCCGGTACCGTCTCGATGCGCTCTGGCAAGTCTCTCTCTAAGACTCGCCACACTGAGCCATCCACACCACCGTCCCGTCCTGCACACCCCAACGTCAGGGACCCGGACTTGTGGGAAGAATCCCCACCCGGTACTGAGGATGAGGCTTCGTCAACGGACGAGGAACCCTCGATGGTCGATACCGGTTCCAAACCTGAACAATCCTCATTCACCAAATTTCTTCGGGAAATGTCGGCGGCTCTTTCTATCCCATTAGAGTCCGACTCTAAAAAGTCCCAGGCCTTTCTCGATGCCCTAGACTTTGAACAACCCCCCAAAGAATTCCTTAAGTTACCCGTCCACAACATCTTACGGGAAACTTTTTACAAAAATTGTGAAAACCCTCTCACTGTACCGGGAGCCCCTCGAAAACTGGATAGTTTGTACAGGGTCATTCCGATCCCGGGGTTCGACAAACCTCAACTACCCCATGAATCTCTTTTAGTCTAATCCACTTTAAAGAAGACCCAAGGCTCCAGTGTTTATGCCTCCACCCCTCCTGGCAGAGAGGGCAAAACTATGGATAAATTTGGCAAGCGACTTTATCAAAATGCAATGCTTGCCAACAGGGCTAATAATTACACCTTTCACTTCTCCTTCTACATGAAGCATTTGGTGCAACAACTTTCATCCTTGCAAAAATATATCCCTGAGCGTAAGGTCCCCCTTTTTCAACAACAAATTTCCAGCCTACTTCAACTACGGAAATTCATGGTTCGCTCCATTTATGACTCCTTTGAGCTGACCTCTCGAGCATCTGCCATGGCTGTTGCCATGCGGCGTCTGGCCTGGCTGAGAGTTTCTGATCTCGACATCAACCATCAAGACCGCCTGGCGAATGCACCTTGTCTTGGTGATGAACTCTTCGGGGAGTCTCTGGACTCCACAACTCAGAAACTCTCGGCTCACGAGACCAGGTGGGATACTCTGGTGAAACCTAAAAAGAAGGCTCCGCCTGCTCGCCCCTACAGACAGCAGTCCTCCTACCAACGCAGGTTCTCAGCCAGACCTCTCAACCCGCCACAACAGCAACCTCGCCGACCTCATCAGCAGCATCAACCTCCGGCTCGCTCCCAGTCTCACCAACCTGCCAAGCCTCTCCCTCCGTCAAAACCATCTCAGCCCTTTTGCCTCTTTTCTCCAGGGCATAGCCAGTCTCCCACCATCGTTGCCTCTTCCTCAGCCTATCGGAGGACGTCTACAATTTTTCCTCAGCCGTTGGGAGGTCATCACATCAGACCAGTAGGTCCTCAACATCATTCGCCATGGCTACTCTCTCAACTTCCAGACTCTTCCACCAGACAATCCTCCCATAGAGTCTGCTTCTCACTCCTCCCAATCCCTCCTCCTCCTGAGGGAGGTCCAATCCCTCCTTCTTCTCAATGCCATCGAAGAGGTACCCTGAGACCAAAGGGGTCAGGGATTCTACTCCCGCTACTTCCTGGTTCCCAAAAAGACAGGAGACCTCCGTCCCATCCTCGATCTCCGGGACCTCAACAAGTGTCTGGTCAAGGAAAAATTCAGAATGCTCTCCCTTGCCACGCTTTATCCTCTTCTTTCTCAACACGACTGGCTATGTTCCCTAGACCTCAAAGAGGCCTACACTCACATCCCAATCAATCCGACTTCACGCCGCTACCTACGGTTTCAGATACAGCACCATCACTATCAGTACAAAGTGCTACCCTTTGGCCTCACATCATCACCCAGGGTGTTCACCAAGTGCCTTATTGTGGTGGCGGCCTCCCTCAGATCTCACAACCTCCAGGTGTTCCCCTACTTGGACGATTGGTTGGTGAAAGCACCTACGTCTCCGCTTGTGCTACAAGCCACTCAGTACACCATCTCCTTCCTCCATCTCCTGGGGTTCGAGATCAACTACCCCAAGTCGCACCTACATCCCACACAGCGACTTCAGTTCATTGGTGCAGTTCTCGACACCACTCTGATGAGGGCGTTTCTCCCCTCCGACCGCCAACGGACTCTGCTCCACCTCTGCCGTCAGGTACTCCTTCATCACTCCATTCCAGCTCGGCAGATGATGGTCCTCCTGGGCCACATGGCATCGACGGTCCATGTACTTCCTCTGGCGCGACTCCACCTCAGGACACCTCAGTGGACTCTAGCCAACCAATGGTCACAGACCACAGATCCTCTTTCGCATCCCATCTCTGTGACATCGTCTCTTCAGCTATCTCTTCAATGGTGGTTGAACTCCTCCAATCTTTTCAGGGGTCTACTCTTTCATCTACCCCCTCACTCTATGATCATAACCACAGATGCCTCCCCCTATGCATGGGGAGCTCACATGGGAGACCTTCGCACCCAGGGACTCTGGACCCCTCAGGAGCGTCAACATCACATCAATTTCCTGGAACTCAGAGCCATGTTCTATGCTCTCAAGGCCTTCCAGCACCTTCTCTACCCTCAGGTTCTGCTCCTGTGCACAGACAACCAAGTCGCCATGTACTACATAAACAAGCAAGGCGGCACCGGATCTCTCCTCCTCTGTCAGGAGGCCATCCGCATCTGGATCTGGGCCACGGCCCACAGTCTCTTCCTCAAGGCTGTCTATATCCAGGGCGAACAGAACTCCCTGGCCGTCAATCTCAGCCGCATCCTTCAACCTCACGAGTGGACTTTGGATCCTCCCACACTCCGCTCCATCTTCGCTCGGTGGGGCACTCCTCAGGTGGACCTCTTTAAAGCTCCTCACAACCATCAGCTGCCCCATTTCTGTTCCAGACTCTTCTCCCCTCATCGTCTGGCCCCGGATGCATTCCTGCTCGACTGGACGGATCGGTTCCTCTATGCCAGGGGTGTCAAAGTCGATCCTCGAGGGCCGCAATCCAGTCGGGTTTTCAAGATTTCCCCAATGAATATGCATGAGATCTATGTGCATGCACTGCTTTCAATGCATATTCATTGGGGAAATTCTGAAAACCCGACTGGATTGCGGCCCTCGAGGACCGACTTCGACACCTGTGCTCTATGCCTTTCCTCCGCTACCTCTGATGTTGCGGACGTTATTCAAACTCCGCAGGGACAGAGCCACCATGATTCTCATCGCCCCTCGGTGGCCTCGCCAACACTGGTTCTCCCTCCTGCTCCAGCTCAGCTCCAGAGAACCCATTCCTCTTCCTGTGTTTCCTACTCTACTTACACAGCAGCATCAGTCTCTACTGCATCCCAATCTGTCCTCGCTCCACCTGACAGCCTGGTTTCTCTCGGGCTGACCTCTCCAGAGAATCTGTCTCAGCCTGTCCGTCGTATTCTGGATGCCTCCAGGAAACCAGCTACCCTCCAATGTTACCATCAGAAGTGGACCTGGTTCTCCTCTTGGTGTCTACTACAACACCACAACCCCACCTCATTGGCGGTGGAAACTGTACTGCACTATTTGCTCTCTCTGTCCGACGCTGGCCTCAAGTCTACCTCAATCAGAGTCCACCTCAGTGCCATCACTGCGTTCCATGAGCCTATCCTCGGAAAACTTCTCACGGCTCATCCACTGGTTTCCCGGTTCATGAGAGGCCTCTTCAATGTCAAACCACCTCTGAAGCCTCCCCCAGTCATCTGGGACCTGAATGTGGTTTTATCCGCCCTCATGAAACCTCCTTTTGAACCTCTTGCCACAAATTCTCTCAAATTTCTTACGTGGAAGGTGCTTTTCCTCATTGCCACCACCTCTGCCAGGAGGGTTAGTGAGCTGCATGCACTGGTTGCAGACCCACCTTTCACGGTTTTTCACCATGACAAGGTGGTTCTGCGTACCCATCCTAGATTTCTTCCCAAGGTGGTCTCGGACTTCCACCTCAACCAGTCCATTGTCTTGCCTGTCTTTTTCCTGAAGCCCCATTCTCATCCTGGGGAACAGGCGTTACACACGCTGGACTGTAAGCGTGCCCTTGCATACTACCTTGACCGTACCAGGGCTCACCGCTCGTCCCCTCAGCTTTTTCTGTCCTTCGACCCTAACTGTCTAGGTCGTCTTGTTTCTAAACGGACACTTTCAAACTGGCTTGCTGCCTGCATTGCGTTCTGTTATGCTCGGGCTGGTCTCTCACTGAAAGGTGCTGTCACGGCCCACAAGGTCAGAGCTATGGCTGCTTCTGTGGCTTTTCTCCGCTCCACGCCCATCGAGGAGATCTGCAAGGCTGCCACTTGGTCCTCAGTTCACACGTTCACTACCCACTACTGTCTGGATGCCTTCTCCAGACGGGATGGACACTTCGGCCAATCTGTGTTACAAAATTTATTTTCCTAATGGCCATCCCTCCTCCCTCTCTGTTAGCTTGGAGGTCACCCATACGTTAAGAATATGCTGCCTGCTTGTCCTGGGATAAAGCACAGTTACTTACCGTAACAGGTGTTATCCAGGGACAGCAGGCAGATATTCTTACGTCCCACCTACCTCCCCGGGTTGGCTTCTTAGCTGGCTTATCTTAACTGGGGACCACGCACTCCTCCGTCGGGCGGGAAGGCACTTGCGCATGCGCGGTGCGGCCAACTAGTTAAAAGTGTCTGTACCGGGGCTCCGTCGGTGACGTCACCCATACGTTAAGAATATCTGCCTGCTGTCCCTGGATAACACCTGTTACGGTAAGTAACTGTGCTTTTTCAGGCATGACACATCAAACAATGTAACCAGCAGAAGACTACAAGAAAACAAAACGAAACTGCAGGAAAATGGACAGGGTGCAGGAATTTATTAAGATAACATGAAATTAAAAAATTAAAACAAATACATGAGCCACATAAAATACATCGGGGGCTAATATGTGCAGAATGTTGGTGTTTTGGTATAGATGTATGCTGGTACTTTTTGTTTCCTTCAAGTTTTCACATAGTGAAGCCCATCCTTGTCGCAGAGCCTGGCAGGTTATCCCTGGTTAGCATGCAAGTTTTGCGCACTTAGAATTTGCTTCTCGGCATACTGCGTTGCTGCAGAATATTTTCTTGTTAATCTTGTGGTAGAAGCTGTGCATTGACCCCTGAAGGCTGTCTCATACAGGAGGAGGGATAATGTACTGAGTCAGCTTCAATTCCCCAGACTCTAGCACTAGACCAGTGATCTCCAACTCAAACCCTTTGCAGGGCCACATTTTGGATTTGTAGGTACTTGGAGGGCCGCAGAAAGAATAGTTAATTTCTTCTTATTAAAGAAATGACAATTTTGCATGAGGTATAACTCTTTATAGTTTATAAATCTTTCTTTTTGGCTAAGTCTTAATAATAATATTGTAATTTATAGGTAAAGAGACATATGATCAAGAAACTGTTTTATTTTACTTTTGTGATTATGATAAATATACAGAGGGCCTCAAAATAGGACCTGGCGGGCCGCATGTGGCCCCCGGGCCGCGAGTTTGAGACCACTGCACTACACTGTCCCTTAGCTGTGTATGCATTTTTTTTGTTTGTTTGTTTATATATTTGATTTGAAGTCTCAAGAATCTTTATATCCAATTTCCAGTTAGTGAACATAACTAAATTCATCTCAAAAGCATTTAATGCATATGAAACAGACTTCCTTTCCACAAAAAAAGGTCTAGGTGTCAGTATGAAATTTTAAGGAAGTAAAGCTTTAAGAAACTATTTCAAGATGGTGATAGACAAGAACAGTAAAGAAATTTTTTTTTTTAAATGGAGTTTAGGTTCCGGTATCATCACCAAACTGAATGGCAGGTTAGAGCCAGAGCTCTGATTCCGGTGAGTGGTACTTGTGCGGCAGCAGTCCGGAGGGTGTGTGCGGCTGCAAAATGCCTTCCAAGAAGAAATGTGATGAGGCGCGACAAACAGACATGGCGATGGAAAAATGCGGCCTATGCCAGATGCACGGAACCTCCAGCACGTCACTGCGTGAGTCCGGGGAAAGTGGGTCGGAGGAGGAGTCAGAGCGGGGCACCTCTCCTAGATTGCGGTGCATGGAGTCTTCCTCGGCAGCGGTGACTAAAGCAGTCCTCCAGCAATGGACATATGATATTAAGCAGGAGGTAGCCGCAGTAAAAGGGAAAATTAAGGACGCTGTAAAATAAATCAAGCGGGACCTGGCTGATCTCATGGGGAGAGTGGAAGAGACAGAGTGTCACATAGGGAAGCAGAAGGAAGTGGCTCAGGAACTGAGTGGAGCATTTGAAGTGTCCCAAAAGGACTGGCAGGACTGTTATAACCGGGTGGAGGACCTGGAAAACAGGTCCCTAAGAAATAATACCCGCATCCGTGGGGTGCCAGAGTCGGCAGATTACTCTGATGCCATAAAGGTGGTGCAAGAGATATAAAAATGGAGATTAGTACAGAAGATTCCTGCTGGGAAGAGGATAGTAATCTGTACATAGTTGCAGTTTTATCCCTGTCCCTGCCCGATCCCATCGCAAGATTCACGAGAAATGACGACAGCCATTCAAGGAGCGGCGCAGGGACAGGCTGGAGTACAAAAAGTTTGCTCCCGCCTTGTGCGTCGCTGGCTGCAAGATATGATGAGGCAGCCGTCCAGCAAGAGAAGGGCAGGAGCGCAGAAAGCTCACTTCTGCCGATACATTGTTGGACCACCAGAATTTTAAAAGGTACCGGGGGAGGAGGGTAAAAAAATAGTTAGTCGGCTGGGACAGATCCCCCCTGTCCCGGTCTACCACTAGACCACCAGAGAGGGGACAGGGTACAGGGCAGGGCGGTGGCAGGGAGGCGGGAGAGGGGCTAGCTGCATAGCCTGGTAGGGCAGGGAGGGAAGGAGGCTGGGTTCAGAGCCTGGTAGGGAAGGGGGACAGAGTGCAGAGCCTGGCAAGGAGTGTGGGGTTGAATGCAGAGCCTGGCATATTTTATTAAATATATTAGTACACAACGTGGTTCAGAATGGTGTTTTTTTTCTTGGTTTTCCTCCTCTAAACCTAGGTGCCTTTTATGGTCAGATGCGTCTTTTTTTTTTTTTTTTTTAATAGTGTGAAAAATACGGTAATCGTTGTAGTGAAATTTCTGGAAGTGCTGTACAAGTTTGCTTATACCCTGGACTACATTTCTTACTGTGTGGCACCAGTTGCTCTAGATAAATGTGTTTATCACCTGAAGATAAAACAAAAAATCTGGGTACATTCCAAGGTACTAAAGAAATGTGTGATTGTAAATCCTGAATGTGCGATACCTACAAAGAAACAACTGAACAAAGAGAACAGGAAGCTGCTTATTCTACTGTAGTCATATTTAATTTGCAGAAATGTTTGTGAAATATTTGGGAGCTGCTAGCCTGCTAATTATTTTTTAAAGTTAACTGGGACCAACCAAGATCCAGTAGTGTGCAGGAGACTCCAGGTGGATTTAGACATTGAGCTTAATCCTTTTTACATTTAATATGTGCATAAACCAGCATTTAGATTATTTTAATTAGTTTTATTTAGGCTGTACAGATACATTGATGAAATTACTTTCAATTAGCACAAAAAGTGGCAGCTAAGATGATTTGGGGGGGCTGTGGTATGTAAGTTTAATAATGTTTCTCTTGGTTACACCAGGAATTAAATTAAGAATATCAGATGGACTATACAGTTGTGCTCATAAATTTACAACCTCTGGCAGAATTTGTTTAAAATATATATCATTTGTAGAACATGAGTGATAGACAAAACACATTTCTTTTATTTTTCATGTGTTTTAAATTAAACCATTATACATCACAGAATATAACAATCATTAAACAAACCACAGCAATAAAGAAATAATAAAATGGTCCTGTTCATATCTTTAGTTCTTAATATCATGTATTGCCCCCTTTTTGCATCAATGATGGCTTGCAGTCTTTTCTAATAGTTGTCAATAAGGCCTTTTTATTTTCTCTCATTTTAAAGCTACCCATTCTTGGCAGAAAGCTTCCAGATCCTATAAATCCTTTGGTTGACTAACATGAATTGCATGTTTTGAGTTCTTGCCAAAATGGCTTAATGATGACAGGAGACTGTGATGGCCCCTCCAGAACCGTCAAATTTTTTTTTTTCTGCTACAGCCACTAAAGGGTTGACTTGGCCTTATGTTTCAGATCATTGCCATGTTGGAAAGTCCAAGTTCAACTTCCTGACTGATGAATGCAAATTCTCCAATATTTTCGGATAAGATGCTACATTAATTCTGCCATCAATTTGACTATGTTAAAATGAGGAAAATGGTTAAAAAGCAGCTAAAAGAGTCTGTGGCAAAAGTCAGAAGTATAAACCAGGTGTGGATGTTGTTCAAAAATATTATCATGGAAGCGCAGACCACATAATAAAGGTAGAAAGAAGAGAAAACAAGAGCCGGCATGGTTTTAAAGGGAAATGAAAGAGGTTATTACAGCTAAGAAAACGTCCTTTAAAGAAAGGTAAAAGGATCCCAATGAGGAAAACAAGACCTTAGGAAATTGGAAAACTGGGCACCCAGATGGCAGATGAGATTTAATGTGGATAAATGCAAAGTGAAGCATATTAAGAATAATCCAAATCATAGTTATCAGATGCTAGGAACCATCTTGGGGGGGGGGTCAGCGCGCAAGAAAAGGATCTGGGTGTTGTTGTAGACAATACGCTGAAGCTTTCTGCCCAATGTGTGGCGACGGCGGCTAAGAATGCAATCAGGATGCTAGGAATTATTAGAAAAGGGATGGTTAACAAGACTAAATGTTATAATGCCTCTATATCACTCAATGGTGCGACCTCACCTTGAGTATTGCGTTCAGTTCTGGTCTCTTTATCTCAATAAAGATATATTTATTCTTTCAATTTTCTATACCGTTCTCCCAAGGGAGCTCAGAATGTTTACATGAATTTATTCAGGTACTCAAGCATTTTCCCTCTCAGTCCTGGTGGGCTCACAATCTATCTGATGTACCTGGGGCAATGGGGGAATTAAGTGATGTGCCCAGGGTCACAAGGAGCAGCGTGGGTTTGAACCCACAACCTCAAGGTGCTAAGACTGTAGCTTTAACCGCTGCACCACACTTTCCCCTTTAACCACTGCACCAGCGGCACTAGAAAAAGTTCAAAGAAGAGCAACCACGATGATAAAGGGGATGAATCCTCTTGTATGAGGAAAGACTAGAGAGGTTAGGGCTCTTCAACTTGGAAAAGAGATGGCTGAGGGGAGAAATGATTGAAGTCTACAAAATCCTGAGTTGTGTAGAATGAGTACAAGTGGATCGTTTTTTTTTGGGGGGGGGGGTTTTCTGCATCAAGATTTACAAAGACTAGGGGACACTTGATAAAGTTAGAGCAATGCTTTTAAAACCAATAGGAGGAAATATTTTTTTCACTCAGAGAATAGTTAAGCTCTGGAACGCATTGCCAGAGGATGTGGTAAGAGCAGTAATATAGCTGGTTTTAAAAAAGGTTTGGACAAGTTTCTGGAGGAAAAGTGCATAGTCTGCTTTTGAGACAGACATGGGGTGGTAGCATAGAATGCTGCTACTATTTGGGTTTTTGCCAGGTACTTGTAACTTGGATTGACCTCCACGAAGACAGGATACTGGGCTTGATGAACCATTTGTTTGACCCAGTAAGGATATTTTTATGTTCTCAATAAGCAGCTGATAGGGTGAGGGAAGGGAAAATGTGTGTGTGTGTGGGGGGGGTTCTATTATAAAGAGTATTGATAGCTTTTAGTTCAAGGACAGCCTGAAGTTTATAATGAGGGGAGGGGGTATGGCAGTAACTCGGAATTGGTACGTGGTGCCTCCCCACGCTCAACCCAATAACTTGTAGGCTGAATATACGTTGAATTCCAGTCCCCAAGGGCCAGCTTTTAGAAAATGCTAAATATGTAAATGAAACCCTAAACTAGTGAGCTGTATGCAGGTAGCTCTTAATGAATATTCATTGTCTTAGTGGTGGAAAACCAAACCTGTAGGTGGTCCTTGACAGGTCAAAGTTTGAGACCCCTGCACTGGTATTTAAAGAATGAGTTTTTAAAAAGCAATGTAGGTATGTATATCTTTTACCAGAAGTAGAAAGATGCAATCAATGTTTGCAGCTGAAAGTGCTCTGGTGACGCTCTGCAGTAATATAAAATAAACAAATAGCAGAGAGAAACAGAAGTGGTTTTTGCTCTTTGCCCTCTTGCAGTTTTCTGGATCAGGGCAGTCCTGCTGCATATTTCCAGAATTTGCTGATAAGAGAGTCAGAATACTGATAATAATATTTAAACAGCACTAAATGATATTGTGTTCTATGCAAATACAGATAGTGTGAAAATCTGTTTTTAATCTGCTTGAAAAGGTGCAATAAAGCAATAGAACTGCCAGGTTTGTGTAGTGTATATTTTGTTTTCTTCCTTGTAACTGAGCTGTGGGTTGTACATACATAATTTAGCTCTGTAGTATGGAGAGTTAACATTTTCATATGTGCTTCTTGAGGATATTTTAGTCGTTTTTCTTTTAAATCATTTGTGGGTTTATTTTTCCCAGGCCTGGATGCCTTATCTGTGAACACCTGGGTTTGTACTGGTGGCAGGGTGTCTGTGTGTGGACTCTAGTACTCACCATTGTATCTTAAAAGAAACATTCACAGTGGTGCTTTAAGAAGACGCTGAGCTTTTCACATAGCTCCTGGTATGTTCAAAACTAATTATTCTGAAAGTTACTATGCCAAAAATGGGAGAACACTGAGGAGGCGTATGTGGTATTTTCAACGATAGCGGAGAAAGGGCTAGATTCACTAAGGGCACGGCTCTGATCCATGTCCGGGAGGCTGACTCATGAATCGCCCTCATACAAATGAATCGCCCTCATACAAATGAGGGCGATCGGAATCACGCCCCCAATCGACCGCTCGGATCGCTTTACAGTGATCCTGACGCATGCGCAGACCATCTGTAGATGGTCTGCATATATGTTGGCCCTCTGTGCCCGGCAGAGGAGGAAACCTACAACCAGAATGAATAACCAACCTGATTTTATTAACAGTCTTTTAATCCCGTATGTAACGTCAAAATCCCTCCGTTCCACTTCTCAAAATCTTTTAGTTATACCATCATTAAAATCAATAAATACTTTACGCACCAACAACTTTGCTGTCACTGCCCCTTCTCTTTGGAATTTACTGCCTATATATCTCCGTAACGAATCAGATATAAAACTATTTAAAATAGAATTAAAAACATTTCTATTCCGAGACGCTTTTTGTTAAATGCCCTTTTTTTTTTTTGACAATCTTTTTACCTAACCTATTGTTTTAGCCTTTATGACTTTACCTATCCTATATTTATTGAAGTTCTTCCCCATCTGTCCTTTTGTTGCCGTATGTTTGTGTAAGTCACTTGTCTTCCCTGTTTTAATATGTTTAACCTGTTTTTGTGTAATTTTATTATGTTAACCGCTTAGAAATTGGATTAAGCGGTCAAACAAATTTTTAATAAACTTGAAACTTTTTTTTTTCGCAAACCCGTGGTTTTAACCTGCTTTAGACCTGTGAATTAAAACCATGGGCTTGCACTGCAGGGAAAGGTAGGAGAGATTCGGGGCAGAGAAGCAGGGCAGTCGGAAAGGACCTGAGCGACTGGTCCTCAGCAGTCACTTATTTTTGATCGGTCAGCCCAGTCAGTGTCCCTACATTTTTTTTTTTTTTTTTTTTAAGTGAATCCCTGCCTGCCTGCATTTGCATGCCGTTCCCCCTCATTTGCATGCGTGGATTGAAGGATGATCAGGACAGAGGTTAGTGAATCGGGTCGGAGGGAAATCGGGTCACAAAGGGGTCGCTAAGTGATCGGAAGTTAATCGGTGGGTTTAGTGAATCTAGCCCAAAGTCTCAAAAACATTGTGACATGCTGCCTTAATAATATCATAGTGCAGACCCTGTCAAAGAACCAGGGTATATATAATTTACTCAAAAGACGGGAAAGAAAAAATAATTATGAATAACCCAAAAATATTCTCACATCTACAATTTCAAACCCACGACTATGGTGATTCAAAAATACTTAATGCAACCTATTATTCTTCACATCTGCTCGGAGACATGAAGCTCTGTGGGAAATGACCCCCATCGTGGAGCTTACCCTGTTTCTTTCTTGATGTATAATGACCTTTCACTTTAAACAACTATACTCAGTAACCAAGAGAAATGAGAGTAAACCATTTATCTCAAAAACAGTTCAAGGGGTCCTGACCTGGCCCCGTTTCGATCTCGTCCTCGGGGAACCCACAAAAAGGGGTTGCTACTGGAATACTTTCAGAATTTGTTCGTTGAAATGTTTCTGAATGGCAACAAGCCTACTTGGCTGGCTCCGGTGTTCAGTCTCTACAAACAATATGTGCATGATGAATCTTCAATACTGTGTGTTCCATTAAATATAATAATAGTACTTTTATATATTGTATTCTAATAAAGTTTAAGCGTAAAGGATGAGTGCCTCACTCACTCATCCTTTATGCTTAAACTTTATTAGAATACAATATATATAAGTACTATTTATTATAGTTAATGATCACACAGTATTGAAGATTTATTATGCACATATTCGTAGAGACTGAACACTGGAGACTTCACAGGAGGGAAACTGCAAGGGTTACATCGTTTTAACAATCTTTTTTGCAAGAGAGCATTAATTTCCTTTTGTAGATCTTTTCCTTTGACCTTAAAATCCTGACTTTAGCGCAAGGATTTTGCCACAGGTTTTTTAAGGGAACTGGTGGGAAATTCTCATATGCCTGCTTACCCAGCCTTTCCCCTTCTAGGGGCAAATGCACAGAACACAAACTGGTGCAAAATACCAGGTTACAGAGCGATTCAGTTTTATTTGGCAATGCTCAGCACAGACGGCATGCAAATTACATGCACGTTGTTTGTTTTGAGGATCACCAGTAAAAGGGGAAAGAACATGCCTAGCCCCTGTGCACTAGAGCAGTGGTTCCCAACCCTGTCCTGGAGGACCACCAGGCCAATCGGGTTTTCAGGCTAACCCTAATGAATATGCATGGAGCAGATTTGCATGCCTGTCACTTCCATTATATGCAAATCTCTCTCATGCATAATCATTAGGGTTAGCCTGAAAACCTGATTGGCCTGGTGGTCCTCCAGGACAGGGTTGGGAACCACTGCACTAGAGCAGAGCAATATGTCCTGCTCCTGTGTGCAGGCCCAGTAGAGTGCAGAGCCGTTGATTGCCAGAGCTCCAAATAAGTAGCAGCAGAGATGAAGCCTCTGTGCTATGGTTAGTTTGAGAGTCTGGGTTGGTTTTGTTTTTGTTTTTTTTTTCTTTGTGTTCCACTGTGATTTTTAGATGCAGCTGTAAGTCGTGGGACACACCACGTAAACAAGTAAATGTTTAGAATTCAGGTAAAATATATATATATTTTTTACCTTTATGGTATTGACAGCTTCAACTTGCCGGAAAAGTTTGCGCACTAAAGGGGGGGGGGCATTTTGTTACTGTGCATTACACAGAATGCTCATTTTAATACTAATGAGCTCCTTGTAATGCATTTGCATGGGATTTTCGGTAGTTGGTATCGCAATTGATAAAAGCTGCTAAGAACCCTTTAGTGCATTGGAAGGTGAACTAATTCACAAGCTAGAGTGCCTACAACCAGGGGTGGGTCATTCCGTGTTAAGTGGTCTTTTGAAAAGTGCCCCACCTCACCATCACAGATTTTCATGAAACTTTGTATGCTGAATCTTACATGACTCAAATTACCTTTTGTAAAATTTTCCACTGGTGGATCTTAAACCTTTACTGAAGAGTTCGGTTGGGTCATGTAAGATTCAACACACACTCAAGCTTCATCAGAATAGACCACTTGGCATGGATGCTCTTGAACATCTGCCTCCTACTGTCTTACCAGAGTAAAGCAGACAGAATTGTTATCCTACAACTTTGTAAGCTGACTCTTGTTCTGGAGAAAGCATATTCACTAAAGTCAGGGGATTTGAAAGTTCAAATGAAAATCTCTTCAGAAGAAAATTAATGCCCTCTCTCAGAACAGGCTGTTGGATGGAGCTACTTGAAAAGCTCAGGATAGAGAGGTATAAAATTTATATTGGTTTATAATATCCACCAGTGCGTTATAAATGTTTGACCCTGCCTGCAATGGTTACACTTAAGATAGCATGGCATGTAGAAGATAAAAGATGAAGGGGGCATGCCAGTTAATCTGGCTAGTTAAACTATCTTGGGAATTTATATAATGTATGTCTTTATGGCAAAAATACATTATTTATCACCTCACTGCTTAAAGACATGAGTCTCCAATTGGGGTCGCTGGGAGGTATGAGTGTGCCACTGCTCTTCAGATAGAACCAGCCTATGTTTTCTATTTTATCTTTAGTATTTTTTAAAATCTTTTATATCTTAAAAGTACGTACATTAGTCCTGTTTGCATTCTGCATAGTACACAGAGGGAACAGTTCTTTCTGCACGTACATCCCATTCAACAGTAATTCTAAATGCTGCTGAAACTTCCTGCTCCATGAGAAGTCACACCTAGTAACAAGTGTATAGCTACGGTAAATATTTTTGCTGACATTCTTTGGCAGCAAGTCACGCAACTAAAAATGTTATACTAAGACTTTTGTCATGTTCTCTATGTACAAGATTGGACCAGAAAGGGAAAAGTTGTGTTTTGGTTGTGTTGGTTTATTTTGTTCTTTTCTCTTCCTCTGACGATATGTTTGGGTTTTTTTTGGGTTTTTTTTTGCTTGTAGCTCTAGCTCCCTTCCTGTAAATATGTTCTTCAATAACACCATCCATATACACCCTCTCACAAACTCCTTCATATGGTCTGTGGCCTTCATAATCGCCGATGTGGATCTGTTTGTTTGTTTTTTTGGAGGGTGCCCTCCATTACCTTAGCAGCACAAGCTGCAATCCAAGTTTCCAAGTTTATTATAAATTTGATATACCACCTTATCATATATTTCAAGGTAGTTGTACAATAACAATTGGGGTAATACAAATAATATACCATAAAACTGAGGAATAGTGGCTCGTGGCCAGTAGGGGGTGATGTATCAACATAGAAGGCCAGAAACAAGACACATGACTGGACAAACAGATACAAAAGGAAAAAAGGGAGAACTGCAATAATATTTAAAGAAAAGAAAGGATACCAGGAAAAGGACAACGGGGTGGGGATGTAACAAGTAGGTCCAATGCAAAAGGAGTAAGAAAAGTTTAAAAATCCTTACAAGGACATCTAAACTTGGAAAGCATTTTTAAAAAGAAATGTCTTAAGAGATGACTTTAAATTTCTCGAGGGTTGTTATCTCTCTTTAACGTGTTTGGTACTGAGTTCCAAAGGGTTGGAGCGACTACAGAAAAGATAGTATTTCTCCTAGTATTTATATAGCTTAGGGATGGAATTGATAATAGATTTTGACCAGAGGATCGAAGAAATGAAATGATCCCTGGATCACATATAGAGGTGCTAACATCAGACCCTATACCAGGTGTTCTCAGCCCAGTTCTCAGGACGCATCAAACCAGTTTCATTTTCAGGCTATCCACAGTGAATGTGATTGAGAGAGATTTGCATACAGTGGAGGCAGTGAATGCAAATTTCTCTCATACATATTCATTGTGGGTATCCTGAAAACCTGACAGGGTTGAGAACCCCTGCCCTGATACTGCACTGCTGAAACTGACAGCACTATATTATCTCAAGTAGGCTTGTTCAACCTACAACCTGTGGGCCAGAATCCAGCCCACTAAGTGCTTTTGCTGACCCTCAGAAGCTTAGCAGTTCTTGTGCTTACTATGCGATTCCTTCTCCCCACCATGACTCGCCTGTTTGTACACTTGAGCCATACGGTGCCAGGAGTTCAGATTGGTCTTGCACTTTTCAAATCTTGTGAAACTTAAAACTGCAAGATCAACCTGAAATTCAGGCACTATGCGGTTAAGGAAACGATATGCACTTCTTTACAGCCTCATGCACTGTGGTTATTTCATAAAATTTGCATCCTTGAAGATACAACATATATAATTTTTTCCAGTGGTCTACTTGCTTGTATGTAATTGAGTGCCACTGACAGAATTTTCAGATGATGAACAGTACCACAGTGCTCATCAGTAGTAGCCATGATTAAGAAGGATCCTAAGGTCCTGATTCTCGCAACACGTGTCCTGATTGCAGGCAGTGGTAGTCGTCCTATCACCATCTGGCAGCCAATCTAGGCAGGAGGCCTACATTGTAGGCCTCTGTAGCACGTCTACAGAGATGCCCAAGGCGGGGTGTGGATATAGTTTCGCTTGGAAGTGGCCTTGGGTGGGCTTAAGCGTCGGTACATGTCTCCTTAGACGCAAGACAGATACCTTAAATGTAGACCTTTCAAGATGCTAGCCTACATTTAAGGCATCTGTCCAGGAGTGTAGACAACAATTCTGAATAGGACATCGATGCGTGATAGACATGCATTTGGCTGCTGATATTGGCATCTTATACAGAATCAGGCCCTAAGTGTTGCTTTGTCTGTAGTTTGTATTATGCAGACATGTTGCAAGTGTGCTGGAATTCTAAAGGCCCATTTCAAACTGTCAAGGAATAGGAAGAAATTTTTAGTCTTTTTTCCCCTTGCACCTCTCCTCCTGCCATAGGCTAAAGCACTATTGATCTTTTATGGATTCCTTCTGATAGTAGTGACTCCGGCCCAGATCTGCTCTTTTTGTTGTTGTTGTTGTTGTTGTTAATACTGTATCTGACCCATCTCAACTCTTCTGTCTCTCTTGTTTTTATTGGGTGAGGGAACAGATGAGAGGGGTGAACATGGTGAACCACTGGGTTTTAAAAATTTAATTTAGTATTTAATCTCAGAAAAATGTTCTGGTTGTCAGCTAAAGTCAAGATATCAAAATCTAATTTAAACTATTAACATTTTCTATATAAAGGGTGACATAATCCAATCATTTTTTTCTAGTTTGTTGAAGGGTTCTTTTTGGTCCCTAAAGCACCCAGCAGATTTAATGGGGAGATCACAGAAGAATCTACCTGAGTGGTTCCCAACCCTGTCCTGGAGGACCCCCAGGTCAGTCGAGTTTTCAGGATAACCCTTATGAATATCAGGGAGCAGATTTGCATGCCTGGCATCCCCATTATATGCAGATCTCTCACATGCATATTAGGGCTATCCTGAAAACTTGGGGGTGCTCCAGGATAGGGGTGGGAACCACTGGGCTACCTGGATGATAATTTCTGGAACATAAGACTTTTCGTTCTGGGACAGGCCAAAGGTTCATCAAGCCCAATATCCTGTTTCCAACAGTGGCCAACCCAGGTCATAGGTATCTGGCAAGATCCCAAGGAGTAAAACAGATTTTACACTGCTTATCCCAGGAATTATCCCAGGAATAAGCAGTGAACTTCCCTAAACCATCTCGATAATGACCTATGGACTTCTCTTTTAGGAAATTATCTTGTCTGATCCTTTTTTTTAACCCAGCTATTTTATTAGTCTTGGGTACCCAAATAAATTCATGTAAATCATTCTGAGGGAGAGCGGTATAGAAAATTGAATGAATTAATAAATGCTGTAATTCCACAGCTTAATTTGTGCACCATCAGATTTAATCTGCTACCAGTTCAGTGCATTCTCTAAAAGCCGCCTCCTATACCTTGTACGTGTCACTGCATTTAGTTTTCTTTAAAGTTGCAGGAATCATCACCGCAGATTTTGCGTCTGGATTGGTGCACTGGGGAGCTGATACGTGGGGATCTGTGGAACTGCCCATTGTTGGAAAAGTAAGTTTCAAAGATACCATGCAAATTAATTCTAGCCAGGAGAGTCGCTTAAGTGTACATTTTGGTACTGTTTGAGCACAGAAGCAGCCATGAGTCATTTGAAAGGTCAGATGCCATATTGCTTCCTGCAGGATGTCTTAAAAAAATCCTTTTGGTAACTGCTAATGGCCCTGATGAAAAGACCTCTGTATATATTTGGGGGAAACGGGGCTACACTGACCCCTGCTAGCTATAAGGGGGATTGTCACTTTTCATGCTAGATTTAACAACTGGTCAGCTAAGGGAGAGAGGTATGGCCAGTAGGAAAAAGGAGGTATTGATGCTGAGACCTCATTTAGAATATTGTATACAATTTTGAAGGCCGCACCTTCAAAAAGATATGGAAAGGATGGAGTTGGTCCAGAGGAAGGCTACTAAAATGGTGTGTGGTTTTGATATCTTTAAGTCTGCCCCTGTACGCCTTATCACAATCTGTATATTTTGGAGGAAAGGCGGGAGAGGGGAGATATGATAGAGACGTTCAAATAACTAGATAATGTAAATGTGCATGAATCAAGTCTCTTTCATTTGAAAGAAAACTCTGCAATGAGAGGACATAGGATGAAGTTAAGAGGTGATAGGCTCCGGAGTAATCTGAGGAAATACTTTTTTACGGAAAGGGTGGTAGATGTGTGGAACAGTTTCCTGGAAAAGGTGATGGAGACAGAGACTGTGTCTGAATTCAAAAGGGCCTGAGATAGGCACGTGGGATCTCTCGGAACAGAAAGATAAATTATTAAAATAGAGTAATTTTGGAAAATATGAATAGGGTGGGGAATCTCCGCTTGGTTAATTTTCCCAGTGACTTATTATCTCCCGAAATATTGTTAAGGAAATTTCTTAAAGAGATACTGGGATTACCCAATGCAGAGACCTTTCCAATTAATAATTATTATTATCCCAGGACAAGCAGGCATGATATTCTCACATGTGGGTGACGTCATCTACGAAGCCCCGATGCGGACAGCTTTTTTCAAGCAAACTTGATTGAAGATTTAAGTTTGCTCTGCTGCTCCACGCATGCGTGCCTTCCTGCTCCACTAGAGGGTGCATCCCCTCCTCGTGGTCTCCAGTTCAAATTTTTCCGCTGAGCTTAGAAGTCGTGTATTTCTAGGCTCTGCCCCAACTGCCTTCTAGCACCGCGATTTTTTCTGGTTTTTTATCGATTAAGTCGCTGTGCGCGTTTTTTTATTTTTATTTAATTGTCCTGCTTTGTTTTAACCGACCCGGAGGCTTCCGGGTCGCCGCGGCCGCGTGGCTACTTGGGCCGCGGCCAGTTTCATTTTCTATGTCCCGGCCTTTGACCGGCTTTAAAAAGTGCACCCGGTGCGAGCGACTTTTTTCCACCACAGACCCGCATCGCCGGTGCATCCTCTGCCTGGGGGCCACCCATCCAACCGATTCTTGCCCCCAGTGCGCTACTTTTCAGAACCGGGTCCTCCGTCGAAGGAAAGCCCGCATGGCGGATCTTTTCACCGCCGACCAGCCCACTACCTCAGCCTCGAGGTCGGCCTCGGCCCCGACTACCTCGGCACCGCCTCGAGACTCGACCCCGAAGTCCTCGGGTTCGCAGAAAGCCTCGGCTCCGGGTAAGTCTCCTCTTCCTTCTTCAGGTTCCGCGCCGGCGAAGAAGCCAGCCTCGGGGACACCGGCGGCGCATGGCGGAAGTTCCATGCCTTCAGCCCCGGCGAAGTCTTCCAAGCCCTCGGGACGTGCCTCCACCACCCGGGAATACTCAAAATCGAGGTCGCCCTCGGTGGAGTGCACTGCAGCATCGGACATGCCCTCGATGCTGTCCGTGCCTGTTTTTCAGGACATGCTCCGGGCGATGATCTCGTCGGAGATGTCCGCTGTGCTTACCCATCTGCAATCGACCTCGACCTCGCGTGCGCCGGACCAGCCTTAGCCTCGCGTCGAGCCCCCTCGGGGCAAGGTGCGCCAGCCTCGCCGCATCTCATCCTCGTCGGATTCCTCGCCGAGGCGCTTGAGACGCTCTCCCTCCCCGGACCGCCGCGGGGCAAAGCGTTGCGCTAAAATGATCGAAACCTCGAATCGCCGTACCTCTAAGAAGGCCCGGAGTTCCCCCCACTCTACGAGGCTGCTCCCCGGCGCCTCGTGCAGGACCGCTGAAGGTAGCGGAGCTATCACTCTCCAACCCTCAGATTCTCCTAACTCCCCCTCGGTCCGGGGCTCCGAACCGAGGTTCCAGGCTTTCGCTGAGGGAGTCCGGATCCAGGTCGCCGACTCGACATCGGTCGGTACCTCGTACCCCGGCATCGTCCCCGAGGGGCTCCTCGAGACGACGCAGGTCCCCGACCCCGGAACACTTTCGCAGTGCCTCCCCGGTCTCGGAGCACGGGTCAGAGCTTGAACCTCGATATTCGAGGGAAGCCTCCCCGTCCTTCTCCGCCCGACGGAGGTCTCATTCACCATCCCCACATGGGGCTCTGGGAACGTCCCGCCCCTCCTTCACTCGCTTTGTCCAGGACATGGGCCATGCTCTGGACTTAGACCTCCAGTCCAACTCAAGATACTCTAAGGAGTACCTGGCAGAGCTGGATATGCCATCACCACCCAGAGAGTCCCTTCGCCTACCGCTCAACCCAGTACTCCAACAGGCCTTCATCAGGAATCTGGAGACCCCCTATATGGTAACGGCTGTTCCCTCCAAAATGGAATCCAAGTATCATACAGTACCCTGCCCGGGGTTTGAACACCCACAGCTCTCCCATCAATCGCTGTTGGTAGAATCTTCCTTAAAAAAGGCTCACCCCCTCCCGGGTCTCGGCGGCTGTCCCACCAGGTCGAGAGGGTCGGACCCTTGACAAATTCGGCAGGAGACTGTACCAGAACTCAATGATGGCCTCTAGGGTGCAAAATTACACCTTCACCTTCACGTCCTACCTGAAACACCTCATTGGACTGCTAGGAGCCTTTGCGACTGACTTGCCGGCCTCCCGCCAAGGGGCCTTTGGCCTACTTTTGGAGATGTTCTCCAACCTACGCCTCCATTTATTCCACGCGGCCTATGATGGCTTCGAACTTTCCTCTAGGGTGGCAGCCTTTGCTATCGCCATGCGCCACCTAGCTTGGTTGCGCCTGGTCGACATGGACCCCAACTTACAGGACCGGTTGGCTAACCTCCCCTGTGTGGGCAAAGAACTGTTTGATGATACCATCGAGGCAGCCACGAAACGCCTTTCTGAACACGAACGCTCGTTTGCCTCCCTCGTCCGGCCCAAGCCAAAACCGCCTGCGTCCAGGCCATTCAGGGCCCCTCTGCGCCGCTACCCACAAAAATCTACTCCCGATTTCTCGCGGCCTCCACTCCGACGTCCGCAAGCTCACCATCGGGCTCCGCCCAAGTCCCAGCCGCCTGAGATTGCAAAACCATCCCCGTCCTATTGATGGGATACGCGGATGGGGGCTGGCCCCCTCCGCCACAGACCCAGACACCCTTCCCATCAGGGGTCACCTCCGAGCCTTTTATCCACGCTGGAAACAAGTCACGTCGGACGCATGGGTCCTTGGCGTGATCTTATCAGGATACTCTCTCAACTTTCGGGAGATTCCTCCAGACAGCCCTCAAGGGTGTGTCCGCCCAATCGGACCCAGCTACCCCTCCTTCTCTCAGAAGCTCGAGACCTGCTTCGCCTGCGGGCAGTGGAGGTGGTTACCCCCGACCAACGGGGAAAAGGGTTCTACTCCCGTTACTTCCTGGTGCCGAAGAAGACGGGAGACCTGCGCCCAATTCTACACTTGAGACGACTCAACAAATTTCTGGTGCGGGAAAAGTTTTGAATGCTTTCCTTACTGATTCTCTATCCTCTGATCGACGAGAGCGATTGGCTCTGCTCCCTTGATCTGAAGGAAGCTTACACACATGTTCCAGTGCATCCCGCTCACCGCAAGTTCCTGCGTTTTCAGGTGGGAGACCCTTTGGCCTGGCATCATCACCTCGAGTCTTCACGAAGTGCCTCGTGGTGGTCGCAGCTGCCTTACGCTCTCAGGGTTTTCAGGTATTCCCCTACCTGGACGACTGGCTGATCAAAGCCCCGTCCAGGGAGGGGGTTATCTCAGCGACCCGACAGACTATTATTTACCTTCAGGGTCTGGGATTCGAGATAAACTTTCCAAAATCCCAGCTGCGCCCCTCTCAGTCCTTACAGTTCATCGGGGCCGTGCTGGACACGGTTCGCCTCCATTCCTTCCTCCCCCCTCCACGTCTAGAGGCGTTAGTAAGTCTGAGCCGAAGGATTTCGCTGCTGAACTCGGTATCAGCACGGCAGATGATGACTCTTCTGGGCCACATGGCCTCTACCGTCCATGTCATACCCTTCGCCCGTCTCCACCTGAGGATCCCTCAATGGACCCTGGCCTCTCAATGGCACCAGGACCGGGACCCGATCGATCGTCCCGTGACAGTGACTCCTTCCTTGCAACGATCGCTCTGTTGGTGGGCCGACTCTTCAAATCTTTCCAAAGGTTTGCTCTTCCTCGCCCCCCCACACAGCATGGTACTCACCACGGACTCGTCGGAGTACGCTTGGGGAGCTCATCTGGATGGCCTACGCACTCAAGGGATGTGGTCGGCAGAGGACCGTCGCTGTCACATCAACGTGCTGGAACTTCGGGCCATCTACCTCGCCGATGTGGCTTTTGAACATCTGCTCCACGATCGGGTGGTTCTCGTCCAAACCGACAACCAGGTGGCAATGTACTACGTAAATAAGCAAGGGGGAACAGGGTCATGGTCCCTCTGTCGGGAAGCTCTGCGCCTCTGGAAGTGGGCGATCTCCAACAACATCTGCCTTCGAGCGGTGTACATACAAGGAGAACGGAATTGCCTGGCGGACAGACTCGGACGCCTCCTCCAGCCTCACGAGTGGTCACTGCATCTCAGACCTTGCACCAGGTGTTCGAAAAGTGGGGGACTCCTCAGATCTGTTTGCCTTCCCCCTCAATCACAAACTGCCTCACTTCTGCTCCAGGATGTGCTCCCCGGACCGCCTAGAGGCCGACGCCTTCCTCCTGGATTGGGAGGGAAGGTTTCTGTACGCATTCCAGCCTTTTCCTCTGATTTCTGCGGACACTGGTCCATCTCAAATCAGTGCGAGCCACTCTGATCTTGATTGCTCCTCGATGGCCGCGCCAGCCTTGGTTTTCCCTTCTACTTCAACTCAGTGCCAGGGATCCGCTGCTTCTGCCTCTGTTTCCCTCTCTGCTATCGCAGAGTCAGGGTTCGCTGTTACATCCCAATCTTCAGTCTCTACATCTGACTGCTTGGTTTCTTTCCCCCTGACTTCCCTTCCGGTGTCTCAATCAGTCAGGGAGATATTGGAGGCCTCGAGGAAAACCTCGACTAGAATCTGCTATTCCCAGAAGTGGACCAGATTCTCGTCCTGGTGCTCCTCTCACCGCCAGGACCCGGTGTCGGTCCCTGTGTCATTGGTCCTGGAGTATTTGCTTCAGTTATCTCACTCCGGCCTGAAGACCAACTCCATTCGAGTACATCTTAGTGCGATTGCTGCCTTTCATCAGCCCCTGGAGGGGAAGGCCCTTTCACTCCATCCCTTAGTTTCTTGTTTCATGAAAGGTCTTTTGAATGTTCACCCTCCTCTCAAACCTCCCCCGGTGGTTTGGGATCTCAATGTGGTTCTGGCTCAACTCATGAAACCTCCATTTGAGCCGCTGGACGAATGCCATCTTAAGTTTCTCACTTGGAAGGTGATTTTCCTGCTTGCCCTCACTTCCGCTCGGCGGGTCAGTGAACTGCGGACCCATCTTTCACTGTATTCCATCATGACAAGGTGGTTCTCTGCACTCATCCTAAGTTCTTGCCTAAGGTGGTGTCTGACTTCCACCTCAACCAGTCCATTGTCTTGCCAGTGTTCTTTCCCAAGCCCCACTCTCATCCTGGAGAGGTGGCGCTCCACACTCTTGACTGTAAGAGAGCGTTGGCCTTTTACCTTCAACGCACTCAATCTCATCGGACAGTTCCACAACTGTTTTTGTCCTTCGACCCTAATCGGTTGGGTCGCCCAGTTTCCAAGCGCACCTTGTCCAACTGGTTGGCTGCTTGTATTTCTTTTTGCTACGCTCAGGCTGGTCTCGCGCTGCATGGTTGAGTAACGGGACATAGGGTCCGAGCGATGGCAGCTTCGGTAGCTTTCCTCCGGTCCACACCCATTGAGGAAATCTGCAAGGCTGCCACGTGGTCCTCGGTTCATACTTTCACCTCCCACTACTGCCTGGATACATTGTCCAGGAGCGATGGCCGTTTTGGCCAATCGGTATTGCGTAATCTATTTTCTTAAATTGCCAACTTCCCTCCGCCCTTTTTGGTTAGCTTGGAAGTCACCCACATGTGAGAATATCATGCCTGCTTGTCCTGGGATAAAGCACAGTTACTTACCGTAACAGGTGTTATCCAGGGACAGCAGGCATATATTCTCACAACCCGCCCGCCTCCCCGAGGTTGGCTTCTTTGCTGGTTATGTGAACTGGAGACCACGAGGAGGGGATGCACCCTCTAGTGGAGCAGGAAGGCACGCATGCGTGGAGCAGCAGAGCAAACTTAAATCTTCAATCAAGTTTGCTTGAAAAAAGCTGTCCGCATCGGGGCTCCGTAGATGACGTCACCCACATGTGAGAATATATGCCTGCTGTCCCTGGATAACACCTGTTACGGTAAGTAACTGTGCTTTACATTCCGCAAAAAAAAATACAATCCGACCAGAAGGAGGATCATCTGGTCACAAATGGAATAAATTTGACAGAATTTTTGGAAGATAGTCAAGATGTGATTCAGAGTAGATCCACCATGGTAATAACATGCATGAGTGAGATAGATAAGATGTTGATAATGAAACTTTATTTTAAAAATAGGTTAACTAAATTTTGTGGAGATTTAGTTAGGATTTTTCCTGATGTCTCGAGAGCTACGCAGTTTAGGAGGAAGGAATTTTTGAAATTGAGAGAGAGTTTTAGCTCTTGAGGCATCATTCTATTTAAAATTTCCATGTAAATGTCTTGTTCAATTACAAGACATTGAATATGTATTTTGGGAGAATAATTGGAGGAAAGTCAGAGTCCCCAAAATAAGGAATGGTTAAGATTCGATGAATCAGTAACCAATTCTTAGTTTTCTTTACATTTAAATGTTAGTTGATCTTTAGGTTTGACTCCCCAAATTTCATGGGCTTGAAAAGGAATTTTGTACTGTATGTATAATTATTGTAAAATTAAGTGAAATAATCCTTTTTCTTTGGTATCGTTTGATATTATAAATTGTTAAATTTTGCATAAATAAAAAATAAATAAATAAGAGTAGAACGTGCATGCGAAGTGAAAGTAATAGAGTAGACATGCACCCTCAGGGGTCGATCTGTGCTTAGTGATTACAATCAAAGACAGATATACCAAGCACCCAACTCAGACGCGTTAAGTTTTAAGGATTCTGATTATAATCCTGTGTGTTACTATTTTGTCACTATAAGCCTGGCTTTCATAGAAAGCGGTGGCAGGTTGGTTTTTTTGTTTGTTTCAGAAGGTTGGGCAGTTGGAGGGGCTATTTTTACCCATTTGGCACTACAGGTAAAATGGAATGCATAAGTGTGGTAGTGGGTCTTTTCTCTCTGGCACTGCTTGGGTGAGCTAATGGACAGCTGTTCCGAGCTGGTGCTGAACTTATATCTGAGTGCTTGAAGAAAAACCAAATTAAAGTTTTGGACTGGCCTAGTCAAAGTTCTGACTTTAAACCCAATAGAGATGCTTTGGCAGGACTAGAAATGAACAGTTTTGGCATGAAAACCTACAGATGTTCCCTGAATTGAAGTTTTGTTTGCCAGTATGAAAACTGTTCATTAATCATATTTTTTTCCTCATAATACGTACCATGTAAGAAAGTGTAATATTTGTGTTGGCCAGTCAGCGAGCATTAATGATCAAGGGCTACTGAATCTGGCTTCCAAGTTTGAAAATAAAGCATATTTCTCCATATCTCTTTAGAGCTCGTCCCTTAGATGATGGGCATTATACTAGCTACTACAGGCACCATGGCTTAATAGTGTATGGCCCTCTAGTGTGTGAATTCTCTGCTTTATTTTAAGTTGCAACAGCAAATTTCTTCCCATCTGATTATAAAATTGCATACAAACCTGTACAATGAGACTGTTCTTTACTGAGGGAAGATTCTCAAAACTTGCTAGCAAAATTCAGCAACTCGATGTAGTGACCGTAGAGGAAGCGATTTTATTTTACGGGCGATTCTCAGCATAAGAGCATACAAATTATATGCACACCATTCGTGTGGCGAATCGCTGGTAAAGATCGAGAGGAAATGTGCCCAGCATTTGTTCAGAAGAGTAATCGCTAAGTACAGCTCCCCCTTCTGTCAAAGCTGCTCTCCCTGCTCCGATCAATTAAGCCATAGGTCTCCCTGAGTCCTGCTGGCTCAGCTGATTGACCGACAAGGAGAGTAATCGAGGGAAACGTTCCCCTGACAACACTTCCCCTCATCTGCCGCTGCCCAGCGTCTCCACAAGATCAACAGGAGGGATGGCCACTCCCTCCCACTGCAGCTGGGGTCCCTTGACAACCTCAACACCACCAGCAGGAGGGATGCCTCCTCTCTCCCATCACCGCTGCTGCCTTCACCCCCCCCCCAAACAACCTGCTGACACCCCCAGCAGGAGAGATGCCCACTCCCTCCTGCTGCTGGGGTTCCCCCCCATACCCCCTTTACTTTTTGGATGAAGACCAGCCAGAGGGATGCCTACTCCCTCTGGCCGGCAGGCCCGCCTCTTCAAAATGGCGGACCTTCCCCTTCCTGATGCATCCTGGTATGCACCAAGGAGGGGCCTGATTGGCCCAAGTGCCCAAGGGAAGTAGTTGGGGGTGTGAGGGACCCCAGCAGCAGGAGGGAGTGGGCATCCCTCCTGCTGGGGGTTTCAACAGGTTGTTGGGGGTGGGCGATGGTGACAGTGAAAGGGAGTGGGCATCCCTCTTGCTGGGGCTGTCAAGTAGTGGGCAATGGCGGCAGTGGAAGGGAGTAGGCATCCATCTTGGCAGGTGTGTTGAGGGACCCCAGCGGCGGTGGTGGGCATCCCTCCTGCCTATATTTGATTCGAGGATCTCTTTTTTTTTTCTTTTTTTTTTTTTTTCAATTTGTTGGGGAGGGGGGAGTATGAGCTGTCAAGCCTTACTTTCCTGTCAGTGCCAGAGCCAATCGCACTGACTATAAAGTGAGGCTGCTACAGCTCAAACCCTGCTGGAAAATTTTGCCCTCAGATGTGGCACAGCAAGGTTAAGGAATCGGCTGGCGATGAGAAAATCACCCGGTGTTCTCCTTTAAAATGAGCCCATTTTAATATTAATGACCTCGTTGTACAACATTTGCATGGCAGTCGGAGACTACCTAGGAAGCTCAGAAAAGGCAACGGTGAGCCGTTCTGATAATCTGCCGGTAAAATACTGCCCCACCAAACCAGCTGGAGCCAGTTTAGCAACCGCCATTAAATATACAATAAGTTTTGAGAATCCTCCCTTGAGAACTTTGTCTCACATTGGCCCTGAGACTATCGGACTCTAGGTGAACCTTCAGCTTCACTCAACCTCTCCCATAACCCATCAGTTTTCTCTTCCAGGATTTTGATAATTAAACTTTTACAATTATGATCACCCTACCACAATTTTATATAAATGCATAATTGAATAGCATGCTTTTAAATATTAATATTTTTTTTGGCAGCTAAAAGTACCTGTGGGTGTTGATGGATCTTTGTGTATGGCTGACAGAACTTAATTGGTTTGCTTTCACTGCAGCTGCATTTTGCTGCCCTCCCCCCCCCCCCACCCCCTTCAAAGCTGTTGCCTTAGGTGACTACCTAGGCCTAGATTCACTAACCTGCCCGATTCGCTCCACTCGTGTCCGATCCGATGCAGGCCGACTGATTGACAATGGGCTTGTATTCAAATGGGGGCGATCGGAGGAACGCTGCCCACCAATTACACGGATCACTCTCCAGTGATCCAGACGCATGCGCAGACCATCTACGTTGCCTTTAGATGGTCTGCGCATGCATTTGATGTCCATGTTTTTTGTTTTTTTTAACTCGCAAGCCTGTGGTTTTAACCCGTAGGTCTAAAGCGGGTTAAAACCACAGGCTCACACTGCAGAAAATTGGGACAGAGCTCAGGACAGGGAGCAGGGCTGGAAGATCGGGGCAGGAGAGTTGGGGCAGAGCTTGGGGCTGGAAATTGGCAGGTATTTCAGGGCGGCAATGGAGCAGGAAAGTCAGTAGGGACGTGTGCGACTATTCCTCAGCAGTCATATTTTGGGATTGGCCAGCCCAGTCAGTGTTCCTTTTTTTTTTTTTTTTTTAGTGAATTGCTGTCTGCCTGCCTATATTTGCATGCCATTCCCCCTCATTTGCATGCGCGGATCGGAATCGAATTGGGAGGCAGGGTAGTGAATCGGGTCTGGGTCACAAAGGGGTCGCATCGGTGGGCTTGATGAATCTAGTCCTTAGTCTTGTCTGATGGTTAGGTCAGCCATGCTTATTTATCACTTGATAACATTTTTCGAATAGTATAAGAACATAAGCATCGCCTCTGCTGAGTCAGACCATAGGTCCATCGTGTCCAGCAGTCCGTATAATTTATCACCACCAATTATCAAGTACTTTTAGCTAAATCCTATTAATGTTAATTGGCTAAAGCTAATTTTTTTTCATGTCTCTTCTTGCCTCCTAGGCTTTTATCAGACCTTTCCGAGAGCATCACATTGACCCCACGGCAATTACTAGGCATGACTTCATAGAGACCAATGGAGACAACTGTATGTTGACAGTAATCCCCTTGGCAAATATGGCATACAAATTTCTTATCTTTCCTCCAGGTAAAAAAATACAACCTGTTGAAATACTGTCTTATCCCTCTTTGTGAGTATAATCAATATGTTTATTCATATTGCACAGTTTGGTTCAGAAATAGGGAGAGCAGGATTCCTAAAGCTCCTCTGAGGAGGTTGAGGAATAAGGGTGTGCATGACTTAAAAAAAAAAAATCAAGCATTAGAGAACTGTTTATAAGTTCAAAACAGTACCCTCTATGTTTCTCACTGCAACTCTCAACAGTTCATAGTCTAAAGCGCGCAAGGACAAAGGCGCGTGGACAACTGAGCGCAGGACCTCATTGCGCCGAAGAAAAACCGTATTTTAAAGGGCTCCGACGGGGGGTGTTGGTGGGGAACCCCCCACTTTACTTAATAGAGATCGTGCTGGCGTTGTGGGGGGCTTGAGGGGTTGTAACCCCCCTCATTATACTGGAAACTTAATTTTTTCCCTATTTTTTAGGGAAAAAGTTAAGTTTTCAGTATAATGTGGGGAGTTACACCCCCCACACACCCCCCAACATGACAGCGTGAGGCAGCGCGATCCCTATTAAGTAGAGTGGGGGGGTTCCCCCCCCACACCCCCTGTTGGAGCCCTTTAAAATATGGTTTTTCTTCGGCGCAATGAGGTCCTGCCCTTTAAAATACAGGTTTTCTTCGGCGCGATTAAACCCTGCACTCAGTTGTCCGCACTCGGTTGTCAGCGCGCCTTTGTCCTCGTGTGCTTTTGACCCGTCACCACTCTCAGCACATTAATTTTATGGCTCTCAGCAGGACCATTTAGGACTCAAAACACTTTCACAGTCCAAGGATCTCCTCCCACGGCTTCCAGTATCACCTCTTTGCTGATGATTCTCAGATCTACCTCTCTATACCAAATATCTGTACTGAAATCCAGACCAGAGTCTCAGCCTGCCTGCCTATTTCATAGAAAAGTCTGACATTACCACCTGGATGTCTCACCACCTTCTAAAATTGAATATGGTTAAAACAAAGCTGCTCATCTTCCCGCCTAAACCCACCTCTCCACTTCCCTCATTCTCTGTCTCTGTGGACAACACTCTCATCCTTCCTGCTTTGTCTGCTCTTAATCTCAGGATCATCTTTGACTCCTCTCTCTCCTTCACTACCCAGATACAATATATCGCTAAAATCTGCCACTTCTTCCTCTATAATATTACCAAAATCCGATCCTCTTTGAGCACACTACCAAATCACTTATCCATGCCCTCATCACCTCGCGTTTAGACTACTGCAACTCAGGCCTTCTGCTTAGCCGTCTCGCTCCCCTCCTCCATCCAGAATTCGGCTGCACGACTCATATTCCAGGACAGCCGCTATACTCGCGTTAACCCCTCTCCTAAAGTCACTTCATTGGCTTCCCATCCATTTCTGAATACAATTCAAACTCCTTACTAACCTACAAATGCACTCACTCAGCTGCCCCTCACTATCTCTCTTCACTTACCTCCCCCTATGATCCCCATATGAGCTCTGCTCAGCTGGCAAGTCCCTCCTATCTGTTTCCTTCTCTTCAACTGCTAACTCCAGACTCTGTCCCTCCTACCTTGCTGCGCCGTATGCTTGGAACAAAGCATCTGTCAGTGTTCAAGGCCCGGTTACAAGCCCATCTCTTTGAAAGTGCTTTCGACTCCTAACTCCTCTCACCTTTGGTTCTGCATCCCCAAGCTCTATATGTCATGTATGTCTGTCCAAGTTAAATTGTAAGCTCTTCCAAGCAGAGACCGTCTATAAATGTCAAAATGTACAGCACTGCGTATTCCTTTCAGTGCTATATAAGTAGTAATATCACAAGGGGCTATACTTTTGGAAACATTATTTGGTTTACAGAATCTATTGTGGTTTTTATTTTATAATGAGGTATGTAGCTGTCAATGTTGGTGTTAAATTTGGTGTGTCCCAGTCTTTCAGTTCTGGAGAAAGGGCGGTATTTTCAATCTGGAAAGAAATGTGAATAAAACTGAAGATTAGGCTCATTGGAAAAGATAGCTGATGTAAAATTCCTACTTTTTTAGTCTGATAATTACAATATTTAACAGATGTTTTTCTCTTTCTCTGCAGAAGTTATACACAAAACCTATCCTTGGGAATGCTTTGTTTTTGCCCTTTCAATTTTTGCAACGTTCACAAACCAGATTCACAAGTGGTCTCACACCTATTTTGGTCTTCCTGGCTGGGTCATCTTCCTTCAAGACTGGCACATCATTTTACCACGCAAACATCATCGCATCCATCACGTGTCTCCGCATGAGACCTATTTCTGCATCACAACAGGTAACTTCACCTTTTCTTGATGTTGCAGACATTCCCCAGTAAGTGTAAAATGCTAATTATTCTTGTTGTTTTTTTTTTTTTTTGGGGGGGGGAGTTGTTTTTGTTTTTATTCACTGCCAATTAGTAGTTGACTTTTCTATGAAATATTTGAGAACATGTGATAAAGAAACCCGAAGATGACTCTTGAGATCTGGCGGAAGTTGTGGGGCATGGGGTGAAAACTTTGTGGTTTGAGAAAATGTCTCCATAACTTATGGTGAATACAGTGATTGAATATCTACTTGTGGGCTGGTCAGTGGTTGTATGGAAGAGGCAACTTCCTGTCGGGCCATCTTCTTTAAGGAATTGGAGGATTTTGTAGGCTGACAGCATTGCTCCTTTTAAGGAGGTTGATCTCCTCGGTTCATAGACAATTGCGCGCAAGACGCAAAGAGTCAAGGGAATCGTACTGAAAACGCATTGACGTGATCACGTGTTAACGTGCTCTACGTGCACATGTCCTTCGTTCGTCAAGCAGCATCTAGGGGCGCGCTAAATTGTCATTGCACTCAGTTATCTTGCACTAAATTGTCTCGCGCGGAGATATAGTTGCGCGCAATTGTCTTTAGCGCAATTGTCTGTGAGCGCCATTGTCATTGCGCTGAGTTGTCTCGTTTTTGTCCGCATGCGATTGTCTTGTGCGCTTTTGGCCTGTCACCGATCTCCTCAGGTAGATCAGCTGAGCTATGTTAATAGCAAATATTGGCCACACGTGGCTGCCACAGAGAGAAAAAGGTTGGCTAAAGCAGTGAGAGCTGTGAAGAAGATACATTAGATAGTGTGAGCCCACCAGGACAAATAGGGAAAAATGCTTGAGAACCTAAAGGAAAGGCCATGAGCGTTTGGAGATGGAAAGATTAACCACACACTCTAATCTCTCCTTCCCCATACCCTGGCCAAGCATTTTGCTTGTATGGCAACAAATGTTTATAAATACAGTGGTACCTCGGTTTACGAGTGCACCGGTTTGTGAGTGTTTTGCAAGATAAACAAAACATTCGCAAAATCGGTGCCTCGGAAACCGAGCGTGCCTCGATTTGCGAGCGGCAGCCCCCCCTCCCCCCCCCCCCGCGATTCGGCTAAACTATTTCATCTATCTGTTGTGTTTTTGTTTTATGATTATGTATGCATTTGTACTCCGCCTTGGATAAAGGCAGATTAAAAATGGAATTAAATCTAAATCTTCTGGCCAAAACCTGTCTCTTGTTGCTTGTCTGTCAGTCTTACTGATGGATTTTTCGTTTGCCCATGTTGTATGTACACAACATAAACTTGCTTTAAAGCAGTGTATCGCAAACTGTGTGCTGCGGCAGATTCTAGGTGTGCCCTGAGGTGCCAGCTGACTGCCAACAGGATGTGCCACTCTTAAATGCTGTATAGTTCTTTGAACAGTGAAAAAATTGGCACCAGTATGTGGTGCCTGCCTCTGTGGCCTAGTCACTGGGCAGTGAAAAGTATTTCCCTGACTCCTAAAAACTTTGCCTGGGACCCAAGTTTATATCAAAAGAAGTCTACACCTCCTACTGACTGCAGATCAGCATCGGTAACACAGCCAGTGAAGCTGAAATGCCATAAAGGTTTGTGCAGTTCTGGTTGCTGCATCTCAGAAAAGATATAGTGGCGTTGGAAAAGGCGCAGAGAAGGGCGACAAAAGTGATAAAAGGGTAGGACAACTTTCCTATAAAGAGAGACCTAAAGCGACTAGGGCTCTTCAACCTGGAGAAGGATGTCTCGGGTCTATAAAATACTCAGTGGAGTGGAACAAGTAGATGTTTACTCTTTCCCAAAACACTAACATTAGGGGGCATGCAAAAAAATTACTAAGTAGTAGATTTAAAACAAAACAGAGAAAATATTTCTTCGCTTAGTGGGTAATTAAATTTGGAGTTCATTGCTGGAGAATATAATGAAGGCGGTTAGCTCAGCAGGGTTAATAAAAGGTTTGGATAGTTTCCTAAAAGAGAAGTCCATAAGCCATTATTAAGATGGATATATGAAAATCCACTGCTTATTCCTAGGATAAGCAGCATAAAATCTGTTTTTCTTCTTGGGATCTTGTCGGGTACTTGTGACCCGAGTTGGCCACTGTTGGAAACAGGATACTGGGCTTGATGGACCTTTGGTCTGTCCCATTATTCAGAGTAGTGAAGACACGGGAGGATTGCGAAGACCGGCAACGTGACATAAACACTCTCAAGAAATGGGCCGCGACATGGCAAAGGCAAACAGAATGCTAGGAATGATTAAGAAGGGGATCACGAATAGATCGGAGAAGGTTATCATGACGCTGTACCGGGCCATGGTACGCCCTCACCTGGAGTACTGCGTCCAGCACTGGTCGCCATACATGAAGGAGGACACAGTGTTACTCGAAAGGTCCAGAGAAGAGCGACCAAAATGGTTAAGGGGCTGGAGGAGTTGCTGTACAGTGAGAGATTAGAGACACTGGGCCTCTTCTCCCTTGAAAAGAGGAGACTGAGAGGGGACATGATCCAAACATTCAAAATACTGAAAGGAATAGACTTAGCAGATAAAGACAGATTGTTCACCTTCTCCAAGGTAGGGAGAACGAGAGGGCACTCTCTAAAGTTAGAAGGGGATAGATTCCGTACAAACGTAAGGAAGTTCTTCTTCACCCAGAGAGTGGTAGAAAACTGGAACGCTCTTCCAGAGGCTGTTATAGAGGGAAACACCCTCCAGGGATTCAAGACTAAAGTTGGACAAGTTCCTGCTCAACTGGAACATACGCAGGTAAGGCTAGACTCGGTTAGGGCACTGGTCTTTGACCTAAGGGCAGCCCCGCGAGTGGATTGCTGGGCATGATGGACCACTTGTCTGACCCTGCAACAGCAATTCTTATGTTCTAACTGTTATGTTCTTACGTGATGCAGTGCTACAATGGTGGGCTTTACATCCAACAATACAGTACAGTATGTAGAAATGGCACATTTTTATTTTCTTCTTCTTGTTTTGGAGGCTTGTGGCAGAGCTTGTTTTGGAACCACATAGAAATCCTGAGGGAGAGGTAAGCAGGGAGCCTAAGGTCTGCATGCACTGTATCACCGGCAGTCCAATCAAAAGAAGAGCCTTCATGTTTAATGTGTAGTTTGTGGGCATCTGTGGACTTTATGTTTAATAACAGCCTTATGAAAGTGGTGTACAACAGGTGTAGCTTGACAAAGACGGCTCACATTTTAATAGTGTAACAATAGTAAAATGAGGAGTGGCCTAGTGGTTCAAGTCCAGCATTGCTCCTTGTGACCCTGAGCAAGTCACTTAGTATTCCATTGTCCCTGGTATGTTAGTCAGATTGTGAGCCCACCGGGACACATAGGGAGAAATACTTGAGTACCTGAATGTAAACCGCTTAGTCTAAAAGCAGTGTATAAATACTAAAATAAATAAATTTCAATGCAGCAACAAATAGAACAGTGAGGTAAACTTGGAAATAGCCACAGTGAATCATAATAGCAATGTGGTGAGTGTCCATAACGAAACAAATTTAAAAAAAAACCCACCGTAGAACATTTAACAGTGATATGATAGTATCAGCAGAATACAAATAAAACACACTAATAGGCAGCACAGCATATTAGCATATTGCATAGTAATAAAGTAGTAAATAACAGCAGTTAAAGACCTGCATGGTCCATCCAGTATGCCCGACAGACACATTCATTATCAAGGCAGCGTTCAGTTAACAATCCAGTACATTATTACATTTTACTTGCTAAGTTCCACTATGACACCTGTCCCTCCCCCCAAGATAGGCAAGACCTGTACTTAGATGATACAAACGTGATATACTGTTTTTTTTCGCTCCATAAGATGCACTTCCCCCTCCCAACAAGTGGGTGGAAATAAGGGTACGTCTTATGGAGCAAATATCCTCCCCGTACCTTTTTTAATTGCACTGTATCAGCAGGAGCTTTCCATGCTCCTGCCCTTCTCTCGCGAGACTCATGAGAACCGAGGACAGTCATTTAGAGAGCGGCGTGGAACCAGGCAGACGACGAAAAGCTCGTGCCTGCCTTCTGCTCTGCCACTGCCGGAAGGCATCAGGAGGCAGCAGTCCAGCAAGGGAAGGGCAAGAGCACCGAAAGCTCCTGCTGATACAGCGCAATTAAAAAAGGGTACCGGGGGGAGATGGGACTGGACCGGGGGAGCGGGCCTGCCTGCATTGTCCCGGCAAACCACTAGACCACCAGAGGCGGTACAGGACAAGGCGGTGGGACAGGATACGTCATTTGGTTCAGAATTTTTTTTTGGCTTTTCCTCCTCTATAGCTAGGTGCATCTTATGGTGAAGTGTGTCTTATAGAGTGAAAAATACGGTATTCATGTAATGTAAGATGTTTCATTGTATTGTTTTGAGAGTATGATAATAGGTAGCAGTTGGAAAAAGCACAATTGGAACATATGTACAGACAGGATTGATAATACAAAGGCAGAGGGATAAAGACGTGGATATATGCACTTTTTTGAACTTCTATCGGTTACAGGGGGTGTGGCATGCCACTCCAGATTACAGAATGATGCGGTGACAGAATTAATCACTGCTTCTGTCCCCATGGATAACTGTGGGAAACCATCTCCATGTCATTCTTTAAGGAAAGGGAAGAATCGGAGTATGAATGAGCACAACCACTGACCCGCAAGGGATGGTTTCCCACAGTTATCCGCAGGGATGGGAATGGTGATGAATTCTATCACCTTGCCATTCTCTGCTCCAGATATGGAGAGAGTGGATAGTCAGTCATTACACTGATTAAAGGCTTGAGAGAAGAACCAGACTTTCATCTGCTTCCTGAAGTAGAGGCAGTCTTGAGTTAGCCACAGCCCTTTAAGGAGTGCGTTCCAGAATGTGTGGGCTATTCCCGAAAACGCTTGCTGGGTATCACATTGTGTAGTTTCTCTTGACAAGAGTGCAACGAAGGATGCTCCTTGAGGACCTTAAGAGGGCTAAAAATTTGCATGTACTCTGAAAGCCTTGAAGATTGAAGATTTGAGTTTTAAATTTGGCCTTGTGTTATACCGATTGCAAGTACAGTTTTTGGAGGAAAGATGTGATGTCATGCCGCCTAGGCCCCTCTATTAGGAGTGCTGTGCTATTCTGAATAACTGGAAGTGGTGCAAACTCTGTGATCAGTTCAGGGCACATTAGAGACCGGAGAGGGTTGTAATGGGACATAAGATTTTTGAAATGGGATCCTCGACTGTAAGCTGAGTTCCATATGGCCAGGTGCCTGGCAACCCCCAGACACATCACACATTAGCAGTCGGCTGTAGTACTTAACCATATAAATAAGTGTTAGTCCTAGTTGTCAGCGAGGGACATTTCTAATGTCAAATACCACTTGAACCAGAGATACTTTTTAAAGAAAGCATGGCTATTCACTTTTGGCACTGATGCTGAAACTGAACTCTTAGGGCCAGTGACGTAAGTTAGGAGGTGGTAGATGCCCTACTACTGGTTAACTTAGTTGTGGGCATCGGAAAGCATCTACAGTGTAGGTGCTGAAATCGCATCTAAAGCAGGGTGCCTTATGCCTAAAGGGGTGTGGTAAAGGGCGAAGAGGAACTTAGGCGCGATTCACTAAAGAACTTAGGTGTCTGCAGTGCAGGCCAGTAAAATCCTGACCTACGTTGCAGACGCCCACGATTCTTTTAAACGGTGCCTCAGCGTGATTGACATGTGGCAGGCACCATTTTTGTAGGTTGCTGCCGATTTAGGTGCCGTTTACAGAATTTGGCCTTAAATTTTTATTGTGATATTTACTTGGGGGAATATAGTCCTCTCAAAGCTTTTCTAATGACACAAATGTTTATTTGATATCTTTTACTAATGTTATCAACCTTGATAAACTGTGGCTAGAACTAGATACTCCTGTTTCAGACTTGTTAATATGCCCAGTTTTGGGTAATATTAGGATCCTTTGGTTTGCTTTTGTATGTTGTATATCTGGAGCAATTTTTTGTATAGTTTTATTTATTTGGATTTTGCTCGCACGTTTCAGTAGTAGCTGAAGTTGAATTGCATCCAGGTACATTAGGTATTTCCCTGTCCCTGAATGACTTGCAATCTGTCAACCATCAGCTTTATTTTCTTTTAATAGATTTTTTTTTTTTTTTGCTCTGGACACCCTCCAGAGGAAAGCTGCCAACACCTCTCAGTCTGTCTCCACATTCATATTCAATATCAGTTAACACAGAGAAGAGCAAAGCCTTTAGCTTAGAGGTAAAGTTCTTTGGTTTAAAGTCTCGCAAATTTCATCTAAGGTAGTTGCTTGAAGAAAAAATGATTGATTGATTTTTTTCTGTACTAATTAGGTGCAGTTAATATGCAGTTTACAGAAGCATCCCAGAGCACAGCACTTCAGTATATAGGTGGTTAGTTTTTGAAGTTCTAGTCGTGATTTGGACATGCATAACTCGGCATTTATATGAGAAATATCACATCCTGATTTTAGAAAGCTGGGATATATGGGCCCAAATTGCAAATGCTTGTATATAGCAAGAGGGAATGGTCTAGGGGTGTGTTAAGCGAGACTAAGGCAGGGCCAAAATATACATACCGTATTCTCTCTTAATAATCGCCACCCCCTGTTTCAGGACACAAACATCATAAAATGTGGTTTTTAAAACCAGATCAAACCCCCCCCCCCCAATAATAGCCCCCTCCCCCTTGGCTCTATTCCACCCTCCATCTACTCCTGAAACGAACAAATCTTGAGATTATATGCTGGGCCAGTATAGAGCCTCAAGGATTTGCGTATGCTGAAGGCTTTGAGCATGCACAGATACTCAAGGCCCCGCATCAGCCCAGCACTATAAGGTAAGGTAAGAAGAGAGATCGGTGGGGAGGTGGAGGGTGGAAGACAGCAAGGCTAGTTATTTCAAGAGGCAGGATGGAAGACAGTAATAGTGGTCATTCAAGGGGGCAGGGTGAAGAAGAGAAATAGTCATCACGGGGACAAAGGATGGAGAACAGAAATGGTCAGCACAGGGAGGAGAGCCTGAGGAGAAAAATGATACCTCCATTAATCGCCCACCCTAAACTTCAGAAAACCCGGTGTTTCTAAATTTCTATATTCTATATAAAGTGGACCTTATAATTCTCAAAATACGGTACAGGGGCAAAAATAGGCAGTGATCTGGACTGTCGAGCCATTCCTTTAGTCTAGCAGCCTTATATGTTCATTAGTTTTATTGCACCCTCTTTTGCTGTCATCCTTAAGTCTGTCTCTTCTTGTTCATTTTTATATTTTTCGAGGCATAATTATATGCCTCCTTTTTATGGCCACATACTTTAATTTTAAAAATACATGCAGTTACTTACCCTGCAGATCACCTGGAGAGTGCTTTGTCGAGATCAGCATGTCACCAGGACCTGTCTGCAGTACTTGGAGGGACACTAATGTCATCTGAGTGTGTTCTCCAAGCCCTACAAGGTAGAGCCAATGCACTTCCACAGGCACACATCTGTAGGAGTTGGCCTAAGGCAGGGGTGCCCAATACGTCGATCGCGATCGACCGGTAGCTCAGGAAGGCAACGTGAGTCGATCGCGGAGCCCATCCCGGGCTCCATGATAGACTCGTGTTGCCGTCCTGATCTACCGGGCCGATCAGCCTTCCTCTCCAGTGTTCTCCCTAGGGCCTTTTAGCTGGGCGGTCCGCCCAGCTGTCATCTGCTGCTGCCGCCGCTACTGAACATTAAAAAAAAACCTGCTTGGAGATTTCAGCCCGTAGCGAATTTACGCTCCGAGCTCCAACGTGTGCATGCTGGCTTCTCTTCTTTTCCCTCCGAAACTGGAAGTTATGTCCTGGGGGGGGGGGGGGAGAAGGGAAGCCGGCACGCACATGTTGAGAGCCCTGAAGCAAGCGTTCGCTATGGGCTAAGGCGGGAGACAGGTTAATGAAGCATTTGCTCTTCTTGCTGCCGGGTCCTGCCTACTTTCTGTTTCCGCGAAGGCAGGACCTGGCAGCATTTCCCCCAATAGGTCGATCGCGATCTTGGGCCGATCAGCCTTCCTCTCCCCGACGGCAGAATTGACGTCGGGGAGAGGAATGCTGGTCGGCCGAAGCAGGGAGAGCTTGGGGTGGCATTGGCTTTCGGACCTGTTATTGGTGGCAGTTTGGGGCCTGTTATTGGTGGCAGTTTGGGGCCTGGTCCCCGATGGCAGTGGCTTGGGGAAGGGCAGGGAGAAAGAAAGAAAAAGGGCAGGCAGGGAGACAGAAGGAAAGAAGAGAAACAGAAAAAAAAGAAAGGGAGGCAGAGAGAAAGAAAGGGCAAGGAGAGAGGAAGGAAAAGTTGGGGGAGGGAATGAGGTCTGGAGGAGAGGAAGCATACAAGCTAAAAGAAGGGAAGAAAGATTGGATGCACAGTCAGAAGAAGAAAGTGCAACCAGAGATTCATGAAATCACCAGACAAGGTAGGAAAAATGATTTTATTTTAAATTTAGTGATCAAAATGTGTCTGAATTTATATCTGCAGTCTATATTTTACACTAAGGTCCCCTTTTACTAAACCGCAATAGAGGTTTTTAGCGCAGGGAGCCTATGAGCGTCGAGAGCAGCGCTGGGCATTCAGCGCAGCTCCCTGCGCTAAAAACTGCTATCGTGGTTTAGTAAAAAGGGAGGGGGTGGGTATTTGTCTATTTTTGTATGGTTGTTACTGAGGTGATAGTGCATAGAGTTATCTGCTTTGACCTCTTTGAAAAACCCTGGAATAGGAATGATAATTAACATTTTCTATGCGTACAGTGTGCTTTGTGTTTTTTTTAAATTTTATTGTTGGTAGATCATTTTGACTTGGTCATTTTAAAAGTAGCTCGTAAGCCCAAAAAGTGTGGGCACCCCTGGCCTAAGGGGCATGCACACCCTTTGGGAGCCCCCATAGAGATTCTCTTTTAACAACATGGGGAAACAGAATATCAAACCCATAGAACTTGTCTTCAGTCTGAATGGTAGTAGGTATATGGATAATTTTTATTGGCTCTGGAGATTGTGCTGAGCAAAATGATCCTGATAACTGAAGTTCAAGTTTTTATTTGAAATTTGATAAAACGCTTATTTAAAGAAGTTCTAAGCGATTTACATTACATTACATTAGTGACTTCTATTCCGCCTATACCTTGCAGTTCAAGGCGGATTACAAAAGAGCTGACTGGACATTTCCAATGAAGTTACAATAGTTTTATTTTATCTTTGGTTACAAAAGAGGTGAGAAAGCTGGATAAATTCTGGAAGAACTTGCAATTGGATAGTAAGATGACTGTACATTTCTAGGTAATATAACAAATAGGTTACAGTTAGGTTACAAATAAGATTACATTACATTTCAATATAAATATATGATTTACAATATAAAATATCCATTTAAGACATTTAAATGACAGACACAGACCTTGACATACTTGAGGGTGAGGAAAAAATGTAGAACTATAATTTATCAAGCAGAGCACATAGATAGGGAAAAACATAAGGAGAGGAATTAAGAACTTCCTAAAGAAGTGAGTTATAACTAAATGTAACCGAGCAATGAATATAAAAAGAAGAGTAGGTCTTGCAGAATAAACTCATTATTTTTCAAAAGCATCTATATAAAGAAAACTTTTGAGTGAACCTTTGAATCTCCCTAATATAGCTTCCTCTCTGTTAACGGATCAGTAAATAGTTCCATAGTTGGGGAGCAGTAATTGAGAAGTTCCTTCTGTTGTATCTCTGGATGTAAAGAGTAAAGGGGGATGGGACTTTTAAACAGCTTTGTGTGGTTTACATATTATGACAGGTACTTGTTTTGTACCTGAAGCAATGAAGTGTTAAGTGACTTGTGCAGAGTCACAAGGAGCTGCAGTGGGAATCGAGCTCACAACCTCAGGGTGCTGAGGCAATTGCTCTTACCACTAGGCCACTCCTCCACTCATGCTACCCTCAAGTACTTTTACCAAAGTGGTTACTAATGTCTAAGGAGGAGCTTTGACCACTGAAAAGTTAAACACTAATGAAGGAGTCCCACAAGGAAGCTTAGATGGTGACTTCAGTTCTTTCGTATCTCTAGTCTTAAATAGTTTTAAGTTACCCTTGGCGCTCCCTTCACTCAACTCTAAATTGGAACCCTCTCATATAGTTTTAATAAGGTGTGAATTTCTTTGCCTGGACAACTCAGGTTTACCTGTTCTGGTCTGCCAGGTGGTGTTTCCAATTTGATGCTGTGGAGACTGATGACAATGTTGGAATCTACTTCGAAGAGTCTTTGTCTCAATTAACAATGTGTTTTTCTGGCAAAGCTGCTGCCAAGTTTGCTTTATATGAAGATGTGATTAGAGCACATACCAAGGATATAGATGTGCAGTCAAAGAAGATTGCTCAGCTGGAGGAAGTTAAGCAGGTTTTAGTGAAAGATACGTAATTACATAATACTTTATTGAGAATAATCATCACTGTGGTAATCTGAAGTTAATTTTTCCCTTTAATTGGATGATTTCAGCTGCTGAAATGCTTAAGTATTATTTTATTAGTGGCTTACTTTTGGGAGATTCAGATTTACTTGATTTATCTAAAGTTTATGATAATTTTGCTTCTCTTAGGAAGTGGAAGGAAGCGAGGAAGGATTTGATATTCATGCCCTCAAGAGATCCGACTTTGACTGTATTGGAGACATCTGTAGTGGAGACTTTAAGAGCCATATTGGTGGCAATTTTCCTCCACTCCTCCGACATGGATAAGATTTTTATTTTTGTTTAAATATCGACATGTTTTATTTCATGGACATGATATATTTACTGATTTACCCCCCAGCAACATTGCAAATTAGATTAGAAATGTTGTCTTTGAGACCTAGGATATTGGCCCTTAATTTAGGGGTGTTCTTTCTGACATTTCCTAGGAGATGTATAATTAAGAAACAATCTAGGTCATATGTTTTGAGTTTGTTTGGGGGGGGGGGGGTTTGGGGGGTGGTTGCTTCACAATTGAAAGATATTTTGGATGGTAAAGAAAAGAATGAATTAGTTTTTATTAGGAGGAGCATGTTTCTTCTGTCTACAAGTTTGTAAAGGAGACTTATTAAGGGTTTCAAATTGCATTTTCTCGATATCTTTGGATTTGGGGAGGGGTTTTTTCCCATTTTTTTTGTTTCCTATTATGACTGGATTATTGTCCCTTGATCTTTAAATTTGGATTGCTAATTCTGGAAATATAAAATAATAAATCTGTCCTTTTGTACTTCATGGTGAGTTATAAATATGATTTGTAGACACCAAACACAGATATGTGAAGTACGTCTGTATGAAATTCTGATGAGGTCTAGCATAGCATCGTCCCTAATCCACTTAAATCCAGGATGGAAAGAGTGAAGCTCTGCGTGCACACATACACGTCCTAGGGAGGCACCATAAAGAAATGTTTACTTTTGCCAAGGAAAAGTAGCCCGCCTCTAATACCAATGCCAGAAAGATGGTGTTCTCCTTGGAACAGCGAATAGTGATTGTGGAAGGCTATGTGCAAATGACATCGGTGAGTACTGGAACCTCAAACCATACTGAATAACGTGCAGGAACTGAAAGAGCCCGACAAAGCTAAACGTGTAAATTACTATACATGGTTGCTGACTATGATTGCCGACAGACATTTGGACCTATCACTGTACTTCATGATGGACGAAGCTTAGTTTCATTTATCAGGTCACGTAAATTCCCAAAATATGAGGTACTGGTCCGCTGAAAATCCCCACTTAACTCACAAAACACCACTTTACAACCAGAAAATTGGCGTTTGGTGCACGGTGTCAGGAACATGAATAGTGGGTCCAGTTTTCTATGAATCAACTCTGACTACCTCGGTTTACCTGGGCATCTTTGAACAATTTTACGACCGACTAACACCGGAAGAAAAAATGTACTGCTCTTTCCAACAAGATAGGGCAACATGCCACACCTCACGTGACTCACTGGCACAGGTTCATGAACTGTTTACAGAGCAGTGAATTATGAGCAAAGGGGTTATGGACATGTTCCCTGGACTTGTCCACAAGGATTTTTTTCTGTGGGGAAATTTGAAGCAGAAAGTGTGCGCCAACAATCCACATACCTGGATGAACTCAAGGAAAACATCACAAACGCTATTCGCAGCATCACTGTTGAAGAGGTGCAAGCAGCATCAGCCAACATGATCCAACATGCCCAAAGGTGCTTAGACATGAACGGGGGGGGGACCACTTTCACAGTCTGTTGTAACTTGTGGGTAAATGAATAAAAACAATCCACTTGCTCGTTCATCTTGTCATTCTATCGCCGGAGACAAGCTACTTTTCTGAGGCCCACCCTGTATTAGCTGTCACATTCATTATTTTCCTATTTCCAATGTACTACTACTGGTGCATGGCCTGTTCGCTCCTATCTTAAGCCATATAAAATGAACTCGTATAATTTTGGTCTTTGCTTTCAGTGCGAGGGCCACCAACAGGTCAAGTTTCAGGCGAGAGAAAGTTGTATGCAAATCTGTCTAATGCATTTTCAGTGATGATATACTGACAACCTGACTTGCTGGTGGCCTTCGCACTCAGAGGTCATATAGCAGACATGTCAAACTCTGGCCCGTGGGGTACTAAAATTTGGCCCGCCAAACAATTCCTGCCATCGCCGAGATTTGGCCCGCCGGTCCTTCCCTCCCTCCATCAGGTACAGCGCAGCTTTGTCAATGTTAAAAGGAGCCGCTTGGAAATTGGAGCTCTGCCGCGGTCCCATATGTCAGAGGAGGGGTGGGACCAAGGCAGAGGGAACGTGCTATGGCAGCGGCAGGGCTCCAATTTTGACGCAGCTCCTATTAACATTGGCGGAACTGTGCTACACCTGATGGAGGGAAGGAAGGAACTGTGGTTGTGCGCCTATTTGGCCTCAGGCCCTCTCCTGCCTCAGCATCTACGCATTGTGGATGCTCCTTCCTGTCTTAGACTGCCTGTCTTCAGCTGACAGGATGGAGGGAGGGAAGAAGAAAGAAGGGGCCCTGGCAAGCGAGTTATCAGAAGATAACAAGAGCCTGGGACCCCAACATGATCTGAATAATGACCAGACAACAAAAGGTGGGAAAATAATTTTATTTTGTGTTTTGTGATTACAATATGCCAGATTTGAAATGTGTATCCTGCCAGAGCTGGTGTTAGACGGCAAACATGGACTAGGACCTAAAAGAGAGAGGAAAAGTCTTTTTTATTTGTTTTGTTTACATCACAGAGCCGGCGTGGGGTTGGAGAGGTTGTAACCCTATACTTCTACTAAGACTAAGGGGTCCTTTTATTAAGGTGCACATTTAATGCTCACTAAATCGGTTAGCGTACCTTAATAAAAGGGCCCCTAAGTATCTTAATAAAAATATTTGGCCCGCAACTTGGCCTATGTTTTAGATTTCAACCCCTTATGTGATTGAGTTTGACACCCCTGTCATATTGGATAATCTGACCAGAAGAATGATCTGTAAAATGATTGCCCTCCCTGTCCACCGTAAAAGTAATTTTTGTTGTTGTTGTTTTTGTGTTTGGCTGCTGGGCACTTATGAGATTTTTTTTTTCCTTCCCTTTATTTTTAGGTTGGCTAAACTATCCCTTGGAGAAAATTGGATTTTGGAGGCGTTTGGAGGACATTATCCAACGAGTGACTGGAGAAAAACCTAGATCTGATGACTTGAAATGGGCTCAAAAAATCCAATAAAGCATTGCCAGCCTATTGGAATCCTGTAACTCGTTGCCAACCTTAATTTAAAAAGCCATCAGCCAAATAAACAAGACTTAATCAGAAACTCTAAAGCACAAAGTAAAGTGCTAACATCATCCTAACTGCAACTAAGGAACTTATTAAAAAATATACTTGAACAGAGTTTAGTTTTCAGTTTGTATTGAGCTTCTTAGTTATAACTATTTTTGCTGATGTCTTAAGATAACATTTCACCTTATGGAGTCTCGTATGACCAGCGTATGAGTCAGACGGAGAAAAGGAAACGTGTACTGAGGAAGCACATCGGTGAAACAATAAGCATTTGTTGTATCAACATTAATTTACTATTTAGAAATAGCTTGATGTTTTATGAGAAGAATGAAGGCTTTGGAAAAGTGTCATCACTGAATTGCTCAGAAATCCTTTACTATAAGGTGCATGGAAACTGCATACAGACAGACTTGATGCCAAACCGATGGGATCGCTGTGTGTCTTGCAATGAGTTGAGCAGTGGAACAGTTCCCTCTTTACTGTGTGGTCTGTTCTTCTTGAAATGCATTGGAATATTACTTTTTGCAAGTGAACCCCTCCCCCATATGGCACGTAAACATCCAGAAATGATTTCCATGCTGAGAGCGTATAGGCAATGAATTAGACATTCCATCCTTTGATGCTTGGCGTAGACTATTCATATGCTGACACGCACTCGTGCAAGGAACGTAATGGCAAAGATCTTTCCTATTATTGATCTTTATGGACATGCTAGAATTCAATGCTTGGAGGGAGTTAGTATGTTTTAAGAGTTAAAGGTATCAAATTTCTGTTTTTAGAAGGAAAACATTAAAAGGTTGGTGTTTTTTAAGATGCTCATTTTGTTTCTGTGAATATTATAAAGCCTTAATCTTTTTTTTGTGTGTATGTGCGACCAAACATTAATTTGATGCTCTATATATTTAAAACAAGGTGAAAAAAAATCAACTGGTCATTATTAACTGTCTGTCAAAATCTTGTCAAATGAAGGTGAAACAACAATGAGATGAATATGTTCAAGCATTATTAAGTTTGCTGCTCTGAAAAGGACTGGCTTTATATTAGAATAATCAGTGCCATGCCTGTCCAGCATAGCTGGTGACAAAACATCGGTCTTCAATTCTACTATCAGGATGTGTTTGAACTGAACTTCACAGTCTATAAAAGTCTGGATGTGCGTCTATTTGATGTACTTCTGAAGGTAGATCATTCCACAGTTTAGGATCTAGTACAGACACTCCCCGGGTTAAAAACGGGGTCTGTTTTTTTTTTAAACTGTTCTTAAGTTGAATTTGTATGTAACTCTGATCCTAGTATTCTTCCCACCTTCTTCATCCCATTGTTCCCTCTCCACCACCACATCCAACATTACTCCCTCAACTCTCTCTTCCCCATGCATCTCTACCTCGCTCCTCTCCCACTACCGTGTCAAATAATTCTCTGTCGTTTCCTATGCCCAACAATTCTTCCCTTCCTTCAAATCCCCATGTGCACCATCTCTTTCCCTCTCGCTCAGACACCCAATTCTCCCTTTCTATTCCCTCCCCCACCTCAGCATCTCTTTCCCTCACTCCCTTAATTCTTCCATCCTATGGCTCATGCTCCCCTCCCTCCATTCTGTGTCCCAAGTTCATGCCCCCTCCATTCTTTCTTCCATCCTTTGTCCGAAGTTTATGCTCCCTCCCTCTTGATTCCCAACCTGCCCATATCTCTCCCTCCCTCCATTCTGTGCACAAAGCCATGGGCAGTGGCTCCTAAGTGTACCCCACAGCTGAGTCACAAGCCCTTCCCTCTGACGTTGGAGGAGCTCCAGCTCAGCCACGGGACATGACTTTACACAGAGAAACAACTGTGGAAGGAGGAGGGAGCCAGCCAGCCAGAAGAAGATAAACATCCACGTGAGGGAGGCACATGCTTGGGGCATAGAATGGAGGGAGTGAGAGGGGTGTGTTGAGACATGAGGGGGGTGTTGAGACATGGGGGGGAAGGAGAGGAGCACGTTGGAACACTGAAGGTAGAACAAGAACCCCCGTTCGTAAGTACAAGTCCAACGTAAGTCATACGTTTGTAAAACGGGAACTGCCTGTACTCCAAATGAATTATATACATTTTTGTCTAATTGTGCTGGCATCAAAATGAATTTGTAATGATTTACAAAGTAAGAAATGTATGTACTTTGTCTAAAACTGTAATTGGATGATATTGAGAAAAATCTGCCACTGTCCTAAAGCATCCCAAAGAAAAGTGGTTCTTACCACATATACACACCACATCAAATGGGGTAGGGGGCAGATGCTTTCACCTCGGCTTAGTGCAGAGCATCAAATGTAGCAGCTGCCAATCCACAATCATAGAGATATTTACATCAGGCTAATGTTTTTGGCTCTAGCAATAACTGTTCTCAAAATGTTTCTTGCTAGCACTAAACTGTTTAGTTTTGGAATTATAAATATATTCATATTTTTGACTCTGCCATGGTTCCACTGCTTTTGTATGGGAAGAGTATATTTAAGCACACAGACTTGAAATCACTGAGGGACCGATGCTCAAAGCCGTGCATAAAAGCCGCATGCAGATGGACTGACAACACAAGAGCAACAAGAAAATAGTATGCTAGAAGCAAATTGTATGCATGGTAAAATTGCACAATTAAAGGGAAAGTGGGTGTGAAGAATGTGCTCAACACATGCGCACAAAGGTTTTGCAGTATACGAAACTCATGTGTGCTGACACTTCTCTTTTTGTGTAGGCATGCGCACATCACCACTTACTCTTCTGACAGTGGCATAGTAAGGGTGAGTGGCGCCCATCCCCCTTTTTAACTTCTCCGGCATGAGCAGTAGCCCACATCGGTGTCGGCTCACCCTTTGACATTGCTTCCTAGGCGCGAGTCCCGTAAGCGATGTCGGAGAGAGCGCCGATGCTGATATAGGCAGCAACTTTGCACGGGGAAGGCAAGGGGCGCTCACGCAGCAAGGGAAGGAGCAGGGGGGGAGGGGTTGCAGAGAGGAGGACTGGTGCCACGCCCTTAGGAAGACCGCACCTCCCGCACCTCCTTGCTACACCACTGTCTTCAGCGCTTAAGTATGAGCCTCACAAATATTACTAGAACATGAAATTTTTAAAAGGTTCATTTTAAGGACATGTTTGTTCCTATTTGTTTGTAAAACTTGCAGGAGCCTCCTGCTTGTAAAAGAAAACAAAACTGGCAGTTCAGTGTGAAAAATTTAACATGAAATCCTCTTCCTCAAAAACTGCCTACCTCTGACCTGGCAATAATTTTTCAGTATTATGGGCATTGCAGCATTTTCACTTGTGCATTGTGGAAGAATACTTATTGACCTCATTAACATACCTTTAAATGCATTTCAATACAATTTGCAGCCATCTGTACTGCACACAATAGCACCCCACTCTCCCCACTCCTCTCCAAGCTTCACTGGCTCCCAGTATACTCCAGAGTCCTCTTTAAATGTGCCTGCTTAGCCTTCAAGATCCTACATGGCGTCCTTCCTCCCGTTATCCCCCTCTTTTTGAATTCCTCAAACCCACACTCCACCAGACCCTCCCAAAAACTGAAACTATCATTCCCCTCTATAAAAGGTATATCCCGCGCAGGAAAACTTGGAACATCCCTCCCCTTTAGAATCACAGAACTCTGGAACAACCTCTCATCCCCGCTCAGAAATTCAAGCTCCTTCAATCCTTCCGCAAACACTTGAAAACTTGGCTCTTTTCAAAAATCTAATCACCTCCCATTCTCTAGTTTCCTCTCCCTCTCTATCTTCTTAGTCCCTCTCCTACATCCTTTCATTGTAGTTCCTTTCCTCTTAACTCTGTAAACCGTGCCGAGCTCTGCGCTTGCGGAGATGGCGCGGTATACAAACCTAAGGTTTAGTTTAGTTTAGCATTCAGACCCTGATTCTATAAATGACGTCTAAAGTTAGGTGTTTAACTTATTTAAAAAGCTGACTTGGCGCTGATAAGCAATTAACACATAATTGGCTTAAATGTATTTATTTAAAATATAATCCGCTTAAGATCTAAGCGGCTCACAATAAATCATACATAAAAGAATTGGCAACAGCAATAAGACAAAACCCCCACATCTTCCCTTACAAAACTCTACTACGGAACTGGTTCAGCAATCTTCAACCCAAAAGGGAATGTCTGATATCAGTTAAAACACCTGAACGAAAAAGAATGTTTTTTGTGCAACTTCCAAAAATGTAAAATCATATTATTCCGGAGATTCTATTTCATAATATTGGGCCTGCTAGCAAAAAGCAGGATTTTCTGGTCAAAACGTATTTCACAACACCCCTTTTTCACATGTCCAATAATATACAATGAATTGGGTTATTAAAATTAATTGGGTGGTAGGTACCTAGGCCAAGGTGCCTATCAGAAAGTAGGCATGGTTAGGGGCATGTTGGGTATAGGCATTAAGACAAGAAAACTCTGACATAAATAGGGTACACGTAAGGTCACTTTAGGCGTTGCTAGGTAACACTAATTAACGGCAGATAAAAACCTGAACGGTCCATCCAGTCTGCCCATTAGTTATACCCATTAAAAATGCATGATTAAATTAACTTGTTTCTTGATATTTCTGGGTTATGGAATATAAAATTCACCTAGTATTGTCCTAGGTTCCAAATGCTGAAGTTGCCATCCAAGCTCACTCCAGCCTCTCCAACCATCCTGTTTGCAGGATATCTACCATAAAGTCTGGCTAGTAGCATCTTCCTGTTCCAAGTTAGTGGAGTTCCCATTGATGCCCTCCCCAGCCATCCTACCTTAGGGCCAGATTCACTAACCTGCCCGATCCAGGCAGGTCCGACGAATTCTCAAAGCTCCAATATGCAGATGGCGGCAATCGGAGGAACGCCCCCATCTGCCTGCACGGATCGCTGTTGTGCAATCCGCGTGCATGCGTAGTCCATCTGTAGATGGTCTGCGCATGACCGTCCAAGTATGAGCCTTTTTTTTTTTTACTTTAACTTTTAGCCCTGAGAGCCCGTGGTTTTAACCCGCTTTAAACCCGTGGGTTAAAACTACAGGCTTGAAGGGCAGGAGAGATTTGGGGAAAATCGGGGCGGCATTCAGGGGGAAGAGCAGGGCGGCATTCAGGAGGAAGATCGGGGAGAAGCAGGCAGGACAGATTGCAGGGCAGAAAGCAGGGCTTCCAGTCGGAAAGACGTTTTTGACTGGTCCCCAGCAGTTGCTTTTTCAGTTGACTGGCCAGCCCAGTCGGATTGGATTGATTGTGTTGTGAATCGCTGCCTTCCCTACTTTTGAATGTCCCTCCCCTCATTTGCATGCAGGGATCAGAGGATGGTTGGCAAAGAGGTAAGGGAATCAGGCCGGAGGGGAATTTGGTTGCCAAGGGGTAGCAGACCGATCAGTACACGATCGGTTTGCTTTGTGAATCTAGCGCTTAGTTCTTTACTTTACATCCTTTGTTTTCTAATTAGAGATCCTCTGTTTATCCCTTGCTTTTTTGAATTCCAGTACTGTTTTCCTCTCCACCACTTCCATCGGGAGGGCATTCCAAGCATCTACCACCCTCTCCGTGAAAAAGAAAGTGTGCGATTCCATAATCGGTGCCTAACATGACTTGACATGCACTAAGGCCACATTCATAGATGCCTTTGCTTTAGGCGTTGTTTATAGAATCAGGTCCTCAATCTAATCTGTGTGCAAATCCGCTCATGGTAACTTTGTGCATCGACCCCTGAGATATGATACACTTTTTACTCTTTAGTAGTTACCTTCTTAAATGTAGTTTTAAACCATTTCATTATGTTTGTTTCATACATGAATAGCATCTAATAATCTTGCAAGTAAGACATCTAGCTTTCAGATTCTAGAACATGAACCGGCTATAATGCAGCGAAGTATTCTTACTCTTTTCTGCTGTTAACGAAACACAGAAGTAAAAAGCAAAATATGGGTGCTCGGTGACAGTATCTGCAAAGGGATCACGTTTAATTTCTGTTCAGGGCTTGGATGCCCTGAGGCTGTTTAGAAGCAGAGTTCACAGCCCCTTAATGAGTCTTCAGTTGTGCAATACTGACATCTAGTGGCTGGATTCCAAAATGTGTTCTGGTGTGTGATCTCCAACTAAGGACTATAGGACAGTGACTTGCCTGAAATGCATTAGGAGGGACTGGATAGCTGCAAATGACACCCATGGCACCAGATCTGAACCCTAGTGCTCACTGAGCTTGAATAACAAAGAAAGAGCTTGTGTTATAAACAGAAAGCAAAATCTGATGCAGGTACTGTTTTCATTTATTCATTTCAGTATCTTTTAGGGTCGGTGCCCTGACCGTTTCCATCTTGCTTCCGTTTTCAGCCAAAAGCATTATTTAGTAGTTGCTGTGCTATTAGTTTACTGTGAATTAAAGTTGAAAGACATGTAGAAAGTGTGTTGGGCCTTATGGATGTTGCATCACAGGTCAGAAAAAGCCCTCATTATTTCCAGTTTTACCTGGTAGACCAGTGGCAATAGTTGAAAAGTTTTTGATAGTTAGAATTTATTTTGGATGATAAGCTTTCTTTTCAAGAACAGATTTCTTCTATTTTGAATCGGTTGCGAGCTGTGAAATTCTGCTTTATTCAGGTGGCATTACATACTCTAATACAATTTAAAGCACATAAGCAATTCTGGGAGAGGGGGGATTGTATGCCTGATTTAATTAATCCTGCAGTCTAAAAAATACCGGTTACAGGTAAGCAACTTTGGTTTTCTCTGTTGTCAAGCATGAATGAATTGCAGATATAAATGGGTGACTCCTACGCTGAGGGTTACTTCAGTTTCTTAAATACCTGTAAATTCTCTGTTGAGGAGCAACTCGTTCACATGAAGATGTGAGTTCAACAGATTGCATTGTCTTCAACTGAACCAAGCATCAGTGTGAAGTTAAAGTGCGAGAAGAGGACCAAATAGCTGCTTTTCAGATACATCTGAGCAAAGTGGAGTTCAAGAGAGCAGTATACTTGGTATCGACAGCTCTGATGTGATGAGGCTCCATCATCCTGGTTAGAGGGATATACTGTAGATCTGATTGTAGCAAAATTGAATGCAAGACACTAACAAATGAGCTAGTGGAGAAGGCTTCCTCCAGGGCAAGGCAAATGATGGGTTGTATCCGTAGGTTTCATCAATAGGAGACCTGAAGTCATAATGCCGCTTTACAGATCCATGGTGAGACCTCATTTGGAGTATTGTGTTCAATTCTGGAGACCACACTACTGGAAGGATGTGCTGAGAATTGAGTCGGTTCAGCGAATGGCCACCAGGATGGTCTTGGGGCTCAAGGTTCTCACGTATGAAGAAAGGCTGAATAAATTGCAGCTGTACTCACTTGAGGAACGAAGAGAGAGGGGAGACATGATTGAAACGTTTAAGTATGTCACGGGCCGTATCAAGTCGGAAGATGGTATCTTCTGCTCATAGGACCCTCGACCACCAGAGGGCATCCGCTGAAAATCAGGGGAGGGAAGTTTCATAGCGACTCTAGAAAGTACTTCACCGAAAGAGTGGTTGATCATTGGAACGAACTCCCACTGCAAGTGATTGAGGCCAGCAGCGTGTCGGATTTTAAGAGAAAATGGGATATTCACGTGGGATCTCTAAGGGAGTAAAGTCAGGGGGGCGGGTATTTGGAATGGGCAGACTTGGTGGGCTATAGCCCTTTTCTGCCGTCATTTTCTATGTTTCTATGTGTATGCCATTGGAATGCAAATTCTATTGAGATCAGAGACCTATGGTTGTGTAGACTTTGAATACTGAGCAAAAGTATGCTTACAGTGCGGAGAATGGAGAGTTGTCTTGCACTGGTGCTTATGAAATTTAGTTTCTCATTAATGTGAAAAGCTATCACTGCAGAAACTTGGGATAACTTCATGAAATTATGCATAAGACTTTGAGTCAATTAAGACTAAGTTCACAAGTTCTTCTAGCCAAAGTAACTGCCCTCCATTTTCATTTCCCCAACCTTTTGTTCATCTCTTTAAGTGTTTTCTTTTCTTTCTATCAATTGTAGTTCTAACACCTTCTTCCCTTCTGTCCCTGTTCGTCTGTATCCTTAAATCATTTTTTCCCTTGGTTTGTTTTAGACTAAATTATGTTTTAATTGGTATATTGTTAAGGCATTTTTGTACACCACCTACAAGTTTCGAGTAGGCGGTATAATAAATTTGAAACTATTTTCCATATTGTTCAGATTCTATCAGTTTAAATAGCAGATTCATGAAATGATAGCATTCAGATCCTAGGGACAGAGGAAGATTGTGGGGGGGGGGGGGGGGGGCGGGGGACCTCTGGCAGCAGGAGGGACTGAGCATCCTTCCTGCCATCCTTCAGTTTAGTGCAGGGAGGTGTTGGAGGTTGTTGGAGGACCCCAGCGGTGGGAGGGAGCATCCCTCATGCCACCCTTCAATTAAAAGATTTGGGGGGGAAGGGAGATCTGGGGGTTCTATTTTTTTGCTGGGGGGGATTTAGCTGTTAAGCCTTACTTTCCTGTTAGTTCCTGAACCAATCAGTACTCAGGCACTGACTAGAAAGTAAGGCTATGGCAGCTCATACTCTGCTGGAAAATTGTGCCCGTAAATGAAGCACAAGGTTACAAAACCACCCAACCATGATAGAGAATCGCCCGGAGTGCTCATTTAAATATTGGTGCCCATTTTACAACCATTTTAATATTGATGATCTCGTACTACATTTGCATGGCAGAGTTGGCGACTGCTAAGAAGCTCAGAAATGACCACGGTGAGCCATTCTGATAATCGTCTGATAAAATATTGGCACGCTAAACTGGCTGAAACTGGTTTAGCAACCATCATTAAGGTAAGTTTTGAAAATCTGGCACTTAATGTGAAAATTTGAGTACAATGGAACAGTGGGAAGCTGGAGCAGAACATGATGAGCTGAGAGAAAGCATAGAGAGGCTCATAATAGATGTCTTGAACCCTATCTGATAAAATGAGTACAGGTGCTGGCAAATGATATTTGGACACAGAATGGGGTCTTTGTTGTTAGTAGCACACCAAATTTTTTTTGGGGGGGGAACCAGTTGAAAGCAAATTGGCTTGTAAAAGGACTTGTACTGCTTAAACATCCTTAAAGTGAAGGTGGCAGTCCAAAGAAGAGTCCTAAGCACTGCTAAACAGCTGTGGTATTGGAGCAAAGGGGCACCCCGATCTTGTGGATAAGGTTGGCAACATTTTGAGCCTGTATGGAGGGAGAACTGAGAGCTCCGAGACGAGAACACCAGTTTTGTTAAAGCCAGTTCATGGTTATGAAAATCTTTGTACTGGGTCTCCTTTGGAACTTGTGCGGTGCTTTGGCTATTATAGGGATGAGTGGATAAGTATAAAAAAGAAGCCCAGTCAAGGTTATGTCTATAGAATCCTATCCAAGGCTCCTCAGAAAAGGGATAGGAAATAGTAAAGATATTAGCAGTCAGGGCACAAATCTACAAGTCTATTGGAGTGAGTGAAAAGCAGTGAAATATGCATTGTAGAGTTGAGGATGTGTTGGCATAGTTTCTAGTACTTCAGGCTCATGCGTGGTTGAATCAGTCCATTAGATGATTTGGATTTCTCAGGATAAGCAAACTTACAGCTGGACTAAAGATCACAAAAAGGGAGTAGCCTTGCTGGTCTGACAGGAAGGGTTTGGCCAGGTCAGTCTAATAACTGTCTACATCTAGTAACAAAAGATGAATTCTGCTTGGAGTCCTGACTTAGAAATGTGATAAGCTTATTGTTAACTATGATTACATTGCCGTATTTGCCAGCGTATAGGATGTACTTTTTTCCCCTCAAAATACACTTAAAATATGGAGTGCATCTTAAGCGCCGGTAACTCCCCAATTTGCCGGCGGCAGCACTTTCTCCCTCCCCCCATATGCAGCATATTTCCTCCCCTCTCACCCATCTCCTTGTGCAGCATCTTTCTATCCCTCCTTCCCATCCCGCACAGTAGTGATGTGACATCAGTGATGTCACAGGCCCCAGCACAGGGAAGGCCCCAGCAGGGGAAAGCTGCGAAGCAGCCTGTTCAATACTACCGCTGATGCAGTTTGTAACAGGTATGTCAGCTTCGTGGTGGGAGGGTCGGTGGGGTTCTGCTGCATGGGGAGATGGAAAGATGCTGCGCAGGGGGATGGGTTGGTGGTGTCATTGGGGTTCTGCTGCACAGAGGAATGGCTTTGTATTATCTGTTTCACAAAGATCTCAAGACTTTTTATTTCAGAAATGTTATGACATCTGAAATTCAGTTTGTTTATGGATGATCTGTAATTTGTTTAAAAATGTTTCTATATAGGGCTATTGCCTGCTTTGGTACAAACTGAAGGGGCAGCAGAGTCCTCTGGAGAAGAAGGAGGAGTTGAAACATGCAGTGGATTCCTTCTGCACGGCTCGTGAACATGGGGAGAATACTGTCAAGAATGACACACCTATCTATTAGAAAAGATATTAGCAAGGTAAGAACCTAATCTATTTTTGTGTTGACAACAGAAGTAGTATACTATATTAGTGTGTATTGCTATTTGAATTTTTTTTACTAATGTAATTGCTTATTGCCTATATCCAAATTAGTCTTGCTTTATACCATCCTGCCTGAATTTCTTCAAGATGGTAAAAATAAGTACGAGTAGGTAAATTGTAAAAGGGCAGGCAGATAGTAAACAGAGGAAGGCAGTGGTTCCCAAACCTGTCCTGGAGGACCCCCAGCCAGTCAGGTTTTCAAGATATCCCTAATGAATATGCATGAGAGAGATTTGCATACCTGTCACTTACATTATATGCAAATCTCTCTCATGCATATTCATTAGGGATATCTTGAAAACCTGACTGGCTGGGGATCCCAGGACAGGTTTGGGAACCACTGATCTAAGGGAAAGATTAGTAGATAAATTCCTTATAGCTTTACTCCTTTGGTAAAGGAGGGGGTAGGGTGGTTCTTCCATAGATACTGTAGTTCATGAATAAAGCAGATGAGGGGAAGGTGTTACTTTAACAGTAACACAAGACTACTCTGGCCAGGTAGTCCAGTCTGTGATAAAGAGCTGCATGGGAACGGAGTTCTTGGTGATCCAGTGGGGTTCTCCCTCAGGACCATGGGGATGGATGCTAGTCCTGTGGGATTCCTGCAGTAATGTCAGACCAGCCTACCTTGATAAATCTTGTACAGCAGCTTGCTGACCAGGCCTGAATGCCTTCCAACATCAAATTTGCTTTCTTATTCTCACTGCGGCGTGTTTTGCTAATCAGGAGGTGGGACTGGGAGGTTGCATTCGCCAATCATCAGGTACAGGTGTATGGTGATTGGCGAGCATGACCTCAGGCCCCCACCCCCTGATGCAGTTCTTTAGCTCAAAATAAAGCTCTTGCTGCTCAAATCATTAATTTCTAAGGGAAGTTTGGCATTAGACTGGTTATAAAATAGGTGTAGTGATATTAATTACTTTGCCATTCTTTTTAACAGCCCCTACTACTACTGCTTATCATTTCTATATCACTACAGGATGTAGGTAGTACTGTGCACATTATATGTGGGTACTTTACTTTCTCTGTCCCTAGTAGGCCTGCCTCCCTCCTTTATAAAGCCTCACTAGTGTTTTTAGCGGTGGTAACAATGCCGACACTCGTAGAATTCTTATGAGCGTCGGAGGTCTTACCACTACAGCACTAAAAATGCATGCTAGCATAGCTTTATAAAAGAGGGCCTAAATTTTGTACCTGGAGCAATGGTAGGTTAAGTGACTTGCCCAAAGTCACAAGGAGCTGCAGGGGTGCTTGATCCCAGTTCAGGATCAAAGCCTGTTGCAGTAAGTAATAAGAACATAAGAAGTTGCCTCTGTTCCCGTGGTGGCCTATCAGGTCCATGACCAGTAAGGTGATCCTTGTCTAAAACCCTTTATTCCCCTTTATGCTTCTATCTATACCTATCTGTATCCCTCAATCCTTCTTTAAAACTCCGTAGTGTACTCTGTCCTATCACAACCTCTGGAAGCGCACTCCAGGTGCCCACCACCTTCTGAGTGAAAAATAACTTCCTAGCATTGGTTCTAAACCTGTCCCCTTGTTCTTGTGGTTCCCAATAGGCTGAAGAATCTGTCCCTCTCTACCTTCTCTATGACCTAGATTCACTAAGCTCACCGATTATGTCCCGACCAGTTTGTGAGCGTTCCCTGACCTGATTTACTAACCTGTGCCCAATCAAATCTCCTACCTGATCTGCTCCGCACATGCAAATGAGGGGAAATTGCTTGCACAAATAGGAAGGCAGCAATTCACTAAGCAGAAGAAACACCGATTGGGGTTGCCCATCCACAATGAAGCGACAGCTGAGAACCACTTGCTTACTGCCCTTGCCAACTCTCCCGCCCTGAAATCCCAGTAAACAACCCTCAAAATAAAACTGCCCATTACTCTCGATAAAGGCGCGAGCCTGTGTTTTTAACTCATTGGTTAAAAGCGTAGTCTGTTCCATATATGGCTGCAAAGCATGTTCTGTTCTATTCTTGCTCCACAATTTGAAATGATTCCTTTGGGCTAGTGAGTACTGCAACCACCCGTCCCCCTTTGTTTTGACCGCAAAGACCAAGCCCCTGTGTGGATCGCATCTAGAGTCAACCAGGTTGGTCTGCGCGTGCATTGTGATTGCTCTGCAGCGATCTGTGTGTGGGGGGGGGGGGGGGGGAGCTGAACCAATCACATTAATTTGCATGAGGACTTGTAGTGAATCGGTTGCCTGGCAAGACTTGGCCATGGATTGCCCACATTGGCGAGTTTAGTGAATCTAGGCCTAGGTTGGGAGGGGGGATGGCACCTGAATATTACCCCCCCCCACACACACACACACAAAATAGGCTACACTCCTCTTCCAACCCTATGTGGTGAGAGACGGGGGACAGGGTGCGTGGCTGGGGGTAGAGCATGACTGGCTGGAGAGCCAGGGAAAGGGGGGGGGACATCCCATCCCCTATCCTCTTATATTCGCATCAACCTATTTTACCTTCTCGTCTTATACTCGGATCATTAGCCGCTGTCATTTACATAGTACAGTAGTTAAACTTGAAAACGCAAGTTGTCGGACTTTAAGAAATAAGCTGCAGCAGCCGCCCCACAGAGCCACGCCCACGCCCGACGCAAACAGGCGTAACCACGCCCGTGCAAACAAGGCTCCGGTCAACAAATTCGGCAGACTGGGCCGGCGCGCGCGCGCTCCTCGTTCGGCTTCTCCAGCCGGCGGCGTTCACGCGGCGCGCTGACGTCACTGAAAGGGGCGTAGATTAGGAGGAGGCCGGAGCTGGGCCACAGCGACGCAAGATGGCGACGACCACGGGCTCGGGTGAGCTGCGAGCGAGTGAGAACAGGCTGAGAAGGGGCAAAAAGCGACGTGAAGCGAAGGGGGAGCGCTTCGTGGACGCGCGCTTTCCCTTCTCTCGGGGGGGGGGGGCTCGCGCTTTGTTTTTTTCGGACGGCAGCCTTTAGTTTCGGTCGCTGGCGCGAGGCTGAAGAGGTGTCAAAGTTTCCTGGTTGCCGGAGCTCGAGGCCTTCCTCTGTGCTGGGTGAAGGTGCTCTTGTCAGGCTCCCCTGCGGCTTTCCCTCCCTGAAGTAACGACCGGGGTGGGGGGAGGCGAGGATCTCGCATACAGCCTCCGTGACACCCGATGGACGTTCATGGAATGAGATGCGGCCTGCCCGTGCCTTGCGTTAGGCCGCTGTGTTGCCTTAAAAATAGCTGATCGGTGGGGTATTCGTCCCGGGAGAGGAGGGGCGGCAGCTCTGCTCTGTCCCCCGCAGGGTGTGCCTGCTGAGGCGCTGCCAGCTATCCTGCACTGGGTTTCCTTACCCCTAGTTTCTGAGTAGTGTGCTGCAGCCGGCATAAGAGAAGCCCAGCGATGGGTGTGTCGAAAGCCCTGACCTCCCGTGCTGTTCCCCCGTCAAAAAAGGCTTCCTGGTTCTAGGCACAAACCATCCGTTATGCCTATCTAGCCCTGTGGTTTAAATACACATGCTCGTCGCAAGATCGACAAAAACGACAGTCCTTTCCATCACTATTTTATTATTTATTTAAGCATTTATTATACCACTTATAGTCTTTAAATCTGGGATCTCAAAGTCCCTCCTTGAGGGCCACAATCCAGTCGGGTTTTCAGGATTTCCCCAATGAATATGCATTGAAAGCAGTGCATGCACATAGATCTCATGCATATTCATTGGGGAAATCCTGAAAATCCGACTGGATTGCGGCCCTCAAGGACTTAAATGGTTTACATTCAGGTACTCAAGCATTTTTCCCTGTCCTGATTGCGGCTCTCAAGAAGGGACTTTGAGACCCCTGTCTTAAATGGTTTACATTCAGGTACTCAAGCATTTTTCCCTGTCCTGGTGGGCTCACGCTCTATTTAATGTACCTGGGGCAATGGGGGATTAAGTGACTTGCCCAGGGTCCCAAGGAGCAGCACAGGATTTGAACCCACAACCTCAGGATGTTGAGGCTGTAGCTCTAACCACTGTGCCACACACTATATCTCAGTAGAAATAGTAGGGGAGAATTATGTTCTGTTTAGGAGGCCCTATCTTGTTAAGGACATAAAACTTGAAATTGTTAAGAGGGAGGCAACATAAAGGTTTATAGGACATATCAGAAGGGACTTAAGGACCTGATTATATGAGGGCATTAATATGCAAGTAAACTTTTCCAGAGAAAGAGGACATGAATTGAAATTCTGGGAAGGTTGATTTAGGAGTATGTCCAGAAATCTTTATTCATGGAGTGGTAGATAACCTGAAATGCCTTCCTGTGGGAGGTGGTAGAGACAAAAACTAACAGAATTTAAGAATGTTTTGAATAAACATAAAGGATTCCTATATAAAAAGAATGGAATCAAAACAAAAATTATCTGTTCTTAGGTAAATCCAGTAGTTGGGAAGTAAGGCTAAGGCTGGGCAGACTTCCAGGATCTGTATCCTGATAGTGGCTAGACAGATCTGTTTTGGGTTGGAGTGGACTTTGACAGCAACTCCAGTAGTTGAAAATCAAGCCAGTACTGAGCAGATCTCTATGGTGTGTGCTTGGAAAATAGCAAGGCCAGATTGAGTATGCTTGAACCATGCAGGTCTTTTATCTGTTATCTATTTTGTTATAAAGATCTAGTGGAAGCTTAATAAGTGCTTTGTTTTTGTTTTCTAATAAAGACATTTATCAAAAGTATGCCTCCAGTAGATAATTTAATAGTGTCATTGTGAATATATTTTATAATGCTACTAACAATAACCACTCATTATCACTAATAAGCATAGTGATACATTTAAGAAAGGGGGCATATCAGATTGTAGGTAAAATAATACTGCCTACCAAATATTCCATCAAATTGTGTTCATCACATACCTCAAGTTTTCAGCACTCCCTAACAGATATGTCTGTAATATAGAGTAGTTGTTTATTGTGCTTGATCTTTAATAAGTATTTAATACTTGCATATAACAAAGGCAAACTATTAGTTTGAAAAGAATATTATTGTTTGCCTATTCAGCAGAGCAAAGTTTTGACATGAATAACCTCAAAATTGTAGAAGTGATAAAACAATTTGGTGATCTCTGCTATATTTAAACCTCTTTATTTTTAAAGCAAATGCACTGATATGTCTTCCTACTGCTTTTTAAAGAAGTAGGACCTAATTGAATGTAACTTGGGTCCTTTTATCAAGCTGCGGTAGGGGTTTAACGCGCGTTAAACTGCCTGCTGCGCTAGCCGCTAATGCCTGCATTGAGCAGGCGTTAATTTTTTAGCCGGACGCGGGGGTTAGCACGTGATGAAATGTCTGACGCGCTAACCCCTCTAGCGCAGCTTGATAAAAGGACCCCTTAGTATATGAAAGCTACTTTATTTTTTGTTCATTAAAGGTGTGATGCCTTTCTACTCTGCAGCATTGTTACATGTTTTTTTTTTTAATTGTTTTAAATCGAACAAAAAATTCACTAAGGGGTCTTTACTAAAGTGTACTCAGCACATGAATTAGTGAGCATTGTTAGCACTCTGGCATGATAGTATTAATTTGTACTTTAAAGCATGGAGTGGAAAATAATCAGGTTATGGATGGAGAAATGGAGTGGACTAGACTTTATGTTTAGTACAATGTACTTAAAGTAGGTGTTCACCTGCACTGATTGTGAATGCACTTAATTTGTAGCAAATAACTTTTCTGTGCCGTAACTGTAAGGGGTAAGTTCAAAATTTCACCATACTTTTAGGGCTCCTTTTACAAAGGCGCGGTAGCAGTTTAACATGTGTAATACCATGCGCTAGTTGTTACCGCCTCCTCTTAAGCAGGCGGTAGTTTTTAGGCCAGTGCGGGGGTTAACGCGTGATGAAAAGTCACATGCATTAACCCCGCTAGCGTGGCTTGATAAAAGGAGCCCTTAGTAAGCAAGTCTCTAATCAAGTAAAACAATTTAATTGACTTACAATTTTTCTATAACCTGCATTTGCTTATATTTTCATGTATACAGTAGACTCTCAGTTAACCAGTACTCTCACCTAACCGGCAAAACGCCAGGGAAATAAAGTCCCCAGCAGTGGCAGTGGTCCTGAGCTGCAAATCCCCCTTCCCTCTCCCTCCCTCCCTCAAGCACTTAAGCCCTGAAACAGCTGAGATAAGAACCCCTCTCCCTCCCTCAGACCCCCAAATCAACAGAAGCAGGTGGTTGTCCTGAGCATTGCCCAAAGCAGACGCTGCTCAGCAGGAGGCAGTGCTGAAAACAGGATGCTTGCGACCAGCTCTGGCAGGGCCTTTCCTCTGATGTGTCACTTCTGATGTGTCAGAGGAAAGGCCCTGCTAGGGCTGGCCGCGAACAGCCTGTTTTGAGCACTGCTTCCTGCTGACTGGCTGCTGCTTTGGATAAGGGAGGGGGTTCATGGCTCAGGACCGCCGCCTGCTTTGGGGCTTGAAGGAGGGGGGCTTTGCGGCTCGGGACCGTTGCCACACTGGTACTTTGGGGCAGAAGGAAAGGGAGAATTGAGATAAGTGTTAGACAAGGTTTCTAATGCACTGTCAACAAGAAAACAGTTATCCAGCATCTACCAATCCCCATGGATGCCAGATAATTGAGATTCTACTGTATTTAGAATATGAAGGAATTTCTCTTAAAACTTTTTTGTACTATTCAAACAAGCTGTCTGAGAGTAAGTCTAAACATATCCTACAATATGAGGGGCTGCTGAAAATTTCTCAGCCCAAACAACAAAGTTGGGGCAGTCTCCATCGAGGGTTATACACTTATTCCAGCGGCTTTCCACTTTTTTCATTCTGCATTTTTCAGATTGCGAAAAAAGTGGAAAATCACTGAACTAAGTATTTAGCTCTTGATTGGAGACTGCCCCAACTTTGTTTGTTGGGCTGAGAGCTTTTCAACGGCCCCTCGTAGTGCATTCAAGTTCATATTTCTCACATGCTGTATATTGCAAAGCATAACAGTTCATTCATAATATATCTTGTAGGTGTAGGTAAATAAGTTGCCACCAAACATCTGGACCTATGGGAAAAATTTTGCATGTTGAGCATTGGAGAGTAATAATTTTTGTGAGAATGCCGTCTTAAGATAATTGAAGAATATATATATATTGATGAGTTCTGGTGTGCATGTGTTGAAGTCCAGTAAAAAGGTACAGCAGCACTGTACAAAGACTGCAGTAGTTTATTTAATGTTAGAAATAAGATTTTCTATTTCCAGGTTCCAAATGCATTTTTTGGCCCAGTAGTTTCCTTCATTCTATTTTTTCTTACCATTTAGAATTCTAGAGAACACATTAGTTTTCAAGGTTTTTATATCTTTCACATAGCTACATATGTTATCTATTGATTAGAATAGAGCACCAGCAAACTTTCTGATATTGTCACCCTGCTAACAAATCATCATTTTACCTTTTATAAACCCATATTGCATACTAATAACCATAGCTTGTAACTTTTAAATTTTGTTTTCTTATGACATTTACACTGTTCGCACAATAAGCTATTCAGACAGTTTTCTTATGGTCTCTCCTTGTTTTAGGCATTTGTATTTTATTTGTGCTCTTTATACGTCCCTAGAATACATATTTGGTTTCTCAATATTGTGACTGATTGATAGCTTACAGGTGTCTATTTGTTCTTTATATTCTTATGGAGCTGTAAGACTATCACGTGCATACATTTATGTGTACTGAATTTAATTGAAATGGTTCTTGGAAATCTGCCCACTTTGACCATTGGTAGAAACTGGATAGGCATATAAAACTATTGATAACAATTGAGTATAAGGATTAGTTAGCAACTTGAGGGAAATGCAGCTTTTCTGCAAAGTGATTTTATGTACAGAAATTTATATATTTGAAATTTGAGTTCTGAAAATATGCTTATGGGCTGATTCCCCTCAAATATTTGAGAATCTTATTCTGCCTTTCATGATTAAAAATTTTAAGTCAATATTTTGTCTTACACAGACCTGGGTCAGGAAGTAGTTACAAAGCTTTTTTTTAGTAGTAAGCTCGCTCTTTGCCCTTTCAAATTTCATTTGCCAGAAGAAGCTAATTGGAGCTTGGGCTGGTGAAGGACTTAGGGCTCATAGTAGATGACGGCAGATAAAGACCCGAATGGTCCATCCAGTCTGCCCAACCTGATTCAATTTAAATTTATTTATTTATTTTTTTTTTGTTCTTAGCTATTTCTGGGCAAGAATCCAAAGCTTTACCCGGTACTGTGCTTGGGTTCCAACTGCCGAAATCTCTGTTAAGACTTGCTCCAGCCCATCTACACCCTCCCAGCCATTGAAGCCCTCCACTGCCCATCCTCCACCAAACGGCCATACACAGACACAGACCGTGCAAGTCTGCCCAGTAACTGGCCTAGTTCAATATTTAATATTATTTTCTGATTCTAAATCTTCTGTGTTCATCCCACGCTTCTTTGAACTCAGTCACAGTATTACTCTCTACCACCTCTCTCGGGAGCGCATTCCAGGCATCCACTACCCTCTCCGTAAAGTAGAATTTCCTAACATTGCCCCTGAATTTTCCACCCCTCAACCTCAAATTATGTCCTCTGGTTTTACCATTTTCCTTTCTCTGGAAAAGATTTTGTTCTACGTTAATACCTTTTAAATATTTGAACGTCTGAATCATATCTCCCCTGTCTCTCCTTTCCTCTAGGGTATACATATTCAGGGCTTCCAGTCTCTCCTCATACGTCTTCTTTTACTGAGCTGCAGTAGCATTTTTAGTGCGTGCTGTGCTACACACCAAGAACTAATGCCAGCTCAATGGTGGCATTAGCATCTAGCGCGCGTGTCAATGCAGCGTGCGCTAAAACCGCTAGCGCGGTTTAGTAAAAGGAGCCCTAAGTAGAGATTGACACGGGGACAAATTTTTCCTCATCCCCGCGGGAACTCATTTTCCCAACCCCACAAGTTCTTTTCCTGCCCCATTCCTGCAAGCTCCATCCTCATCTGCACAAGCCTCAAACACTTTAATATCATATGAGAAGTGTTTGAGGCTTGTGCTGGTTAAGACAGAACTTACAGGAATGGGACAGTGACAAAACTCATGGGGACAAATTTGTCCCCGTGTCATTCTCTAGGACTAAGCAGCTAACTAATATTTCACATGTTAGATATTTATAATTGTCACTTTGGATGAAAGATATAAGCTCAAAACTTGCAAGGAACATATGGGGTAGAGGAATAACTAAGAATTATATAACATAGAATTGCTATTTAAGAGCATCTTTGTAGTTAATCCTGAAAAAAAAAACCTCTAGAACCAAATTTATAGCTCCTTTTATCAAGCTGTGCTAGAGGTTTTTAGCACAGACCGGCAAGGTAAGTGCTCAGAAGCTCATAGGAATTCTATGAGTGTTGGAGCATTTTCCATGCTGGCCTGCACTAAGGGCTCCTTTTACTAAGGTGCGCTAGCGGTTTTAGCGCACACTAGATGCTAACGCCTCCATATAGCTTGCGTTAGTGTTTTTCGTTTTTAGCATGTGGTTTGCGTGCGCTAATCTTCAGAGCGCACTAAAAACGCTAGCGCACCTTAGTAAAAGGAGCCCTAAAAGCCTCTAGCGCAGCTTGATAAAAGGGGCCATTAATCTCAACCATGGCCAGGGCTTGTACGATATGTAACTATAAGGGAGATCACTCATGAATTTTTCTTTCATCAAATTCATTGAGCGCCCCTATTATTGTTCTAAATAGAAAAGGCCATCTGTTTCCTTCAGATTAATGTTTTCTTGTACATTATGACTTTTCCCTGGCAGTGTGGCAAGAATTGGTGCTCTCACATGAGCCTATATTGTACATTGGTAGGCTGTTTTTCTATCATATTCTTGTTACAATCTGACTGTTTTTTAGATTTCTAATCTGTACTATTTGACACACAAATATTACCAAAACTGATCAGTTTTTTTAATTTTAGTTTAGACTAGGGGTGTCCAACCTGTGGCCCGAGGGCCGCATGCGGCCCCGTGAAGTATTTTGTTCAGCCCTGGTTGAGGGCGATGCAGTGTTTTCCTCTGCTGCCCCCGGGTGTTTACCAACTTGCCGACTCCCTCCTCTGTCTTTCTGCAGCGTTTGCGCAGCCCCAGAAACATTTTTTTTGGCCAGTGCGGCCCAGGGAAGCCAAAAGGTTGGACACTCCTGGTTTAGACTGATGGATCTGTTTTATTTTTACAAGTTGTGTTTGTAACTATTTTTTGCTATATTTCATAATTACAGGTGTAAAAGTTCCCCGCAATTTTCGACTGTTGGAAGAACTTGAAGAGGGCCAGAAAGGTGTTGGTGATGGGACAGTTAGCTGGGGTCTAGAAGATGATGAAGATATGACACTTACAAGATGGACGGGAATGATTATTGGACCTCCAAGAGTAAGTGGCACATTACAGATGAAATGCTATTGTAGAAAAGTGCTTCTCCAAAAGTGCACAATGGGAGAGAACACTGTTGTGCAACACAAATAATATAAAAAAAAGTAATTAGGAGGGAGATCCCCCCCGCACCCTAAAAATGGTCTGATTATGCAATTGTTTCAGTTATGATATCTAAGGAATCAGGTAGGATGTTCCACAGAAATAAAATTTCATCAACAATTGCATCTTTCTTTATTGTCCCTCCAGACTGACACAGAAACAGATGGGTTTATGCTCCTCTGCCAGCAGGTGGAGACTGATGCAAGACTTTGGCTGTAGAATAAGTGGGCTGTGCAGATCTAGTTCATCTTCTTGTGACAGATCTATTCCACTGCCCCTCTCGCCAGACCTGACTCGGTGTCCCATTCCAGTGTTCTATCCGGGTCCCTTTTGTCTTACAGTTTGGCTCTTGAAAGGGAACGCCTAAGTAAGGTTATTCGGATAAGGTGATCTCCACCCTCTTAGGTTCTCAGAGACTTTCAACCTCTCGGACTTACATTCAAATTTGGCATCTCTTTGAGGAGTATTCCGCGTGTGCTGTAGTTCACCTTTGCACTTCTTTGCCTTACATCTTGGAGTTCTTGCAGGATGGCCTGGACCGTGGCCTTGCCTGTTCCTCCCTCAGAGTTCAGATTGTGGCTTTGTCGTCTTTTCGCGGTCTGTTTTGCTTGGTCTGCATTTGGCCTCTTCTCTGGATGTGATTCGGTTCTTGAGAGCAGCAAAATTGCTTCTGCCTCCAGTTCGTCCTTTGGTTCTGGCCTGGGATCTCAATCTGGTTCTTTCCGTGCTCATTCGTCCTCCTTTTGAGCCTCTCTGCTCCTGCACATTGAAGGACCTTACTCTCAAGGTAGTGTTCTTGGTGGCCATTACGTCAGCGAGACGCATTTCTAAACTGCAGGTCTTTTCATGTAAGATCTCCCTTCCTGGAGTTTTCCAGGAAGCGGTTCATGCTACAGCCGGTTCCTTCGTTTCTGCCAAAGGTGGTTTCACCTTTTCATGTCAACCAGTCTGTTGTCTTTCCGGTCTTAGGGAGTCAGGAGGGTTCTTTGGAGCAGAGACAGTTGTGCAAATTTAGTGTCCATAGAATCCTTCGCGCTTAAGTTCTGCTGAATCGGGAGTTCCGTCAGTCAGATCATCTTTTTGTCCTCTTAGCGTGTCCTTGTAAGGGGCGACAGTGCTGGATCAAGGAGGCTATCGTTTGGTGTACCTTCTTCAAAAGAAGCCTGTTTAGGATTTTCTGAAAGCTCATTCCACTCAGGGGCAGGCAGCTTCTTAGGCTGTCTTCTCTTGTGCCTCCAGTGGATATCTGTAAAGCTGCAGTTTGGTCTTCTCTCAATTCCTTTGTTCGACACTACTGTGTCGACGTTCAGGCATGTCGGGACATGGTGTTTGGTGAACGTGTTATTGGGGGGGGTACTGCTTTGGTACGTCCCATCCACTTTTGTGCCAATCTGGAGGGATGCTAAAGATGGAGAAATTAGGTTCTTACCTGCTAATTTTCTTTCTTTTAGTCCCTCCAGACCAGCACAGACCCCACCCTGTCATTTTTATTTGGTGTCTTTTCTCAAAGAGTACATTTTTTTTCTCTGCGGAATCTTTTTGTCTGTGTTGTTGCAGAGTTCAATATGAGCAGTGGTGTTTGGTTCCTCTGGCTTAGCTGGTGAGCTGTGGGAAAGTTTTTGAAGGTTCTTATTCTAATCAATATCCAACAGTGTTTTCCCTTTCCATTCTGGACAGTTACTTGATATTCTCCATCTGGGAGTGACATTGGTGTTTATAGTTAGTTGCTGCTTGGCTATTTGTCAGACTGATTGTAGATGGGACTGCACAGCCCACTTATAGCCAGAAGTCAATGTCTCAGTCTCTACCTGCTGGCAGAGGTATGTAAACCCATCCATTTCTGTGCTGGTCTGGAGGGACTAAAAGAAAGAAAATTAACAGGTAACCTAATTTCTTCTTTTTGGTCTCATAGTTCCTCATTTCTCCTTTTTTGTCCTATTGAGTTGGAATCTATTGAGTTGGAATCGGTAACAGGATCTAGGTACCTTGAGGTCTCTATTCACAACTACCAGAATATTTTAGTCTTGACTGTAGCAGTTTTCCAGGTCTTGCCGCGTATGGGGTGGAAAACAGCTACAATCATGATGCCAGCTGTGGAAGCCTATGAGAACACATTTTAGTCTTATTTACTAGACCCCTTCCCTGTTCTAGTCTGGCCTCAAGACCACTGCTGCAATGACAAAGAGCCATACAGGAGTGCTTCTTTTCATAGCTCTATGCCATAGGCTTTAAAGTCAGCCCTTGGGTGTTGATTCTTGATGCTGCAAAGGCAGGGGAGTCACTGTATGTGATTTGCCAATGAACCTATATTGCATTTTGATCTTGCATAATGATATGGGCATATAAATGTTATGGACAATCCATATATTTGTATAAACTGTAAATACCTGCTGATAATTTTTACTTAGTGATGCATCATTTTTCTTTCAGACAATTTATGAAAACCGAATATACAGCCTTAAAATAGAGTGTGGCCCTAAATATCCTGAAGCACCTCCGTTTGTAAGATTTGTAACAAAAATTAATATGAATGGAGTAAATAGTTCTAATGGAGTGGTAAGTTTTGTTCTGTATCCAAGGAAGAGGGGAGTAAAATAAGAGTAATTTAAATGATCAGATAGATAATTAGAGTTAGTAAATTGAAATGATTAGTTTTAGTTTGGTTAATCATAAATCAAACATTTTATTTAAGAAGGCAAAGTGATCTGTGCTAAAATATTATCAAATAACTGAACATAATGTGGGTTTTAGACCTAGAAAACAAAATCAAATATCTCCCCAAAAATTTTGACACTGCGTACTTTTATTTCATGTAGTCATCAGAGTTCAATCTCAAATGTTCAGGTTGTGTGGAGTTACAACGCTGATAATGTCTTCAGTTGCAGTAGTGTTTTTTTTTCCATTTACTGAGACTAACCAAACAAAATTTAAAAGAATTAAAAAAAAGAAAGAAAGAAAGGATTGCAGTGGAATTGTATAGCATTACAAAAACTATAAATTAGTTTCCTTATAAAGCCCGAGCCAACAAAGAGGAGACTCTTGAGTGTAAAAGTATACATATATAAAATAAGGGTGTAGAAAGAAAAATTTAGAGCCAGATATTCAAACAATTTAAACAGCTAGGAGAAGTTTCTGGCCTTTTAAATCTCCAGTCTGAGTCTAATTGGACATTTTCAATGGCACTGGATATTGCTGCTGAAAGTGTCCAATTAGCATACAAACCAAAACTGCTATCTTGAGGGCATTCCAGGGGTAGAGTCAACACTTAGCCAGTTCAGAATAAAATGCAATTCTATCTTTATGTGGTCCTTTATAGTTGGCTAAGTGCTGAATATTCACTTAACCAGCTGTTTTTGGCTAGAGAGCTGCATAGGAACAGGGTTGGCAAGATTTCCCTCCAAGGTCATGGGAATCCCGCGGGAGTATATTTGCCCAGGTTCCTCCAAGATGTCTGCCGCCTCCTCTCCAGTAATTTACAGCTGCACTTGCTCTTCTTCCTTAATCAGCATCTATCTTCAAGAGGCTGTGGGCAGTGTTCCTGCACACTGCTGACAGCTGACCTGGAAGCCTTCCCTCTGATGCATTCATGTTGGAGGGAAGGTTTCTGGGACAGCCAAGGGCAGAATTTAGGAATTGCTGCCTGTGGCCTTTGAAGATGCTGTTTAGAGCAGTGTATCGTAAACTGTGCCAACCCTGAGGAAGTATACAAAATGTTTCAGTGAGGGGGGGACGAGTCAGTGACTGAACAGTTAACATAAGCTAAGTTCAAATTAAGCATAAAAGGAATATTAAAGTATGAAGAGTTTAGATAATAAATAATTAAGCATAAAATAAAAAAAACGAAGATTTAGTATACTGGACTAAGGATTGCAGCCTCTTTGTGTTATGCCACACCAGCGGCAATCTGTGGATCCCAATATATAAAATAATTTATTATTAAATTTTCAGCTGAAGTTCTGTAGGCAGTCAGCTAGTTTTGGCGCTTCTCCTCTCTAGCCCTCTTCCCTGCTGACACCCCCCACTGGCATCTCAGGGCCCGATTGGATGGCCTTCGCGCATGCGCAGACATTGACATGATTATGTCAAACATGCACGTGACATCATCACGGTGTCTTGCGGCCACTACATTTAGTGTGCTGCGGCTTGAGAAAGTTTGAGAAAGTTACTGGTTTAGAGAGAGGGAGAATTTTTGGCCAATGGAGAGAGTGATAAATGCAGGTGGGGAGAGAGAAGGAGAGGAGTGGGAGAAAGAGAGATGGTGCACATGGGGAAAAGAAGAAAGAGGAAAAATTGTTGGGCATGGAGGTGAGAGGGAAGGGAGAGAGAGAGAAAGATGAGGTACGATGGAGGAGGGGAGGAGATTTGTAGGATATGGTACTAGAGAGGAGGGAGGTAGAAATGCATGGGAGGATAGATGTGAGAGGAAAAAATGTTGGACATGGTGATGGAGAGGGAAAGGTGAGGCTGATTATGCATAGGGATGGAAAGGGATGCAAGAGAGAGACTGTTGGACATGATGATGGAAGGGAGGAAGAGATGCAACATGAGGCTGGAGAGGGGCGATAGAAGGAGACATATGTTGGTGAGGGGTGAGAAATGCTGCACGGGGTGGGGGAAGAGATGAGAGATGGAAAAATGTTGCATGCGGCAGTAGAGGGGGTGGTAGAGATGCACCCTGGATCTAGTATCTCTGTCTTTTTTCCATTCTCTTTGCAGCAAGGGAGTGAGTGAGACAGAGTTGATAGGCAATGAGAGAGGGAGACATATTGGACATGGGGTGCAGGAGGGGGAAGGAGGAGATCCAGGGGCAGAAGGGCATGAGGATGCTGTACAATGGGAGGGAGGGAAGAGATGGAGAAATGCTGGACTACGGTAGGAGGGACAGTTAGGAAGAAAAGGATAGAAGGATTCGTAGGGGGAGGGAGGTGGAATGGAAGGAACAGAGAGATTTCAGGCTTCGAGAGTGGGAAAGGGGAGGGATGAAGAAGCTGAGAATGATGGCACTCTGTGGGAGAGGCAGGCAGCGGGGGTCTGGCAGGAAAATGAATGAACAGAGGATAGTGATTGTAGTGGATAAAAATATGGTAATGTGGAGTAGACTGAAGATAGAAGGGATCAGAAGAGTGGATGAGAGAAGAAGGAAAATTGATAGGTATCTGAAAAGAAGAGAAGGGGTGAAATTTGAGTCAACTGAGGTAGAAAAAAGCCAAACAGGTCAATGTGAGGGAATGGAACAAGAAGAGAAAAGACAAATGGACAACAGGCACTTGAAGGTGAATTGCGGAAGACAGGAAAAAGAGAAACTGGAACTAACTTGATGGAAAGATAAATGTCCAGGCAGCAAAAGTAAAAAAAATATATTTTTCTTTGAATTTGACTGAAATTTATTGCTATAGCTGGTAAGGATCCCCCAAACACTGCCAGCTGAGGGCTGCCTCCAAAGGTGGCTGGAACTACCTTCTGCCAAGCACGGCAGGATCCTTAAACCACTGAGGTGCCTGTATTTGTGGCTCAGGGACGTTGCTACTGCCTGCCAAGCTTTGTAAAAGAGAGTTTTGGCCACTTTCAGAGAAAGTCTTCAGTTGACAGAGCTTGGGGATCATCAGCTAGTGAATTTATATTTTATATTTACATTAGAGACTTTAGAAGTAGTTATTTCATTTAATTATGCTACTGAAGCATGTTAGTGCCTTTGCTTATTTGGGAATGTTAATTGGGGAAAAATGCATACTTTGTAAATGGGGCTCTGCCAGAACCTCTAATGTGCTTCAGTAGCAAAATTAAATGAAATAACTACTTCTGAAGGTTATGGGTATGGGTGGAGACAGAATGGATCTTAGCGGGGACAGGCAGAGATGAATTTGATTTCAAAATCTCATGCAACTCTGTTTTAGCCAGCTTCCTGTACCTGGAAATTTAGTGCTGGAGCCTGGACATGGCCTGCATTGAATTTCTGGGTTTAAAGCTGGTGGTGGTCAGCAAAACGCTAATTACCACTGTCTGAATATCAGGCCCTTGGTGTAAAATGTGTAGGACTGGCTTTCACCTCTTGTGAGAGATTTTGGTAAAATAGACCTAATGCTCCTGAGTCAAACAATGAATGGGGTGTGCAGATGTGTTCTATACGGTATTAATCACAGAGCTGTCAGTGTGTGCCTGTAGATCATGAAACCATGGTGTGTGTTAGTTTTATATGCAGTGGTACCTTGAGGTCTCTGTTCACTAGGGCTGTCCGATTCAGGAAAAAAAAATTTCGATTTGCTTTGCTTTCTGCGACATAGCTGTAAAATTAGCTAGAAAAATGGATTAATGAATGTGTTCTCCTCTGCCCCCAGCTACCCCTCATCAGCTGCTTTTCCCATCCTGGTGGGTTCATTTTGTAGCCTCTTCACCCACCCCACTCCCCTTTGCCCCCTCCAATCTCAAGCCAGTGCTGTCAAGTGTAAATAAAACAAACAAAAATAAAGACTTTGTCTCTCTCTGTTAGGTCCTAGGTCTCTCTAACTCCACGCCGATGCAGTCAAATACAAACAAAAGAGTCTTTTCCTCTCTCTGGGCTCCTTTTACAAAGCTGCATTCGCCATGGCTGGCGATTTTTTTATTTTTATTTTTTCTTTTCTTTTCTTTTTTAGGCAAGCCTAATGCGGCATCGGAAAAGTATGGGGGGGGGGGGTCTGTTAGGTCATAGCTCGCGCTTGCTGTCTCTGGCAGAGTATACACTTCAAATCTGACGTAATCACAAAATAGAAAATAAAATTATTTTTTTCTACCTTTTATCTGGTTATTTTATTCAAATCATGTTGGTCTCAGGCTCTGGTTTCTAACTCGCTCGCCAGAGTGTCCTGCCCATTTTGACATTTTCTTCTTTCTCTGTGCTCACCATCCATCTTCTCTGTACCTTCCCCTCTTTCTCTTCCTCCTCCCTATTGGTCCAGCACCCTCTCTCCTTTCCCCTCTAGCTCCAAACCCCAATCCAGTCTCTTTCTCTCTCTCTCGCTCAAGAGCAGACTGAATCGGTGAATTGATTCAAATCATGAATCGGACAGCTCTAGTTTCTACAAGTCCTGCATACGTAAAGAATGGCACGGTGACAGAATGTGTCATCGTCCCCATGGATAACTAGGTTTCTTTAAGGAAAGAGGGAAGAATCAGAGTATGAATGGGCACAACCACTGACCCTCAAGCCTTGCATTGAGGAATACTGGTGTAGAAAGACTATGGTTGAGATAGACACTAGAGAATGACATGAGATGGTTTCCTGCTGTTATCTGCAGGGACGGTGACATTCCAGTTATAGCATTTTTTTGCAAATATGTTGCACTCTTACAGATTCGATCTGCTTTCATTTAAGCCACGAGAGTGTATTGTTTGGGTAGACATGTAGGCAACTACATGATGTTAATAGTAAATATGAAATTGGGTCATATTATAAGGATTGCACTAGTACTTAGTGTATTACACTTGATGCGGGAACTGATGGTGTAGCCATGGGTGGGCACAGGCCCATCCAGCAGTAATAGAGCAGTGATATGTCTGGTGAGGATCCCTAGGTTCCACCAGCTGAAAATTCCTGGCACCTCTCCTTCCAGAACATCAGGGGATCACAATTCCAAATCCTTTAGGGCTTTGCCAGCAGAATGAAATTATTATTAGGATTTATATACCGCCTATCAAGGTTATCTAAGCAGTTTTACAATCAGGTACTCAAGCATATTCCCTCTCTGTCCCGGTGGGCTCACAATCTATCTAACGTACCAGGGGCTATGGAGGACTGAGTGACTTGCCCAGGGTCACAAGGAGCAACGTGGGGTTTGAACCCACAACCCCAGGGTGCTGAGGCTGTAGATCCAACCACTGCGCCACATACTCGGTTACACAGCTTCAACTTTTTTTTTAAACTGCCAAGAACAGATTTCAGCCAAGTGAGGTTCATAACCCCAGAATCACTTGGCTGAAATCTGTTCTTGGCAGTTTAAAAAAAAAGTTGAAGCTGTGTAACCGAGTATTTTATTCTAATTTCATTCTGCTGGCAAAGCCCTAAAGGATTTGGAATTGTGATCCCCTGATGTTCTGGAAGGAGAAGTGCCAGGAATCTTCAGCTGGTGGAACCTAGGGATCCTCACCAGACATATCACTGCTCTATTACTGCTGGATGGGCATGTGCCCACCCATGGCTACACCATCAGTTCCCGCATCAAGTGTAATACACTAAGTACTAGTGCAATCCTTATAATATGACCCAATTTCATATTTACTATTAACATCACTAGCTTTTGAATCATTATGAGTATTTTTCATTCCAACAGCTCTCCCTCAAGCTAAATGATTAAGCAAGCACAGATATCCTACAACCTAACAGATGGGTAAAAACATTCTACTGGATCAAAATATGTTGAAAGCATTCATACAGTCCCTCTTTCCTTCAAGTAACTTTCTAGATGTTCCACCTAAATATATAGATACATAATGATTCAAAAGCTAGTTAGTAAACCTAGATAACTAAGTGGAAATAGAACCCAGTGTGTAATAATAATTTGCAAAGTATAAGTTTGGGTACAGAAGGTAGATCCTACCAAGTAGTGCTCAGGCCTCACTGGAAGAGACTTGAGATCGGTTGGAGCCATGAAATAATAGCTAACATGGAAAGGGGAGGACGTTATACGGCCACAGAATCTAAAATGTTTTCAGTGGCTAGTGTGACCTTATGGAATGCTTTGGTTGGATAATTAAGGCTACGTATGGGCTGCCCTAAATTCAAGAAATTATTTAAAAAACAATTGTTCGTTGATGCTTATTTGTAGAGGTTGCGGTAAGTTCCTTTTCAATTTTTGGAAACATGTAGGATGTTCATTACTGCCTCCTTGTAGGCTGCAGAAAATAATGTATGCTGTAGGTGGACAAGATGTTAAATGTAGATAATGGTGGTTGGATGTCACTTTCATTTTATGAATGTTCACTACTTGGAAACCGCTTAAAGCTTAGGCGGTATATAAATGTTTGGGAGGTTTTTGGTTTTTTTTTAAAAAGGCTTTATTGATTTTCCATTACTAACAAAAAGTGCAACACAATATTCATATCAGTAACAATAACAACTAAGCACTTAAATTTGGTCAATAGCATTGCAACAATAGAAGCCCTCCCCCACCCACAATTACATCAAGGAATCACACTAAAGATATATCCCTCCCCCCTTGATGTGTTTGAATTATACCAGCAAAAAGGAGGATAAAATAACTATAACAATTGTACAAAAGATGTCAATGGACCCCAAACTAAGTTAAATATCTTAGAATGTCCTAGTATGTCAACATTCATTTTCTCATACCTATAGCTTGAACATAAGCTCGCCCACCAAAAAGAAAAATGAAGGGCTCCTTTTACAAAGGCGCGTGAGGGCCTTAACGTGTGGAATAGCACGCACTAAAATGCCGCGCGCGCTAGCCGCTGCTGCCTCCTTTTAAGCAGGCAGTTTTTTGGCTAGCGTGCACTAATCTTGTGCACGCTAAAAACGCTAGCGCGCCTTCGTAAAAGGAGCTCTAAGTTGATCACAATTTTTCCAATTGCGAGTTATCCGCATGGCTACCCCAGTCATAATCGGAAAAGGCCGGCATTTATAGCGGTCCATGGGGGGCTTAATATACAGTAATGTTCCACATATTACTACCTCATAAGTCAATGGAATTGTATATAAATGTTTTGTTGTTGTTGTTTTTTTTAATTCTTTATTTATAATTTCCAACAATACATTACAAGAAAAATAAACCTCTTGTTACAGCAATACAGTAGGTATAATGTTATTTCCCACCATATAATCAATTGAATAATTTTTACCCTTCATTAGACCACATGAACAAATAAGGGGAGTTCAGGCAGGCATAACTGAGAAGTAATTAAACAATAAGAAAAAATGTTAAAGAAACTGGTATATAAATGTTTTAAATAAATAAATACACATGGGCCACAGCAGTGCCAACCATTGCATTCCTGCATGCCTCTGGCTCTTGGTTGCACACTTTAGAGGCCTAATCCTTGCTTTGGGTTGCATCCTTAGAGACCTAGTCGTGAACTTAATCAGTGCAGTCTATATGGTAGCTGGGGAAAAGAGTTGAATTATACCTGCTATATATTGAGGCAAGCAGCATCCCAGACTTTAAGAATAAATGGGATACCTATGTGGGTTCCCTACAAGGGTCAAGTCAAGGAATAGGGTTGCTAGGGTATAGACTTGAAGGAGCGGGTCAGTAGAGTGGCTGTATGATTAAGGGGGTCAGTAGACTTAAAGGGGTGGGTCAATAGAGTGGGCAGACTTGATGGGCTATAGCCCTTATCTGCCGTCATCTTTCTATGTTTCTATACTGCCTTGGGTGGATCTCTTTATTAAAGTGATTAATAAATCCCAATAACTAAATACATATGTTAAAAATTCCAGGCTACATAATAAATGGAAAAGAATAGGGCTGCGAAATATCAGAGTAAGTATTAATCTTTTTTTAATTTTTTATTTTACGTTTAGGTGGATCCAAGAGCCATATCAGTTCTAGCAAAATGGCAAAATTCATATACCATCAAAGTTATTCTGCAAGAACTTCGGCGTCTAATGATGTCTAAAGAAAATATGAAACTCCCTCAGCCACCGGAAGGACAGTGTTACAGCAATTAAGTCACCCCTTTTATTCAGTTTAAGCTGTCTTCATTTTCCACAGTAGTAAATTTTCTAGATCCATCTTGTAGACCTCAGAATACTGGAGAAGACGTTCCCATTTAAAGGCAATTTATCTTGAGATACTGTAAATGATTTTTTTTTTTCCCATTGGAAATATAAGTTGTGGTATAGCAATCCTGTCATGTGTAACCACTGTGTCCATAGTTGAACTTCTGATGTCAAAAAAATCTATTTAAGTTTATTACTATCGAACCGTGTGGCATATTTAACTCAACTGTGAAAACGTACATCATACAATCACCTTGCTGCAATTCTAGGCTTTTTTTTAATTATTATTATTATTATTGTTTTACTTATACTTTTTTTCACTTTGCAGTAGAATTGAAACTCAGGGCTATTTATTAGAGTCTACACACAAAGGTTTTTAGCATCCGGTTTTGTACTGGGCTCCATGGACTACTAATAGGGATGTGTGCTAACCATAGTCATCCCTTCCTTTGTGCTGTCTCTAGTAAAGGCTAAATTATGGAAGATATGGGATTTGTTTCTGTTTGTCATTATATGCCTTAGTCAATTTTACAGCAGTTTTGACATTCTGCTCCTTAACCTGCATCCAAGGCATAGAATGTGTGTCTCCCTCTCCCCCCCCCCCCCCCCAATAGTATGTAGGGTTTCAGAATTCATATACCCTCTCTTCCTATTGTTGTGAGTGGTGCATTCTAGTTTCAATGCCTTTGTTAAACCCATTGCCATTCTTTAAGCTTGATGTTTGTAGCTAGTGGCCAGTAAAGGGGTGGTGATGGAGTAACCTCTTTACTTGCTGCCTGTTTTGCCTTCTCACTGGAGCTATTCATCTTTCCACTGAGTTTAGTCTTTACTGGCCTGTGACTACAGGAGCTCCCTAAATTGTTCACAACCTAAAGCCTTCAGCGTAACACTGAAGCATCGTTGCAAAGCTGGGCACGGCCTGCAGTTAGCAAGCGACTCAGATCCACTATAAAGTTCTCAGCAGTGAAATGAGTAAGAATATCTGAGGATACTCTCCAGTGCAGCATACTCGTTTTTAACATCTAGAAGTATTTTATTTTGGAATGAGTTCCATTTCTGATCTTAACTGTTCTGCACAATGTGGCGACATTTGCTCCATTGTCTTGGGGCTAAATCTGAATGGAAGAATTGCTCTGGGGAAATTCTGAAAAATATATAAACTGTAAAGACCATTACTGAATAATATTCTTGGTAAATCACTACCACTTTCTGATAATTTTGGACCACTGACTGCTGAAGTGTGGGTATAAGCTCAAATAAAGACAAATCAATGTGTTCTAATTTTTATTTAATTTTTTTTACTTCTGTCTTTGTGTAAAGTTACCTGTTAGAGCAGCATCAACAACCAAGTTGCTGAATTTGTTCTTTTTTTTTTTTTAAAGGAAAAAAATGAATATTAGTTGTAAGGATATAACATCCCTTGTGATTTAAAGCATAACAGTATTGCATAAGCAGCCTTTTTATTGTGTCAGACCATTGCCTGATTTTAATGTAATAAAAGTGTGCATTAATATTATTTATGCTAATCTTTTCTTAGACCTCTGTGTAGCCTGCTGCTTTCCTAATGAATTTTTTTTTTTTTTAAATTGTTGGCTTAAAGGCGCTTGTTTTATTCTGATAATTTGGTATAGTAAGCCTTGAAAAGGTTGTTTTTTTTATCTGGCAATCTTGTGAAAACAAAATACTAGTCTTTGATGTGGAATTTGACAGAGTGAAGACTTCCAGCTTGCCAACCTTGAGCTGATTGTAGAGTGCAGTCATTCTTTCAGATTTAAAAGAAAGTGTCACTAAGTGGATCTTTTGCAGTTCAGAAGGGTTACCCCCACAGGAGATGAAGGTCAAACAAAGAAAGTAGGGATAGGGAGATGCTTCCACTTGGGCTCTTTATTTACCCCAAAAAGTGTGACAAGCTACTTTCTTCGTTTGACTTTTGTAGTTCAGGTTTGATCTTTCTAGTTAACCCATGGTTTTCCCTGTAGTGTTCTCTCCAAATGCTAAAAGGATTATTGCCATTAATTTTATTTGTAATGTTTTCTGGACCAAAATGGTTGTGTCCCATTTAATCCCATAAGAATTCTGGATTCTTCAATGGTGGTTCTTTGTTACATCAACAATAAATTATATTGGGGTATATGAGCATACATTGTTCCTGGTTTTGATGTGTTTCTAGATTTCCCCCCTCCCCCCAAGTACCAGCACAGTAACTGGAGAAATGAAAGATATGTGAGGGATTGGATGGGTGGATGGTTTATTTTGTGGTGTGTTTTAAAAAAAAAAAATTCATGAACTGTATCAAGGAAAACAGCCTATTATGGAAACATTTTCCAGGATGTCGAACACTCAGTGATGGGTTATTCCAAAGTGTTCTTTATTGAAGAACAGCACGATATCACATAAGTGGACTCGACACTGCCAGTGTTTTGGCAATCCAGCCTTTTTCAAGAGTCTATAATAGCTGTTCTGTCTTCGTATAGATGCTTGTGTAAACACAAACAGAAAAAGTGAGAATCAAACGTGGCTATGGCAAGCTTCCAAGTCCTGCTCAGCGATTATAGACTCTTGACAAAGGTAGGATTGCCAAAACACTGCCAGTGTTGAGTCCACTTACGTGATATCGTGCTGTTCTTCAATAAAGTACACTTTGGAATAACCCATCGCTGAGTGTTCAACATCTTTTGCCTCGCAACTTCTCCTCTCTGGATTCGCCTTCCCCGTCGTTGAGATCTATACCTGGCTCTCTTTCTGAGAATGTTTTCTAGGAAGCACAATGCCATCCTACACCCCAAATTGCAGAATAACATTTTGCTTTAAACACCTGCAGCCCTGGGGGCTATCCCAGGTGCCCAGTCTCGTGTCAAGATCTGTTTTTATTCCTGGCTCTAGTCTTTGCTCCCCAGCCCAGCCAGAGTTAGCAAAGCTGCAGGTACAGTGTGTAGATCCTCTTGACGTGTAAGGATAGAAGCTCTTAGCTGTTCCTGTTAATCTGTAATGGTTTAACTACAGTCGTCAAGGCTTTTGGCGTTCACAGTGAGATGTTCTTTTAAATCTGTCCTAAAATCCTAGCTTTTTCAGCAAGCCTATGGCATGTGACTGGTTGCTCTCTGCTTGCCACACCTAAAGAGGAATGTGAAGTTGTTGTTAATTGTATTTTAAGGAATCTGTCTATGCTATATGTCACTATGCCTGGTATTGTAGCTCTTTTCATCTCTCTGTATTTGAGTCTGTAAACCACTTTGCTCTGTTTGATAGTTAAAGATGGTATAGCAAGTTTCCTATAAATAAATACGACCCAGTAAGCAATCACATGCACACTGGATTCCAGAAGGAATGATAGTCTGGCTGCTGGTCAAGGACTGTTGCAGGTCTAGCTGATGGCCTTATAAAAGGAGGACAATATCCAGAGAGGTGAAGAAAGGCTAATGGCCCTGTGGCCCACTGGAGACCAATTCCAACCGGGCCGGAAGCTCGAAGTAGCTGGAGGTTGTTATTGACCAAAACAAGGCAAGAAGCTGTGATGACCTCTCTTAAAGCAATTGTTTTCATAGTGTGACATTTCCGCTCCCCGAGACGGTCATGTCAGAGTGAAACCCCGGTCTCAGTCTCTTACTCGAGACCAGACTCTCACTGAGAAGGATCAGGAAGAAGATCCTGAAAGCCTAGCTGCCTATCCTGAGTCTTCTAGCCTAGAGCAGTGCCCTGAGGATAGGTTAACTGCCCGGCCCAGAAAAGCTTCCAGTCACACTAAGGGATTTAATCAAGCTCCCAGTGATATTCTACCCTTTAGCCTGAGGGGGAGCCCAAGAACACACAAGCTAGGCACACGATCTCCCAGTGTAGGGCGTGGCCCTAAGCCTGTTAAGCAGCTCTCCAGAGCATTAAAGGAGGCTGCCCAAGAGAGTCTGGGGGAGAGAGTTCTCCGGGCCAGGAGAAGGCCAGACCTCACTCCAGAGCCAATGGAGTGTGAGGCTCCAATGCCTCAGGAGCCAGCAGAGCTGCTGGATACACCAGAAAGCATGGACCTGGATGAAGGGTGTATGCTGGAGACCGGTATGGAAGAAGCCATGGATGTGGGCTTGGCAACTTTCCACTGAACACTACAGGTACAAGGCTGTACAGCAATAATAGTGGAGAGGATTTTTGGCAGAACTGTTTGATTGTTTTGTGCTGTAAAGACAGGCTCAGAGCAGTGCGGCACCAGCTTGATTGGATTGCTACATGGCAGCTGTGCAGGAGCTCAGGAGAAGCTCAAAGAACTGTGAGCTAATCAGGGCTGGAAATTGAGGAGCCTGCAGTAAGGCTTCAGTTTTTGTATTTTGTGTTTTTGCTTAAAGTTTACCTGGTGAAGAAACTGGACTGTGTTAGTTAGTAAGCCCAGGACGCCAGCTCAGGGCTGGATAAGTGCTTAAGAGACTAATTGTGCAGTGTTTTTCAGAGCCTGTGTGATCAGGTAGAGCAAGCACTAAAACCTGGACTGGAAGTATAACTGATAGCAAGCTTGCTGTGCTTTCACTGGACTGGGGTGAAAGTTAAAAGGCTTTTTGTTTTCTGTTTTCTTTCTTTTTGCCCTTGTTTGGGGAGAAAGGAAACTTGGACTATGATAATGGATGATATGATTTATGTGGCAAGTGATTAATTAAACTTTGCACATTATTTTGTTCAACTTGACTCACGGTGCTTTATTTTTAGCAAAGCCCAGGATAGTGAGACACCAGTGAGGTCTCCCCCTTTGGGAGCCACGTCAGGAGTGTGCTACCCTCTACCGGAGGTCTTCTGAACTTTACTAAGACCCCGGCAGGTGACAAAATGGTGGCAGTGGTGGGATTTTAGCACACTCTACTGGTGGTTTCAAGTTTGAACCTATAAAAAAAAAACAAAAAAAAAAAAAACCGAAAATTTTGCAGTTTTTTTTTGGTGCTTCATAATTTTTCTTTTGGAGTGTTCCCGTGACGCAGGACGACGCTGCCGGAACCACACCCGACTATACTTCTGAGGGACCACCGGAAGGACCAGACCAGAAGGAAGTGCCTGAGTCGGGAGTAACAGGACGTACAAGCACAGCCAGAACGACTGGAGGCCAAGGAGGCCTATTTACCAAAGGCGCAGACTCGTCAGTACCTCAGGTAAAGAGTACCTAGGGAGGGGACTGACGAGGATACGAGAGGTATCGGTTAAGATACTCCTCGGGGTTAAACGAAGAGGGATAGTTTACTCTCTCTGGTGAGACCGCACTTGGGTTTCCTTTTTTGTGTTTGTCTTTTTACACAGGTCGGAGGATGGACCCACAGCAATTCCTAGCGGTACTGGCGCAAGAGAGACGTCAACATTCAGAGGATATACAGAACCTGATAAAAGCGAATCAGGAGATGTGGCATGCTGGACAGCAAGCCGCGAGGCGGCAACATGATGAAATTCTATTGGCCATGGGCGAGCAGACCAAGGTCTGGGCTCAGACATTACACCCTATGGGGACCAACCCAGGCGCAGCGCATCCGCCGGGTCCTCCGGCGCAGCCCATGGTAGGACAAATTCCATTACACACATTGAATTTGTGCAAAATTTCTCCTGGGGACGCGCCTGATGAATTTTTAAACGCCTTCGAGCGTATTGCAACAGCAGCCGGATGGCCCCCTGATCAGTGGGCCGTGCGTCTGTTGCCTTGCCTGGCCGGGGAAACTCTATCTGCCTTTCAGACTCTCAGTCCTGAGCAAGCTAGTAATTATGCCACAGTAAGAACACACATCTTAGATTACCTAGGATATACCTGTGAGCACTACCGACAGAAGTTTAGAGTCACGCAGTTACTAACGAAAGAAAGACCCAAAGCGTTGGTACAGAGGCTGTCAAAACTGGCAGAAAGGTGGCTACAGCCTCACCTGTCGGATCCTGGAGCCCTCTTTGCGGAGGTTGTGAGAGAGCAGGTGCTCGAAGCAGTCCCCAAAGATTGGAGGGGATGGATCCGCAGGCAAGGCTGTCAGACTTTACCAGAGGTAGTGGAGGCAGCCGAAGCCTTCATAGATGCTCAGAACTCTTTTGAGGAAAGAAAAGCTGATAGGCCCAGTAGAGGGGAAACAGGGAGAGAACAGCCTCCATGGTTCAAGTCCCTGGATTCCCAGAATTCCTCCCAGAGGAAACCGCTACCCAGTACTCCTAGGAAGACAGGACAGGATACGAGCCTCCGGTGCTTCAAGTGTGGGAAGCAGGGGCATACCCAGCGATATTGTTGGGAGAAAAGAGACCTTGTAGTGTGCAGGCCCTCTGGGTTAAACCAGACCGGACCTTACCAGGTACCCATCTTGATAGCTGGGAAAAGGGTTCAAGCTCTAGTGGATACCGGTGCCGAACAATCTGTGATTTCACGCAGACTGTGGAAACAGATTGGTAAGGCAGGCCATCCTAGGGAAGGGCCCGAATCCGTCTTCCTTGCCTGTATACATGGGGACTCCCGGGAATACCCTCTCCACCAAATGCTCATAGAGACGAAGAGGGGAAGTTGGGACATGAAGGTAGCGGTGGTGGACTTTTCACCATATCCAGTAGTACTAGGGAAGGACTGGGCAGGCCTAACCCAACAGGTCGCCCAAGCTGGAGAGGCGGTGCGAGAACCCTTTCACAAGCAGAAATGGGTGATGGGGGCTAGAGTGGTGCGAAACCAGTCCCAAGGTTACTCATGGGGGAGGAGAGAGAGTACCCGGGGGCCAAGGACGAACTGGAAACCGGTGATAAGATGGGCTCCCTTATCTGATAAAGCCCATATTCCTACAAGGGCTTATGACTGTGCTGCGGGGTACGATTTATACGCCGCCCAAGAACAGGTAGTCCCAGCGCAAAACCGGGCGCTGATTAATACAGACATACAGGTGTCCTCGCCACCGGGCTCTTACTTGAGGATAGCGCCGAGGTCAGGGTTAGCTCTACGGCACGCTATAGATGTGGCCGCAGGGGTGGTTGACCCGGACTATAGGGGTAACTTAGCCGTGTTGCTAGTTAACCAGAGCAATACTGACTATAAGATCTGCCCCGGGGATCGAATCGCTCAAATGATTTGTGAGCGCATTTGGCACCCGAAATTGACAAAATATAAAGAACTTCCCGATACTCAGAGGGGAGGAAAAGGGTTCGGATCCTCAGATAAAGGGCAAGCAGGGGAGTCCCAGCCACAGGGGAAAGGGAAACAAACTGAACAGGACCAAACTCTCCGGGAAGAGATAAAATCCTTACGAGAAGAACTGGAGAAACTAAAGGCAGGTCAGAATCAGGCAAGCCCACAGATAATTACACCCGAAACAGCTAGCAACCAGGCCAGTTCAACAGGAGCGGAGGTAGAGAAGTTACAAAAAGACCTCGCTCAAATGTATGGGCAAGTGCAGCAAGTAAGGAAACAGCTACAGGAGGAACAAACTCGCGGCCAAGATATGTTGGTGAGGCTTAAAAAAACGGAAGAGCTTAAAGACCGTCTAGCGGGAAAAGACACAGAGGCTCAGTTGCTGGCCAAACAAAATGAGGCAGGCCTCGAACGGTGGGAACGCCACTTCGGAAAGATGGCGGAGTCACTGGACGAAGCAAGTGAGGATATGGACAAGCTACAGCAACAGGTTAATGCCCTTCGGGAAAAAGAGTTAGGGGAAGTCAGACAGGCGGTGTCCGCCCTGGCTCAGAGAATGGACGTGTTGGAGGAGTCGGGTGGGGAGACTAGCCCAGGGGTACAGGCAGGGTATGAAACTCCAGTACTGCAGTGGCCCGACGATTTCATGGATCCTGACCCATTACCTACTAATCAGGGGAAGAAATTTAATAAAACCCGTAGGCGGTATTGATGTACTAGCTAAGCTTAACGCCAATGTGGACGTTCTGTCTAGAATGTACGAGACACCCCAGCAGAAGCAGAAGCCTCAGACTAGGCAGCCTTTAAGTGAGGGGGTATGTGACATTTCCGCTCCCCGAGACGGTCATGTCAGAGTGAAACCCCGGTCTCAGTCTCTTACTCGAGACCAGACTCTCACTGAGAAGGATCAGGAAGAAGATCCTGAAAGCCTAGCTGCCTATCCTGAGTCTTCTAGCCTAGAGCAGTGCCCTGAGGATAGGTTAACTGCCCGGCCCAGAAAAGCTTCCAGTCACACTAAGGGATTTAATCAAGCTCCCAGTGATATTCTACCCTTTAGCCTGAGGGGGAGCCCAAGAACACACAAGCTAGGCACACGATCTCCCAGTGTAGGGCGTGGCCCTAAGCCTGTTAAGCAGCTCTCCAGAGCATTAAAGGAGGCTGCCCAAGAGAGTCTGGGGGAGAGAGTTCTCCGGGCCAGGAGAAGGCCAGACCTCACTCCAGAGCCAATGGAGTGTGAGGCTCCAATGCCTCAGGAGCCAGCAGAGCTGCTGGATACACCAGAAAGCATGGACCTGGATGAAGGGTGTATGCTGGAGACCGGTATGGAAGAAGCCATGGATGTGGGCTTGGCAACTTTCCACTGAACACTACAGGTACAAGGCTGTACAGCAATAATAGTGGAGAGGATTTTTGGCAGAACTGTTTGATTGTTTTGTGCTGTAAAGACAGGCTCAGAGCAGTGCTGCACCAGCTTGATTGGATTGCTACATGGCAGCTGTGCAGGAGCTCAGGAGAAGCTCAAAGAACTGTGAGCTAATCAGGGCTGGAAATTGAGGAGCCTGCAGTAAGGCTTCAGTTTTTGTATTTTGTGTTTTTGCTTAAAGTTTACCTGGTGAAGAAACTGGACTGTGTTAGTTAGTAAGCCCAGGACGCCAGCTCAGGGCTGGATAAGTGCTTAAGAGACTAATTGTGCAGTGTTTTTCAGAGCCTGTGTGATCAGGTAGAGCAAGCACTAAAACCTGGACTGGAAGTATAACTGATAGCAAGCTTGCTGTGCTTTCACTGGACTGGGGTGAAAGTTAAAAGGCTTTTTGTTTTCTGTTTTCTTTCTTTTTGCCCTTGTTTGGGGAGAAAGGAAACTTGGACTATGATAATGGATGATATGATTTATGTGGCAAGTGATTAATTAAACTTTGCACATTATTTTGTTCAACTTGACTCACGGTGCTTTATTTTTAGCAAAGCCCAGGATAGTGAGACACCAGTGAGGTCTCCCCCTTTGGGAGCCACGTCAGGAGTGTGCTACCCTCTACCGGAGGTCTTCTGAACTTTACTAAGACCCCGGCAGGTGACAATAGCTAATTGTGCATTTTTATAACTAGTATAAATGGGGCCGACATCACAAGCTTCTTGACGGTGTTAGCATCTCCCCTTGGCCTTGAGCTCTGGTGTACTTCTGAACTTGTCACCTATTGCAGGTCCTGATTCATTAAACATGTACTGATAGAAAAAGCATGAGAAAAAAAACCTTAAGAACTTGCCACAATTGGCATTATGAGCAAATATACACCAAGTTTAATTATTTCTCAAAAATTTTATATGAAGTAAAAAAAAAAATCATTCATTGGATAAAAATGTACATATTTACAGTGACTCTTTGGGCATAGCTGTGTGGTTAGTGTGTGATAAGCAATTGCCTTGGCTAATGTGGAATCTTTGGAATATTCTTTTGAAAAGATTGATGTATCTAGCTGGAGCATTAGTTACATAAGAAACATAAGAAATTGCCTCCGCTGGGTCAGACCAGAGGTCCATCGCGCCCAGCAGTCCGCACCCGCGGCAGCCCATCAGGCCCATGACCTGTACGGTGATCCTTTCCTAAGCCCTTTAATCCCTCCTATCTTCTGTCTATACTCTTTCTATAACATATCTCTGCCCCTATCTCTATCCCTCAATCCCCCTATCCTTCAGGAATTTATCCAGTCCTTCTTTGAACCCCCGTAGTGTACTCTGTCCTATCACAACCTCCGGAAGCGCATTCCAGGTGTCCACCACCCTCTGGTGAAAAAGAACTTCCTAGCGTTGGTTCTAAAATTGTCCCCTTTCAGTTTCTCCGAGTGCCCCCTTGTAGTTGATTTTATTTTATTTTTTTAAACCTTTTTATTTCTAAATTATTTAAATGATTGTATTTCTTGCCTTTACAGTGTTTCGTACTCCATTTTTTCATACCCATATTATGTTTCTCTGCTGGTATTTCAATGATCTTTGCATTCCAGTGCTAAGGTATGGCAGCCGCATAGGGGTACATTGTTTGCAATGCCAAATAATTTTTTCTGCACAGTTCATACTATAATAAGCATTAAACAATTAGCATTTTGACTCCCTGGTACCTTTCTGTTTTGTGGAGATTATTGGGATAGCAAAGATGTGTGTGGATTTTTTTTTTTTGTCTGTTGTGCTAAAGAATTCTTGCATTTTCCTTGGAGAAAGAGTACTACTTGTCTATACTGTATATTGATTAACAATTTCTTTTTAGTGGTTGTATATATTATTTTATCTGATGACTTCTCATGTGTTTGTCATCTGGTCTATAAAATTTTTCCTTTTATTGACGTCGACTGCTGCTCTAGTTGCTGGGCTTAAGTACAGACTGTGTTGTAAAGTTTTTGGAATTCCTTTATCTTCTACCAAGGCTCTTTATTAGTGGCCTCCAGTTGTCTCCAGCCCTTATCACTGACCCTAATTGCTGCCTCTGACCTCAATTTGAACAGTGTCTCCTATCTTTGTTGAACACTTGTTGCTGGCATGGCCTCAATTATATTGGTTTTATTTTGTACTTGTACCATGTCACTTGGTGTGTCTTCTGAGACTGAAAGAAAAGTGTGTAGTTCAAGCATTGTGTGGTTCTTAGAGCCATATGCAAGTTATAATGGCCAAATAAAATTGTGACCCTCTGGAAATCTAGAATAATGATATACCTATGGGGAGCTTACCCATGATGTGACTTCAGAGTATGGAGTCTAGACATGGGTTTGTGACCCTATTTGGAGTCCTAACCCACATGGAATGTTTTGTGCTGGAAGAAAACAGATGTTTCAGAGGTGCAGGATATGGAAGTGAATACAAGATGAAGGTTAAGATTGGCTAGGTTGAGTTTGGAGGAAAAAAATGTGTTTTGGAGTGAGTGTGGAAGAGATGGGCTGGGGGAGAAGAGTAGAGACTGTGAATGGGGGAAATAGTGTAAGGATATGCAGACGTTGGTTTAGTTATACAAGTCATTCTGAATGTCTGAGCAGCTGGGCTGACTGCATCAATGCAGGGTCTTCCCCTTATCCCTGCCATTAATCAGTGTGCCATCTGCTTTGTCCAGCAAGTTTTGGTTCTCACTGTGAAGGTTTATAGTAATATTGCTTCAGTTTGAAAAATAGTGAAGACTGCCATCTGGCCCAATATTTTATTAACCTTCTGTTGCATATGAAGATGTTTCAATTACCTACAGCCTCTCCAGTGTAGTGAAGTGTCTTCCTCATATGTTTTATCTGGAGTTGCATATTATCCCAGGACAAGCAGGCAGCATATTCTCACATGTGGGTGACGTCATCCACGGAGCCCCAGCGCGGACAGCTTTTCAAGCAAACTTGATTGAAGTTTCAAGTTTGCACACTGCACCACGCATGTGTGTGCCTTCCTGATCCACTAGAGGGCGCATACCCTCCTCATGGTCCTCAGTTCTTAGTTTTCCGCTGAGCCAGAAAGATCCTGTCTCTCTTCTCTGCGTTCTTCTAAGTGCCTTTCTGGCACCGCGGCTTCTTTATTTTGTTAAGGAGTCGCTGTGCGTTTGTTAGTTGATCGTGTATTTCTTTGTTTCAAAAAAAAAAAAAAAAAAGGACTTTTTATTGTGTTTTTCCTCCGGCAGGCCTTTCTGGGGCCTCAGCCATGCGGCTAGGCCTCATTTGCCTGCAGCTGTATTTTCTTCTTCCCTGGCCTCTCTCTGGGCTCACCTTGTGTGAGCAGAATGGCCGGGACCCTCTTCCTTCGTTGGAATCGGACTGTGCAGCTTCGATCCCCGGTAAGTTTTTCTTTCTTTCCTTCTTCTAGGTGCGTTACCTTGGTAACGCCACCGGCTGAGTCTCAGGCATTCCAGGCATCGAGTGCGATCGTGCCCGCCTCGACGAGACCTCCGATGCGTGCCTCCTTTCATGGGAATACTCTTCACGAGGTTGCCCTTATGGAGCGTACTGCTGCACCTTTCTTACCAGTTTCATTGGTACGGTGCCGACTTCTGAACCTCGACTTCGGTGTGCCTCGACGTCGACTGGGGCTTCGTGCCTCGACGTCGACTGAGGCTGCGTTCGTCGACGGAGGCTTTGTGCCTCGACGTCGACTGAGGTTTGGTGCCTCGACGTCGACCGAGGCTTTGTGCCTCGACGTCGACGGAGGCTTTGTGCCTCGACGTCGACGGAGGCTTTGTGCCTCGACGTCGACGGCGGCTTTGTGCCTCGACGTCGACGGCGGCTTTGTGCCTCGACGTCGACGGAGGCTTTGTGCCTCGACGTCGACGGAGGCTTTGTGCCTCGACGTCGACGGAGGCTTTGTGCCTCGACGTCGACGGAGGCTTTGTGCCTCGACCTCGACGGAGGCTTTGTACCTCGACGGAGGCTTTGTGCCTCGACGGAGGCTTTGTGCCTCGACGTCGACGGAGGCTTTGTGCCTCGACGGAGGCTTTGTGCCTCGACGGAGGCTTTGTGCCTCGACGTCGACTGAAGCTTCGTGCCTCGGCGTCGGCTGAGGTTTTTTGCCTCGACGTCGACTGCGGCTTTGTGCCTAGCCGTCGACTGGGGCTTTGTGCCTCGACGTCGACGGAGGCTTTTTGCCTCGACGTCGACTGAGGCTTTGTGCCTCGACGTCGACTGGGGCTTTGTGCCTCGACGTCGGCTGAGTCTTCTGCCTCGACGTCGGCTGAGTCTTCTGCCTCGACGTCGACTGAGGCTTTGTGCCTCAACGTCGTCTGAGGCTGTGTGCCTCGACGTCGACGGAGGCCTTGTGCCTGGACGTCGACTGGGGCTTTGTGCCCCGACGTCGTCTGAGGCTTTGTGCCCCGACGTCGCCTAAGGCTTTGTGCCCCGACGTCGCCTAAGGCTTTGTGCCCCGACGTCGTCTGAGGCTTGTGCCTCGACGTCGACTGAGGCTTTGTGCCTCGACGTCGACTGAGGCTTTCTGCCTTGACGTCGCCGGAGGCTTGTGCCTCGAGGTCGACTGAGGTTTTGTGCCTCGCCGTCGACTGAGGCTTTCGGCCTTGACGTCGCCTGAGGCTTGTGCCTCGAGGTCGACTGAGGCTTTGTGCCTCGCCGTCGACTGAGGCTGTGTGCCTCGACAACGTCGACTGAGGCTTGGTGCCTCGACGTCGTCTGAGGCTGTGTGCTTCGACGTCGACGGAGGCCTTGTGCCTGGACGTCGACGGGGGCTTTGTGCCCCGACGTCGTCTGAGGCTTTGTGCCCCGACGTCGTCTAAGGCTTTGTGCCCCGACGTCGTCTAAGGCTTTGTGCCCCGACGTCGTCTGAGGCTTGTGCCTCGACGTCGACTGAGGCTTTGTGCCTCGACGTCGACTGAGGCTTTCTGCCTTGACGTCGCCGGAGGCTTGTGCCTCGAGGTCGACTGAGGCTTTGTGCCTCGCCGTCGACTGAGGCTGTGTGCCTCGACGTCGACAACGTCGACTGAGGCTTGGTGCCTCGACGTCGTCTGAGGCTGGGTGCCTCGGCGTCGACTGAGGCTTGGTGCCTCGGCGTCGACTGAGGCTTGGTACCTCGAAGTCGTCTGAGGCTTGGTGCCTCGACGTCGTCTGAGGCTTTGTATCTCGGCGGCGTCGGAGGCTTGGGCGCCGGCGTGACGTCTCCTGAGACTTGTGCCTCGACATCGTCTGAGGCTTTGTGCCTTGACATCGACTGCGGCTGAGGTTTGCTGCCTCGATGTCAACCGGGGCTTGGTGTCTCGGCATCGATGGATGCTTTGTACCTTCGACGTCGGCTGAGCCGATTGCTCCGCGTCGCCTAATGCTTGTGCTTCGGCGTCGACTGAGGCTGGGGGGCCTCATCGTCGGCTGGCGACCGAGGCTTCGTGCCTCGCCGTTAACTGAAGCTTTGTGACTGGGTGTCGCTTGGGGCTTTGTGCCCTTGGGTTAACTGTGGCCTTGTGCCTCGGAGTCGACTGGGGTTTTGGGCCTCGGCGTCGACTGCGGGTTTGCGCCCCGGTTTTGACAGGGGCTTCGTGCCTCGACTTCGTCTGTGGCTCTGTGCCTCGGCGTCTCCGGCTCCTATTTGGTTGTGGTGCGGAGTTTGGTTTCCTGGTGGAGACTCTCTCCCTGCTCCCGCTCTATTGCTCCCGCCATGCGTCATCTCGCTTGGGGCAGAGTGGGGCTGTGGACCCTCCAGGTTCGTCTCACCTCCTTTCCTTGCGTGAGTACTGCGTTCCTTGAGGCCTCTCTTGCCGAAGCCACTAACCACCTTTCAGACCGCGACCGGTCCTTCGCCTATCGGGACGCCTTCAGCTGAATCCCTTCTTCCTTGGTGGTTTTGACTCTTTCTCCGGAGGGGCCCTCCGGATACCTTTCTTGGGTTATCTCGGCCTCCTGCGCGGCGGTCGCTATAGCTGCAGCGGCTTCGGGTTGGGGTCCAGCCGGCTTCGGCGACTCCTGGCCGTCTTTTGGACTATTCTCGCATAGCCTCCGGGCTGCTCTCTTCTGGGGATTCCTCCCCTCCCTTCGGGAGGGGTGTCACCGTGTCTCCGCACTGGGAGTTTAGCCTCGCCTCTGTCGGTTGGGCTTTCCCATCCTCCGGGCTACGTCTGGTCCGGGCCCTTCGGGACCTGCACTAGTTTCTGATCTGGGAGCGTTTCAGTCTCTGTCCGCCCCGGTCTCGGGAGTCCGTCTGGGCGGACCTGGACCCAGTTTGTCTGCGCTCCTTCTTGTCTCGACCTCATGGAGAGGGCCTTGTCTGTTTATACCGGACGATGGTCCCTCTGTCCTCGGTCCGCCTCCGGTCTTTTCGGCCACTGCCTCGGCAGGCCGCCTGTCTGCGCCTGAGTCAGCTGGTGACTCAGCGGTTTTCGACCTCGGCCGAGCTGATGCTTTGGGATCTTGGGTCTCCACGGTTCATGTCCCGAGGTTCGCCTGGTTTCCTCTTCGTGTTCCCCACTGCACCCGAGCTTTTCAGTGATGGCAGGATAGGGATCCCGCTTCCCAGCGCTTGGATCGGATTCTTTGGTCGGGTGAGGACCGTCGCAGCCACATCAATCTGCTGCAGCTCCGGGCCATTTTCAATGCCGGGACGGATTTTCGTTATTGGTCGATGGATTGCGGGGTCCTGGTGAGTCCCGTCATCCCGGGGGCGATGTATCCTGTGACCAAGCCAGGGTGGACAAGGTTCCCTGTTACTTTGCAGGCGAGCCCTTCGTCTTTGGCAGGGGGCGTCACCCCGCTACTTCTTTCTTTGGGCGGTGTGTTTTCGGGGCGTGCAGCATTGCCTGGTGGACACGTTGCGTCACCCCTTTTTAGCCGCATGAATGGTCGCTCCATTCTCAGACTCTGCGGCATGTGGTTGCCTGGTGGGGAACCCCACAGGTAGTTCTGTTCGCTTTGCCCCTCACTCACTGGTTGCCTCGATCTTGCTCGAGGATGTTCTCCCAGGGTTCGCATCGAGGTGGATGCTTTCCTTCTCGATTGGATGGGCAGGTTCCTCTATGGGTTCCCTTCCCTTACTTTGTTACTCCTCCTGTCGGTCTGCGCCACCATGATCTTGATGGCTCCTCGGTGGCCCTGGCAGCTGCGGTTCTCCCGGCTCCTCCAGCATGTCAGGGAGCCTCTGTTCCTACCTCTGTTCACTTCTCTGCTGTCTCAGAGTTGAGGTTTCTATTGCATTCCATTCTGCAGTCTCTACTCTTATCAGCTTCGTTCCTCGCAACGTGCCTCCCTCCTTCTGTTTCAAGTCGGTGGGGGTGTTTTCGAGGCCTCTCGAAAGATCTCCACTCGGCAATGCTATTCCCAGAAATGGTCCTGATTTGCTGCGTGGTGTGCTGAGCACCGCATGGATCCGCTCTCTGTCTCCTTGCCTTCAGTGCTGGTTTATCTGTTTCTCTTGTCTCGGTCTGGTCTCGAATTGACATCTATTCGAGCCCACCTCTGTGCTTTTGCTGCCGGTCATCGGCCGCTTGATGGGACGCTGCTCTCCGTCCATCCGACGGTTCCCCGCTTTATGAAGGATCTCTTCAATGTACTTCCTCCGCTCAAAGCCCCTCCGGTGGTTTGGGATCTTTGTGTGTCCTGACTCAATTGGTGCTACCTCTATTGATTCCATTGCTAGAGCTCTTTGAATTATTTCACCAGGCAGGTGGTATTCCTGGTTGCTCTCACGTCTGCTCGCGAGTCAGTGAGCTACAAGCTTTGCTTGCGGACCCGTCTTTTCCTGTATTTTTTCATGCACGGTGGTTCTGTGTACTCAACCCCAGTTCTTGCCCAAGGTGGTTTCGGACTTTCCGCTCCCTCATTTCATTGTTCTTCTGGTCTCTTTCCTGTAGCCCCACTCGCCTCCGGGCGAGGTGGCGCTTTACACACTTGACTGTAAGAGGGCGTTGACTTTTTATCTTCAACGCGCTCAGTCTCCTCAGACGGTTCCTCAATTGTTTTTGTCCCTCGACCCTAATCGGTTGGGACGCCCAGTTCCAAGCGCAACTTGTCCAACTGGTTGGCTGCTTGTATTTCCTTTTGCTACGCTCAGGCTGGTCTCGAGCTGCATGGTCAAGTTGCGGGACATATGTCCGAGCGATGGCGGCTTCTGTAGCTTTCCTCAGGTCGACGCCTATCGAGGAGATTTGCAAGGCTGCCCCTTGGTTTTCGGTTCATACTTTCACCTCCCACTACTGCCTGGATACTCTGTCCAGGAGCGATGGCCGGTTTGGCCAGTCGGTTTTGAGTAATCTGTTTGCTTGAATTGCCAACTTCCCTCCATCCCTTTTTTGGTTAGCTTGGAGGTCACCCACATGTGAGAATATGCTGCCTGCTTGTCCTGGGATAAAGCACAGTTACTTACCGTAACAGGTGTTATCCAGGGACAGCAGGCAGATATTCTCACAACCCGCCCGCCTCCCCGAGGTTGGCTTCTTTGCTAGCTATCTGAACTGAGGACCATGAGGAGGGTATGCGCCCTCTAGTGGATCAGGAAGGCACACACATGCGTGGTGCAGTGTGCAAACTTGAAACTTCAATCAAGTTTGCTTGAAAAGCTGTCCGCGCTGGGGCTCCGTGGATGACGTCACCCACATGTGAGAATATCTGCCTGCTGTCCCTGGATAACACCTGTTACGGTAAGTAACTGTGCTTAGTCTTCAGACTGTCCTGTATTGTAACTTCATGTTGAAGACTATGATAGGCCCCTTTCTTTCCCATGCTGCTTGTATTGTACTAGTTCCCTGTGAGGGTGCATGTACATTTTATAACATTTATTTGCTTTATTAATTATCTTTAAGAAGAGATTCACCTAAGATAAGTATTTTTTTTTAAATTCTTTATTCCTTTTTTAATCTTTCAACAAGTGTACAAGAAAAAAGAACCATACAAAGTATGATGTCATGAGATACCTAGTTTACTTGAGCATTTATAGTCCCTATTGTCGAGAAAGGAGCCTATCGCAAAAACTACTGAGACCATACTGAAGAGACCCATAAAAACAGACTGGATTCTGCCCAAATTGGGGGTGCTGCAACCAAATACATCGTGATAAGTCATGGAGAAATAGCTCCAGTGTGGCAAAAGACTCATTGATTTTGTAGATTCACTTGCTACTGAAGGAATGCCTGGTAAAAACACATGGTTTCTACAACAAACCTATGAAGATTCAAGCAGCAGGATATGCATCAAAGGAAAATATTGAAAGGCTTCCCAGTTTGCAAAGGGATTTGTCGCTGATGTGCTCTGTCTCCATTGCTAAACTAAACTAAACTTTAGGTTTGTATACCGCATCATCTCTACATTCGCAAAGCTCGAAACGGTTAACAGGAGTTAGGGTAGAAAGGAACTCCAGAGGAGGAAATGATGAAGAGGAAATTTTAGAGGACTAGAATAATCAGAGAGGGAGGAAGAATTCTTCAATACAGCAATGGATGCCTCATGTGAAGAGTCTTCGTAGACAGGCAAGAAATAGAATTTGGCTAAGGACAGTTTATTGCTGACCTTATGTACGCAGATGACATTGCGATATTTGCTGACAACCAAAAGCCTCTGCTGCTCTTTATAACTTGATGGCAGTTCAGCCAATCAGAGTGATCCGTATGCGGGAGATGAAAATTCGCACTACCAGTGGCTTATTGGTTCTATACCTAAATCGAGAAGAATTAGAACAAGTGCAACAATTCAAATGACTTGGCTCCATAATACTGGAGAAGAAAGTTGCCTCAATACTTGAGGTTAAAATTTGAATTGGTGTTGTCACAGCAGTACGTATGTCACTTCACATGATGCTTGTGGAAGTCAAAAATTACTGTACACCCTAAAATGCAGATATGTCTCTGTCAATATTAGTGGAGGAGCTGAATTGTAGACACTACTTCAGTTTATAAAAACTGAAATTTTTCCAAATGCACCGCCTCCAGCAGATCATAGAAACATGACGGCAGCTAAAGGCCAAATGGCCCATCTAGTCTGCCCTTATCTCTTCCTCTCTCTCTCAGATCCCACGTACCCATCCCACACTTTCTTGAAGTCAGATAGTCTGTCTCCACCATCTCTTCTGGGAGACTGTTCCATGCATCTACCACCCTTTCTGTAAAAAAGTATTTCCTTAGACTACTCCTGAGCCTATCACCTCATAACTTCATCCTATGCCCTCTCGTTCCAGAGCTTCCTTTCAAATGAAAGAGATTTGACTCATGCACATTTACATCACGTAGGTAATTAAACATCTTATCATATCACTCCTCTCCTGCCTTTTCTCTAAAGTATTCATATTGAGATCCTTAAGCCTTTTGATGAAGACCATGCACCATTTTAATAATCTTCCTCTGGTCCGACTCCATCCTTTTTATATCTTTTTGAAGGCGCGGTCTCCAGAATTGTACACAATATTCTAAATGAGGTCTCACCAGAGTCTTATACAGGGGCATCAATACCTCCTTTTTTTTCTACTGGTATTATTCTGAAAGACCAAGTAAAAAATGAAACCATCTAACAATGCTGTGCGCAACCATCCATAGTTGACAAAATCCAAAAATGGCAGTTAAAATGGATCTGTTATCCATACAGACTACTCTGTCTGCCCAGATAGAAAGTTCAAAAAAAAGTGGATTTAGAGCAAGTTAAAATTGCACTAGAAAATCACACCTAGGACCCTTGTAGCATCCATAGCAATATACTGGGTATCTCATTGCAACCAACTGTATGGCAGGGGACCTGAAGTTTGAAACCTTTTATTTACATTTGAATACCCACTTAGTCTGGCTTTGAACTCCTAGAATGTTTAAATCAAGTCAAGATGCCTTTTGGGCAAGTCAGTTTTCCATTGCCTTGGTTACAGGTTGGTTTGTCATCTGTCTGAGGACAGGATCATATCTACATGTATTCACCTGAATGTAGTTCGTTTGAGCCACAAATGAAAAAGACATAAGCTAAATCCAAAACTTCTTTCTTTTTTATTGTCCCTTTAATGAAGCATATCTGCCTAGAAGCAGAGAACGTTCATTGAAAGGAAAGGCGTCATGTTTTTCTATGCAATTGAAATTGAGGATATCTTATTTTAAAAAGAAAAAGGTGAATATGAAGATGATGAGTATTTATAGCCAGCTCTATCCCTAAGATTAGGTTCAGAGCAGGTTAAGAATGCACGAGAAAGATACATGAATATAATTATCATTAATCTCATCTTACAAATCAAGTTTAGCTAGATAAATTATCAATCCCCTCTAACATAGTATATGATTTGATTTGATGTAAGGATAGTTATCTTACAAATCCAAACACTTTATCTTAAAACTTTTTTCTATGCTATGCTCTTTTATTAAGATCTGTTAAATATTCCTTTGGGATCTAGAAATTACATGAGAGTGGTTCAAACTAGTGCTGCCCGAATCAGAGAAAAATATTTCGATTCGATTCGATTCACTGTTAATGACACAGCTTTTTAAGTTTAAACAAAGTACAACAATAAATTTCACAAAGTAATTCAAAAAAATCACATTTTTCCATTAAAGCAGTTTTGGAGACATTTGCTTGAACAGTCTTTTTTCCCAGTCCATAAGCAAGCAATATGAAAAAGATTTCCTTAATTATCTACTCAAAAATTTTTGCTGTTTACTTTCATTGCACCTAGACTATTATTCAGTAGAAAAAATTTAGTTTGTTCAATCAAGCAGAACATTCACTCATAGAAGTCCAATGTCCAGACAGGATTTAATTGAACAAACTAAATTTTTTCTACTGAATAATAGTTTAGGTATAATGAATAGCAAAAATGTTAAAGCCACACAGAAAAGCAGTAAAAGTCAATAGGTTCTCCGAGTGGGAACAACCTGATGTCTCAGCACTTGAAGAAAAGACCACGTAATAATGTTTATAAGATAAATCATATAAATGATTATACTGAAGCAGGGTGTCCTCAGAGTGAGAGGTAAGCGAGGGGAGAGAATTCTCCAGCGCTTTACACAATAAGGCACAGGTTAATCACCCTCTGCCTGCAGTGGACCATCATAGGACACCTCACGTTTGCTCAAATTAATCAATGTGATAAATTAAACAGCGATATACAATTGGTAAATCACACGAGTGCAAGATCAAACAGGTTGTTCCCACTCAGACAACCTATTGACTACTGCTTTTCTGTGATAATTAGTAGATAATTAAGCAAATTTCTGATAGCCTACAGAAATGATTCCCAGCCCCCAAGACTCACCAGCCCCCCTGCTGATTCTCAGCTTCTATCCCCAACCCCCCAGACTCACCAGCCCCCCTGCCGATTCCCAGCTTCCATCCCCAGCCCCCAAGACTCACCAGCCCCCCCTGCCGATTCTCAGCCCCCAGCCCCCCTGCCGGTTCAGTTACTTACTCGACTGGATGTGGAATCGCGGGGAAGAGAGGAGAAATGCGGAGATAGAGCCAGCAAAAAAATACCCTTTGCTTCCGAGGTCCGCTGCACGAGGTCTGCTCGCTCCCCCCGCGACGCTCCCACATCCTTTGTTTCTTCTGATGTAACTTCCGGTTTCGCAAAACTGGAAGTTACATTAGATGGGAACGCGGCCTGCGGTGAAAAAAGAATGAACTTGAATTGGGGCTGAATCGGTGAGTCCGGTTTTTTACAAAAACGAACCGATTCAAATCGATTCACCTGATTCGAATCGGTGAACCGATTCAAATCGTGAATCGGGCAGCACTAGTTCAAACCAATGCATTTTTCTAGAAAGAAAGGCATTGCTTCTCAGATGTAGAATCTTCTTTCTTTTGCAGCGGGGAGTGGAAAATTGAAGTAGCCATACAGCAGTGGTTTCAAACCCACGGCCCGGGGTCCACGTGCGGCCTGCCAGGTTCTATTTTGAAGCCCTCAGTATGTTTATCACTATCCTCTGCAACTGTCATGCATGGACACTATCTCAGGAAAGAGTGTGTATTATATGAAAATAGTGCTCTTGTTTGATAATGAAAAAACTCCAACACAAAAGTATTTGGGTGTCAAAGCAAAACACTTTTGGTTTGCACTGCTATTCTCCATCATGCTGGCAGGGGGCACAAGAGAGCAGTTCATTTATCTACTTTACATTTCTGCGCAATTGATGTCGGCGGCAGCTGAAGAAACTTAGAAGAGGGGGCAGCTCCGCTGCTTTCCTCTTCCTACCATGCTGGTGATGCTTTTCTCAGATTTCAGGTTTGAGAAACTATTGGGATGAAAACATTTGCATGTTTATTGTCAGAGTATCATGATAGTACTGTTAAGGGTCTAAGACACTGGTGTAGGAGCAACTGGCTATTACTCCCTCTCTCTAGAAAGCTGTAGGCTGCTGTTCAGAACTTAACACCGACACTAGAGGCAATTAGTGCCGGATTAGTGCTGCAGTTGGGCTGCGCACATTTTCAAGGGGCAATGTGGGGGCTGAAGAGAAGTGTGAACAGCATGTAAATACAGTCAAATTAGCTGCTTAGTTATTCCCACCCAATGCTCAAATTAAGCCCACTTATAGAAACTCTGCCCTACTACAGGAGCAGTGGTTAAGATAATTTTCTGACCTTTGTAAAGCAGGAGGGGGTGGCTGAGATGCAAAGGCTGAGGGAGATCTTGGGCCTGCCTGAAAAGGATCAGACTGGAGATCAGAAGCAATTTGCACAACGCTTTGCAAATAGTCTCCTGTGCAACTGGAAGACATCCACCACCTGCATGAAGCCTCTTGGGACTGTATCGTCCTCCCAATTCCCCGGTTCCACTGGGCATGCGCTCAAGAGCTTTGCTTACCGCACAGCTCTTGTGTGCATGAGCAAGACAGGTTCTGAAAAATAACTTTGAAATGTTCAGCCCTAAAAGCATATGATTTGCATGATATTAGTACTGAATACTAGGAAGTTATTTTTTTGTGTGTTCCTGCGGTATTCTGTGCTGTTCTGGAGAGGTAAGACCTGAGATATTGTTTTTTGATTGGGATCAGGGCCAATCCTATCTAAGCCTAGAGTGGCAGAATTTGAGGGAGCAGAAGGATTGCAGCAAAAACAGCAGTGCTCGGTTTACAGTGTATTAAAATTTGATATACTTCTCTGCTTTCACGGATTAAAGCAGTTTACAATCAAAAATATCAAAACTAAGAAAGGAATTCCTTAAAATAGAAAATGGCATACATCAGATGATGATCCTAGCTACAGCATTTACTGTGAGCTTTACTAACTTGTGTTACTAAAATACCGCAAAGATTGTACCTAAGGCAACAACGGATGACGTGACTTACCAAAGATCACAAACAGCATGCAACAGGATCTCAACCCTGGATTACCTGGTTCTCGGACACATGCTCTAATTGCTAGGCCAATCATCAGTTTAGCCTGGGAATGCAACTAGAAGAGTGAGATTTCAGCATATTCTGTGGTGTAATTTAAAATACACAAATATTTGGTCTTGCATCTTTCTGATTACTTAGCCTAGAGTGGAAGAAAGGTAATTGTTAGCATTATAAACTAAGATCACAGAAAGAGGAAGAAGGGCTAAAATATCTGGGAAAGTTAGGCTGGTCGAGTAGTCAGGAAAGCAAAGATGCAAATGGAATAAAAAGTAGCTGACGTGATAAAACGGTGGGACAAGACATTGTGAGACTCAAAGGTGAAGGGGAGAAATATGTAGAAGCTGATAAAGAAAGGCTGAATTGCGTCGGGAGCAGGACCACAGAAGACAAATGCAAGTAGAGATGGAGCTGTGGAAGAGTCTGATTAATTTTAAGAAGATTATAAGGAGCTAGCTAAACTAAAGGTGAACAAAGCGATAGGGTTGGATGGTGTACATCAGGGGTGTCAAAGTCCCTCCTCGAGGCCCGCAATCCAGTTGGGTTTTCAGGATTTCCCCAATGAATATGCATGAGAGCTATTTGCATGCACTGCTTTCATTGTATGCTAATAGATCTCATGCATATTCATTGGGGAAATCCTGAAAACCTGACTGGATTGCGACCCTTGAGGAGGGACTTTGATACCCCTGGTGTACATCCAAGGGTACTGAAGGAACTTAGGAAAGTTATTGTGGCTCCACTGACTGACATCAATGCTTCACTAAAATTGGGAGTAAATTAATGGAAACATTTTTAAAAACAGAAAATAGTGACGTTTCTAGAATCCTGGGGATTACAGGACCTGAAGCAGGGGTCTCAAAGTCCCTCCTCGAGGGCTGGAATCCAGTTGGGTTTTCAGGATTTCCCCAATGAATATGCATGAGATCTATTAGCATACAATGAAAGCAGGGCATGCAAATAGATCTCATGCATATTCATTGGGGAAATCCTGAAAACCCGACTGGATTGCGGCCCTCAAGGAGGGACTTTGAGATCCCTGACTTGAAGCAGCATGGATTCACTAGAGCAGGTGTAGGCAATTTCGGTCCTCAAGAGCCACAGGCAGGTCAGATTTTCAGGATACCCACAATGAATATATATGAGATGGATTTGCATGCACTGCTTCTTGAGATGCAAATCTCTCTCATGCATATTTATTGTGGATATCCTGAAAACCTGACATGCCTGTGGCTCTCAAGGACCGGAATTGCCTACCCCTGCACTAGAGGTATGTCTTGTCAGACAAATCTGATCAATTTCTTTGACTCTGTGTATTCCACACAGGTGTCAAACTTGAATGCCCTTGGGATGGGCACCAAAGTGACAAACTGGGTCAGAAACTGGTTAGGGAAGGTGACAGAGTGTAGTGGTCAATGGAGATCTCTCTGAGGAAAGGGATGTAATCAGTGGTTTACCTCAAGGTTCTGTTCTTGGGCTGTCAGGGTAAGATTTGCTTCTTTTCAAATACCAAAATCTGTAATGGAGCAGACACCCATGATGGTGTGACTAACATGAGGGCGGATCTAGCAAAGCTTGAAGAATGGCCCTGAAATTTGGCAGCTGAGAAAGGCAAGGTTATGTACTTGGGCTACAAAAACCCAAGGGAATGTTACAGTTTATGGGGTGAAGAACCTTTGTGCACGAAAGAGGAGCAGGACTTTTTTGTGATTGTGATGATTTTAAGGTGATCAAATGTTGAAAAGGATGGCAAAAGCTAGAAGGATGCAAGGGTGCATAGGAAAAAGTATGGCCAGTAGGAAAAAGGAGGTATTATTGCCTGTATATAAGATTCTGGTGAGACCTCATTTAGAATATTGTGTACAATTCTGGAGACCACGCCATCAAAAAGAAATTAATACAATGGAGTTGGGCAAGAGGAAGGCTACTAAAATGGTTGGTGATTTTCATCATAAGGCTTATGGGGGCAGAGTTAAAATCATTACCCGAATAAAGAAGATGATGAAATGAGGTTAAATGGAATCTTCCATAAATATGAGTGAACCCACTTCTGAGTGAACTCTACACCGAAAGGGGCAGCATATGTTTCTCTAATGTTCAAATTAAAAGGGTGTGTAGAGTTCACTCAGAAGTGGGTTCACCCATGTTTATGGCAGACTTAAAGATCTCGATATGTATAATTTGGAAGAAAGGCAGGAGAGGGGAGATATGATAGAAATGGTTAAATACCTACATGGCATAAATACGCTTGTGGCAAATCTATCATTTGAAAGGAGTTCCAGAATGAGGGCATAGGAATGAAGTTAAGAGGTGATAGTCTCCTGGTAGATGTGGTGGAGACAAAGATTGTGTCCAAATTCAAGAAAGCATGGGACAGACACATTGGATCTCTTAGGGAGAGGAGGAGATAGTGGATACTGTGTCTGGGCAGACTGGATGTACCATTTGGTCTTTGTCTGTCTTCATGATTCTATGTTTCTAAAAATAATCTATAGAAAAGAAAACAAAAGTAAGTCCAGTAAAAAAGGTGTCACTTTTATTTTACTAACAATACATTTTTTGGCAAGCTTTCAAAGGCAGAACCACCTTCAAGTCAGGTATGAGCAAAAGATGACAATATCAAAATAAGCAACAGAAATGATTGTCTCAAGGGAGAGCACCAATATCTGTCTCATCATTCCCTCTAATTCCCCCACCTGAGCGCTGTGTATTGATATACCTTCTTGTCCAGTTGTCTTGACTAGATTGTAAGCTCTTTAGAGCAGGGACTCTCTTCTATGTTTTAATTTTCAGTACCCCTCTAATAAATCTGATGCACAATTTTATATATAGTCTTCAAGGGAAATATAACAACAATACACACTCTATAGAGAAAGAGACAGCCTTAACTTTTTAGCTGCCATCTAAATATCCCACATAGCTGTTTCCCAGATCCTCAGTGCTGCTGCCACCATTTGAGGATTTAGTGGTCACAGACACTGGCAGTTTACTTGTTAGGTAGGTGAAGAAGGAGGGTTGTGATTTGATTAAAGTTAAAAATTATAACTCTATAGTTGAATTCTTATTGTATATTAAAATAAGGTTTTGTTTTCTAGGAGTCAAGCCTTGAAAAAGATGGTCATGCGAAACATGTTGGCATAAGACTCCCTAGCCAGAGACCACTAAGCTTAAAGCTAAGTATTTGCTTAAAACATATAAAGTAAAATAATGAAAAGTTTAAAGGATACCCTACATTCTTGAAATTAATTTAAAATATAGATCCATTGACAAATTGACACACAAAGCTTTGGGCAGTGCGATTTATTAAGCCAAAAGAGGTGTCGCTTAGGATCTGGAAAACAGCTATGAGGGATATTTAGACGGCAGCTAAAAAAAGTTAAGGCTGTCTCTTTCTCTATAGAGTGTGTTAATTTTCAGTACTGCATATGTCTAGAAGTGCAATAAAAATGATAAATAGCAGTAGTAAAAGTGGGGGGTGGGGTAGAAATGGGGAAAGGTAGATGGTGTGATCAGAAGTTAATTGTATAGCTTAGAATGTGATAGGAAACCCAGATCCCTGTTATGTCTTTTCAGGTGAGTGTCTAAATAATTTCATCATCTTAACTTCAAAGGTCTTATGTTCCTGGATTGTTTTAAAGTTACACTTCGCGGTTTCAGCAATCACGGTTTCGATTATTCACAGCTTTTAGCTTGCTGGCTCCCCCCCCCCCCCCCCCAATTACATCAGCTTGCATAGAGAAATCGCTGATTCCAAGCGTTTATAGAGAAAATCGCTGATTCCCAGCACTTTCTTCACCTTGTTTTGCCTCTCCTTCAGGAACAGGCCAGGTCTCCCACCATGTTATTCACGGTTTCGCCTTATTCATGATGGTTTTTAATAGAAAACAGCGAAAAACATATGAAAAAGTTATTCACGTTTTTTTGTATTGCGGTTCTGTTAATCCCCTATCACAGCGAATACGGAGGTTGAAGTGTACATCATAGTATTCTGAAGAAATCAAGCAGGAAAAGCTCTCTTGTAGATCATAAAACTGACAGTAGAGGGTGCTCACAGTCTTTCTAAATGAACTATCCCAATAAACACGAACCAAATCGGAAGCCTTTAGCTTTTATAGTGTCTCCCATGAATTACTAGTGCTGAGAATCAGGTGTGCAGCTCTGCTAATTTTTAGTGGAATCCCCATGAAGGCTTCTCACTGATACCTGTAGCCAAAGCATGACAGACGACAGCAGATAAAGACTCCCAAATCCCAACTCTTCTTCTCATTGTCTCTTCATATCTTATATGTCGGGCTAAACTTGAAATTAAAAAGGTTTTGGGAGAATCATACTAAACCCCCCCAAACCCAAAGAAAGCTGACAAAAATAAAGAATAATAAAAGTAAAGAACTGGAATTTTAGATAAATAATCATAGCTTCAATGTACATCATTAAGAATTAAACTTCTTGCCTTAGTTGAAAGATTCTGAATATACGGATCCCAAATTTCCATAAACATACGAATTTTCCTAGCCGAACGCCTAACTTCCCAAGTCTCAAATAATAATAGATGATGAAATTGATTCCTCCAATGCCAAAAACTAGGTGCTTCTTTTAATAACCAAAATTGCATAATACATTTATGTCCTATTATACACGCCTTTTGAAATAAGAGACACTTCTTTTTACCAAAAACCCCACAAGCCGCAGCTTTTCCAAAAATTACTCCCCTTGATGAATCTACAACAGAACTACCCCATAATGAGCCTAAAAATAACAGGATGGCAGACCAGAATGACCTAATTAAAGGGCATGACCAAAAAGCATGAGTTAAAGTACCAGGATCCTTATTACACTTAATACAAATTAAACCGGCATGAAAAGTTTGAATTTGTGAAAAATAAGCTCTATGTAAGACTAGTCTAAATGAACATTCCCTCCAAATAGAACACGTAATTTGGGGGGAGGATGGGGGGAGAGGTCAATAGGAAAAGGAAAGGGGGTAGGAATTAGGGGGAGGGTATTGAGAGATGTAATGGGTATTTTGGAAATTTATTTTGAAGAAATGAAAGATATTTGATGGAAATTAATATGATGAATTTTAATTTAATGACTATTTTATTGTATTATAATATTGTATATTTACTGATTTCTTCAATAAAAATGTTATAAATTAAAAAAGGTTTGGGGGGAAGAGAAGGGGCATGTGTGGCAGGGGGAGGACGGGTGCTGGCACTCGGGGTAGAACGACCCCCTCATCCCCTCCCTTACTATGCCACTGCTTATACGCATTCTATCTGTCTAAAATTTGGAAGCTGACCCCTGGCCGCTATTTCTATAGTATTCCAGCTCTCGCTGCAAAAAATAAAATCACTCTGGTTAATCAAATGATCTGATTTGTAAAAGAAACAAATGAACAAAGCATCGTTGCTTTCTCAAGTGTGAGTACATTTTAATAGTGAGTGGTAATGGAGGTTTAGTAAATGACTTAGATCTAGGCACATCGTCCTTACTAAGGCTGCTATTTGTGGTCGTAAAATGCTCTTATTATTTGTGGCACTGGTCTTTTCTTTCCCCCTTTGGAAAAAATTAATCACAATATGAAATATTCCAAACTGTTGTCAGGAGACAGTAGTATAAATTTTATAAACATTACATATATGTAATCTGCTCCAGAACCAACTCTTTCCCTCCCCAAAACCAGACTATTTGAAGCCAGACATGCAACCAGAGACTCTGCTCAAACTACATCAAAGTTATTGAAGCTTAACTGGGGCCAATGAAGAGTTCAGGCACTGATTTTATTTGTCGTTATTTTTAAATGCAAGTAAGAAAATGAAACCAGCTGACGGGCTACTTTTCAAGTGGGGGAGTAGCCTAGTAATGTAGTAGGTGGCTGTGGGGGGGTAGACTGCCCCGGGTGCCATCTTCGTGGGGGGCACCAGTGATGACACCTCTCCTTCTCTTGCACACTTGCGTGCCTCTTTAAATGTTTGCCCAAGTGAGTAGCATCTTCCACTCGCGCCAGCCTCAGCACCCTCCCGACATCGTTTCCAGGTTGCGGGACCATGACGTGATGTCAGAAGTGCGTCAAGCCCGACGCAAACGGCAGGTGGACGATGCTGCTCACACTGGTGAATGTGTTAAGAGGGATGCAGGAGGTGTGGGGTGCTCGAGCTTTGGGGAAAAGTGGGGGGAGGGCACCAACCTCCCTCATTATGCCATTGGAGTAGACTAATAGTGCAGCAACCCAAGAGCCAGGGGAAACGGGGGGGGGGGGGGGGGAGGGGGGTGTCAATTCCAACTGTGGCTCACTGTTCCTCTGGGCAATTCACTTAACCCTCCAGGCACAAAATAGGTACCTGTATATAATATGTAAACTGCTTTGATTGTAACCACAGAAAGATGGTCTATCAAAGCCAGTGTCGTAGTAAGAGGGAGGGAGGATAGATCGCCCCGGTTGCCATCTTGGTAGGAACGCCGGCACCTCTCCTCTCCATCCCTCCACTGACAAGTGCACACCTTCGCTTCCCCCACCATACCTTTAGCTCTTCGCCAGCACAAACAGCAGCTCCAATCTGCTGTTCATGCTGGCCTCGGCTTTTCCTCTGACATCATTTCCTGGTCCAACGACCAGGAAGTGATGTCAGAGGGAGAGCCGAGGCCAGTGCGGGCAACAAGTTGGAGATACTGCTTATGCCAGGGAAATTAAAGAGGGAAAGGGAAGGGGTCCATATGTGGGGGGAGGGGGGAGGAGCGGGGGTGAAGAAGAGGGCGAAGGCGTGCCGCTGCCTTCACTATGCCATTGATCAAAGCCCATCTCCTTTCCAGCTATGGTGAAAGTACTTGTTAAGTTCATTGTTGATGTTATTAAGAAATAGCAGCCCTTTTTTTTTTTTCTTGATTAAATGCAGAACTGGTGCAGGGACATTAGGCACCTTACAGTAGGGTTACCAGATGTCCAGGAAAACCCAGACATGTCCCCCTTTTTAGAGGATTATCTGGGTGCCCGGATGGACTTTCCAAAATGTGGCAGTTTGTCCAGGTTTTGGAAAGTCCCTAGCTCTGGTCGTGGCTGGAGGGCCTTCAACAAGCATGGGTGGATGACGACACAGGCATCCAAGCATGCTGGAGATCCTCCGGACGCAACCTGGAGGTCAGGAAAAAAGAGATAGAAAAATAGAACCATGATGGCAGATAAAGACCAAATAGCCCATCTAGTCTGCCCATCCGCAGTAACCATTATCTCTTTCTCTATCCTAGGCCCTCTTGAATTCAGATACAGTCTCTGTCTCCACCACCTCTTCTGGGAGACTGTTCCATCTACCACCCTTTCTGTAAAAAAGTATTTCCTCAGATTACGCCGGAGTCTATCGCCTCTTAACTTCATCCTATGCCCTCTCATTCCAGAGCTTCCTTTCAAATGAAAGAGACTCGACTCAGGCACATTTATATTACGTAGGTATTTAAACATCTCTATCATATCTCCCCTCTCCCACGTCATCGGGGTCGAGTTAGGGGCAGAACAGGATGGGGACTGAGGTAGAATGGGGCAGGGCTGGAGGTAGAACAGGGTGTGGCCATGCATCTGGGATTTTACGATGATAAATATGATAACCCTACCTTATAGGAGCACTGCAAGCCACAAACGTGGAGAGGGTGCTGGATACCTGGAATGCGCTCCCGAGAGAGGTGGTGGAGAGGAAAACGGTGACTGAGGAACACAGAGGATCTAGAATCAGAAAATAATATTAAATATTGAACTAAGACCAGTACTGGGCAGACTTGCACGGTCTGTGTCTGTATATGGCCGTTTGGTGGAGGATGGGCTGGAGAAGGCTTCAATGGCTGGGAGGGTTTAGATGGGATGGAGTAGGTTTTGACGGAGATTTCGGCAGTTGGAACCCAAGCACAGTACCGGGTAGAGCTTTGGATTCTTGCCCAGAAATAGCTAAGAAAAAAAAATTTAAATTGAATCAGGTTGGGCAGACTGGATGGACCATTCGTGTCTTTATCTGCCGTCATCTACTATGTTACAACTTACTTCGTCGAGACAGAGAGGGCAAGTTAGGAGGAGGGGTAGCACTATACACTAGGGAGGACATTAAAACTACGAGAATCACGGAAATCAAGTACTCCGGAGAATCCCTCTGGGTAAACCTAGCCAGAGGCAAAGAAAAGTGTCTGTATCTTGGTGTAATTTATAGACCACCAAGACAGCTGGAAAACAAAGACATAGAATTAATCCATGACATAGAGAATATCACTCTAAGGGGGGACACAGTACTGCTAGGGGACTTCAACATGCCGGATGCAGATTGGAACACGCTCACAGCGACAACCAGCGCCAGTAGAAGGCTATTATCCACAATTAAAGGAGCACAACTCAAACAACTGGTATCAGAGCCCACTAGGGCACAGGCGATATTGGACCTGGTACTCACCAACGGAGAAAGCGTATCAGAGGTCTCGGTAGGCGATAAGTTAGCCTCCAGTGACCACAACATGATATGGTTCAACCTCAAGAAAGATTTCACTAGATCAAGCACGGCAACCAGAGTACTCAACTTTCGAGGCGCTGACTTCAAACGCATGGGAGATTTCGTCCATCACACACTACAAATCCAAGTTGTGGCCAATAATGTGGAGAATATGTGGTCAACCTTGAAATCTACCCTACATGTAGCAACGAACCGATACATCACATCAGCAAGCAAACGGCGAAGAAACAATAGACCCCAATGGTTCACCGCAGAGATTTCAGATCTCTGTAAAGAAAAGAAATCAGCATTCATTTCTTACAAACATTCAGAGACAAGAGAGGCTAAATTGGAATACATGGCCAAAGCTGCAGCGGTGAAAGCGGCAGTCAGAGAGGCCAAGCATCAAGCTGAGGTAAACCTAGCAAGGAACATTAAGAAGGGCGACAAATCCTTCTTCAGGTATATTAGTGACAGAAAAAGAAACACTGATGGGATAGTGCGCCTTAGGAAATCAGATGGGAAATATGTAGAATCAGATTCAGACAAAGCCGAACTACTAAATGAATATTTTTGCTCTGTTTTCACATGTGAGGCACCGGGGTCAGGTCCACAGTCGCAGGTAAAGCAAAGTTCAGAAGATCCGTTTCGGGATTTAGAGTTTACTTCCGGAGACGTCTACGACGAATTATCAAGACTCAAGGTGAACAAAGCAATGGGGCCGGACAATCTACATCCCAGGGTGCTCAGAGAGCTCAGGGACGTCCTAGCGGAGCCGTTATCAATACTCTTCAATCTGTCCCTGAGCACGGGAATAGTGTCCTTGGACTGGAAAACAGCTAACGTCGTTCCTCTGCACAAAAAGGGTTGTAGGACAGAGGCTACGAATTACAGACCGGTAAGTCTCACATCGGTAGTGAGTAAACTCATGGAAACACTCATCAAACGCAAATTAGAAATGATACTAGACGAGGAGGAACTACGCGATCCCCACCAACATGGATTCACCAAGGGTAGGTCCTGTCAATCCAATCTCATTAGTTTCTTTGACTGGGTAACAAGGAAACTAGATATGGGAGAATCCCTGGACGTCGTGTACTTGGACTTCAGCAAAGCCTTTGATAGCGTCCCCCACCGCAGGCTATTGGGCAAGATGAAATCAATGGGATTAGGTGAAACATTTACAGCATGGGTCCACGATTGGCTGAGTGGAAGAACTCAGAGGGTGGTGGTTAATGGTACCATCTCTAAAACGACGGAAGTGACCAGTGGGGTGCCGCAGGGCTCGGTCTTGGGCCCGATCCTTTTCAACATATTCGTAAGAGACATGACTCAGGGGCTTCAAGGTAAAATAGCATTATTCGCCGATGATGCCAAACTATGTAACATTGTGGGTAACGGCAGTCTGTCCGACAGCATGACGCAAGACCTGGTTTTATTGGAACATTGGTCCTCGACCTGGCAGCTTAGCTTCAATGCTAACAAATGCAAGGTCATGCACCTGGGCAACAATAATCCGTGCAGAACGTACACATTAAATGGTAAAACCTTAGCAAGGACTACAGCAGAACGGGATTTGGGGGTGATCATCAGTGAAGACATGAAAACGGCCAATCAAGTGGAGAAGGCCTCATCCAGGGCTAGGCAAATGTTGGGTTGTATCCGGAGAAGCTTTGTTAGTCGGAAGCCCGACGTCCTAATGCCCTTGTACAGAACCATGGTGAGGCCTCATCTGGAGTACTGCGTACAATTCTGGAGGCCACATTACCGTAAAGATGTACTGAGAGTCGAGTCGGTACAGCGGATGGCCACCAGGATGGTCTCGGGGCTTAAAGATCTATCATACGAAGAAAGACTGAACGAATTGCAGCTATACTCTCTCGAAGAACGCAGGGAGAGAGGAGACATGATTGAGACGTTTAAGTATGTCACTGGTCGTATCGAGGGAGAAGATGATATTTTCCTTCTTAAAGGACCCTCCGCCACAAGAGGACACCCGCTGAAAATAAAGGGCGGGAAGTTTCATGGCGACACCAGGAAATACTTCTTCACCGAAAGAGTGGTTGACAGCTGGAACAAGCTCCCAGTGCAGGTGATCGAGGCCAGCAGCGTGTCGGATTTTAAGAACAGATGGGATGCTCATGTCGGATCTCTAGGAGGGAAAGGTCATCAGAGATTGATTAAATAGGGGGGGTGGGTCAGCGGTGTGGGCAGACTCGATGGGCCTCGGCCTTTTTCTGCCGTCACTTTCTATGTTTCTATGTTTCTATGTGGCATGCCCCCAATTGATCCTGCCTCACCCACTTATGTGATGCCAACAAAAATAGCCAATGAATGCCTTTTTGGCATCCTGGCTTCCCTTGCATCCTGTATGATCACACCAGCTAACGTAGGCAAAATTTCAGCCATATGCTTTCCTCTCTCCCTTGCTCAATTACTTTTCAAGGTCTAGCTCTCCCTTTCAACCTCCCACCCCCCTCCATTCTTCCCAGTATGATCCTATAAAAACAATCAAACATCATCCCCTTAAGTAATAAACAGGTAAAATCACTGGTTGATGTTCTCTTGAGTTTAAGTGGCTACCAGGATATATTTTGCCTGCCGCTGCTCTTTGTGCCTCCTGCACCCACCCAGGAAGGTTCTACTCTAGTCAACAACCAAGTTTGCCTAATGGTTAACCCAGCCCGGGTTTCATAGCTAAGGTGCAAAAGCCTGATGTAAAAGGATAAGTATATAGTCAGAATGGTAACAGTATGTGGTGGTTTTCTGTGTTTTCCTGGCAGAGAAACCTGCCATCTGCCCAGAAATAAGAGCTCACTCTTTCCTTTGGTGAACTGGAAGGGCTAGAAAAGCATATCATTTTCTGGTTTAATTCAGGGCTGAAGCTGGCTTGGGTAGAGATTGGACCCCTTTAGATCTCCAATAATAGACCCGGTTTAAACTGGCAGGGTTGAGGAAAATGGATATGCGTTGACTTGAGCAATTCAGAAGGCTTATGGTCAAGTAAAAATGATTTAAGAATAAGTGTCTACCTCCATTCCTCAACCTATTTTGACTACACCCGCTTTAATTTCTTACTCTTGTAAACCTGACAGCATATCTACAATGAATTAACTAGCTTTACCTCCACCATCTTATGTGGAGACAAGCTCACAGGCTGACTGATGCTTAGATGCTCAGCTTGTTATGCAGCTGTTGGGTTCGTTTGAGAACTCAACAATGACCGAATGCAAAGCATCTGAGTCTCCAGCAAAAATTCTTAAAGGCTCTGGCATAAGGATGGGCAATTATGAACAACCGAAAAAACGCCAACAACATTTCCTATAACAAATAGGAGGCTTCCCAGTATTTATTTCATTTGTTTTTTCACTCGTTGTCCCCCAAAGAGCTCAGAACGAGTTACCGGTTAACATACATAATAATAATAATAATAACATACATAATGTCTGTACAAGTTTACATCCTAACTTGATACATGCCATGCAGGGGTAGGGAACTCCGGTCCTCGAGAGCCGTATTCCAGTCAGGTTTTCAGGATTTCCTCCATGAATATGCATGAGATCTATTTGCATGCATGGCTTTCAATACATATTCATTGGGAAAATCCTGAAAACCCGACTGGAATACGGCTCTCGAGGACCGGAGTTCCCTACCCCTGTGCTAGAGGCTAATGATAATATACAGTTTACTGGTTACAATTTGCTATAGTTGTCCTTATGGTGTAAGGTTTTCAGTACAAATTATCCCTAATTCGACACACAGAAAGTTACAGTGTATGATACAAGGCCCTCCCTGTGGCCCTCTTCCCCTGGGCCTAACTGCATCTCTGGTGGTCTAATGGGATCCACTGGGGCAGGAGCAATGTCCATTCAGTCTTGGCCCATGGCCAAGGCCACATCTAAAATGGCAGCCACGACCTGTCACCATAGTCTCATAGTACCACTAGAGGTTGCAGTAGTACTACAAGACTATGGTGAAAGGTTGTAGCTAGCATAATGGATGTGGTCTCAGCCCTGGGCAGGAATTAATGTGCAACGTTCCTGTTCCAACAACCCCCCCCCCCCCATTAAATCACCAGCGATCCAGGTAACAACTGGGAGTAGGGGGCAGCTGCGGGAAAAGTGTATGTGGGGGGAGGGGGGGGTGGCTGCAGGAAGGGTGCAATTAAAATTTTCATTCCCGTGACAACAAAAGGGGGTAACCGCAAACATTCCCCTAAACGACACAGGAAATGATATTAAGTGAACAATTTTTGGCTGCCCAATTCAACTCCAGCATGATCTCACCTAAAGCCCATGAAGAAAATAACTAGGACAAATCAACACAACCTATTTGGCTAGTGTGTGGTGATGAAAAGACTGGTTTTAGTGCAGCAGGTTAAAGATTTAAGAAATTACTTAGGCAACCAGTGGGATAGCAAACAGGAAACTGCCAATATTTTTTTTTTTTTTTTTTTTTCCTAAACTGCAATTTCTCCAAGGACATGTTGCAACCCCTGGGCTCCCAGATTGCATATGAGCAGCCAGATGTTTCTCAGCTGTTTGACCGCTTTCCAGCTGAGACCAAATGAGCGTCTGTCCAGCATGTAAGTATTAATATAAACACTGAGGAGGCCTCACCTTGCGCAAGACGTTAGAAACTTCCCACGATCCTCCGAGTATGGGCTGGTGTCCTCAGAGAGCTTTGCATTTTGTGGCCAGAATATGGCTCTCCTGTCTGGGTCGGCCTCGAGCTGCCACCTGCTAGCTCAGCGCCTAAGCTCAGTCTCTTCCCTTCATTACAGAGTGGCGCCAATGCGGTGTGGGTTCCTGCAAATTGATTGTTTGTGTTAGTGTTCATGTAGGCCAGCAGACTGAGTGCCTTCCTACCCGCAGTGTTTTGCTTTCCAGCATGCTCTCAAATAAATTTACACACACAGATCGTTCAGTTCTGTTCCTCAACATCTGAGCAGATCATTTTACCTCCGCTGCTACTAAGCATTTCTATTGCTCTCCTAGACGTACACAGCACTGTACATTAAAACATTTAAGAGACGGTCCCTTCTCCTTACAATCTAATCAAACGGTTTTTCATTACTTGCTACCATTCCCAAAAAAAATACTAGAATTGTGTTGACTGACTGCAATAAAATTTCCGGGTCTTTTCCAGATAAGCCCCGCCACTAATGCAAAAAGTGCACGGGCGAAAACTTAAGCCACGCCACCTTATAAATTATTAAACTATTGAAGCCCTCCAAGGAAATTATTCACATGATTTGAATAATGACTCGGGGGGAGGGGTTCGAGGGGGGGCAGAGCCCCCCCTTGTATATCACTTTCCCCAAGTATTCACTTAGCATGGTGTTAGCTAAAACTGTGGCGGGGGTTAACTTTTTAGCAGGGCTTATGTGGAAAAGATCCAAATTTCCTTCAAATGTTCCGGAGGTTTACCTTTCTGTAATCTCGTAGCAAGAATCCTTTCTTCCTCTGATTTTCACTTCCTTGTTTTCACCTTGAACCATCTTCAGAAACTCAAAGGCGGGGAATCTTACATTTTGTTTACATGAAGAACAATTTCAGGCATGTTAAATGTATTTAAATAGTTCCCTTTTCTGAGGAGAAATAAAGTTAGAGCTGGAGCTAGAGCTAGATTTTTGTTGTTTGTTTTAGGGGTGGGTTGTTTGTTTTATAAATCTCAGCAGTAGAAGGGCCAGTTTATAGTGTGGAGTGAGGCCTAGTGCAATGATGAACAAAGGGCCCTATTTCAGCCATTCCCACACCAGTCCTCAGGGCACACCTAGTCCTGTGGAGGGGCATAATCGAAACATACCATAGGTCTAAGTCCGATTCGGTTGTATGGCGCTAAACGCTTAAAGTCAGCACTGGGAAAATGTCCATTCTCGAAAGGCAAATCACTCACACATCCCTAAAAAAATAATAAAAAAAATAAAAATCATCTATCTGGACGTCCAGGCAGTTGATCGTCCAGACCACCAGTACCATCTATCTTTTGACCAAAATTTCATTCGTCCCAAATGTCCAGAACAAGACCATTTGGACAAGGGAGGGGCCAGCATTGTGATGGACTGGCCACCCAGACATGGCAACAGGGGCAGTGGGAAACCTTACAGGACACTGCTGTGAACTTCACAAAAATGATGCCAGATAAATATCTCACCAGAACTCCCTTATAGGTTATGATGGCCCCCTCCCCAAACACCCCCAAAATCCACTATACCCACCTGACTATAACCTCAATAGCCCTTACGGCTGCAGGTGGCACCTATATGGCAGTAGTGTAGGGTTTGGGGGGGGGGGAGTTTGTGTCCTCACATTTTCCACCATAAATGTAGTGATTAGAGTGACTTATAGGCCTGGGTCCTCCTCTCTATAGTTCACTAGCTCCCCCCCCAAAAAAAAAAAAAACAACAAAAAAAAAAGCAACTACTTAAGACACCTGTATGCAGCTTTACTAGGTTTTCCTATGCCAGGTGCTGATGTTCTGGAAACAGGTATGTACATTTTTATTCTGATCTTTATGGGGGGTGATCACTGGAGGAATGTGGGGGGTCTTTACTTTGTCTCTACAGTCTGGTCACTTTTGATACTTATACCTGTTTTCACGTCTAAATCACAGCGTATAAGTTTCATCCAGGAAGTCTCATAAAACATTTGATTATCCCTGCAGGACGACTAAGTATAGGTCGGCCCACATCCTGCCCAAATACCGCCCTAACCACTCCTCCAGATGCGCCCCTTTCAGCTCTGAGCACACCGTGGCATTCAGAGGCCTAAAAAGTCCCTTGCTACGTCCAGAAATTCGGTTTGATTATCAGCACTCGGATGACCTGTCGTTTAGGTCGTCCAAGTGCCGACTCGGGCGGGTTTTTAGTTTTTGTTTTGTTTTTTTTTATTAGGATTTTATATACCACCCATCAAGGTTATCTAAGTGGTTTTACAATCAGGTACTCAAGCATTTTCCCTATCTGTCCCGGTGGGCTTACAATCTATCTAACGTACCTGGAGCTATGCAGGATTAAGTGACTTGCCCAGGATCACAAGGAGCAGCGCGGGATTTGAACCCACAACCCCAGGGTGCTGAGGCTGTAGCTTCAACCACTGCGCCACACATTCCTTGATTATGAGCCCCATTAGGTTTTCAGTATATTCACAATGAATGAGTTAGATTTGCATGCATTTGAGGTAGTGCATGCAGATCTAACTGATGAATATCCATTGTGGATATCATGAAAACCCAATGGGACTAGGTGTGCCCCAAAGACTGGGTTGGGAATGTCTGGTCTATAAACTGCCCAATATCAACAACTGGGTAAATGAGTAAACTAAATATTGTTCCAAAGTGAGTATAACAAAACAACAACAAAAAAGGAACAATAGTGAAAGTTATAAATATCTTTCTAGAGCGGCGCTCAGACTCCAAGAATGGAACTTGAAAGTTCAGCGTGGGGACCTAACCCCTACGGAAACTTTCAGTGAATCTATCATTGCACCGTCTAATTTGAAAGGTTATAAAATAACTTCATGAAGTGGTAAATGATTTTTAACTCTCAAAAAGTGCATAAATGTCCAGTGCTTAACAAGTGCAAAGTTCAAACTACTTAGCTTCAATGCTTAAACAGCGATGGTCCGGCGGGGTTCTGACGCGTTTCGCCAAACCGGCTTCTTCAGAGAACCCGCTGTGCTGTAAGCCTCAAATATTAATACTCCCTAAACAAAAAAGACAAAGGTGATGCATTTCAAAATCAAATACTCGAAAAAGCAAATTAAACACAAACTCACGACTCTGTCAGCTGGGTACCTAGTTCAAAAAGGAAGGACTCTCTCATACCCTGTCACAAGATATGAGAGAGTCCTTCCTTTTTGAACTAGGTACCCAGCTGACAGAGTCGTGAGTTTGTGTTTAATTTGCTTTTTCGAGTATTTGATTTTGAAATGCATCACCTTTGTCTTTTTTGTTTAGGGAGTATTAATATTTGAGGCTTACAGCACAGCGGGTTCTCTGAAGAAGCCGGTTTGGCGAAACGCATCAGAACCCCGCCGGACCATCGCTGTTTAAGCATTGAAGCTAAGTAGTTTGAACTTTGCACTTGTTAAGCACTGGACATTTATGCACTTTTTGAGAGTTAAAAATCATTTACCACTTCATGAAGTTATTTTATAACCTTTCAAATTAGACGGTGCAATGATAGATTCACTGAAAGTTTCCGTAGGGGTTAGGTCCCCACGCTGAACTTTCAAGTTCCATTCTTGGAGTCTGAGCGCTGCTCTAGAAAGATATTTATAACTTTCACTATTGTTCCTTTTTTGTTGTTGTTTTGGTCTATATACTGTACATACCTCTATTTCATCCTGTCTTTCATAGTGCCTATGTGTTCTTGTAGCCTCTGTCCCTTAGCCTCTTCTTCTCTCCATAGGTTCAGCCCTGTGGGTGCTTGAGCACTGATGGTAGATGGGAGACAAAGACCTCATTACTATGTACTATCAGTGCTTGTATAAACGAATCTGCCTATGGAGTTGTCTAACAAAAGTCATCAAAGAAGCACACACAAACTATAGAGGCAAGTGGGAGGCCACAGAAAAACCTCGTTGTGTTTGTGCTTTTTTGGAGACTTTTGTAAGACATCCCAGAGTGTTTTTACAACCCAAGGCAGGCAGGAGGCCATTGAACGCAGCCAAGGAATATCCTTAATATAGTAAAACACTGCTTGTGCATGCACTGTTATTGCATGGCGGCAACATGCCTCCCGATGATGCTGAATTTATGTCTGGGACACACATGTACGTGGTGCTACAGTCCTTGATACCTAGGGTTTTTATTTTTATCAGTGGCACCCACAGAGCTGAGCCTATGGAGGGAAGAAAAGGCTAAGGGACAGAGTGGGGCCTAAGACTCTGATTGGTTCAGGCGCCTAAGGCCACTCCCATTTAAAAACAAACAAACAAACTATTCTTCCTGCCCCAAACAGCTGAGCGGCAGAAAGCTTGGCTTCCCCTGCCACTTAGCTGTTTGGGGCTTCCCCTGCCGGCTCTGCGCATGTATCAGTCGGGATTATGGCGGAACTCTGTGAAACTCATTTGCATCCGAAATTGTTTGAACATGAATCACCGTTTTCAAATCAGAAAATTAATTGCCCCCCCCCAGGATTTTAATGATAATTTTTTGTGCATCCAGTGATTTTCCTTTTTTTTTTTTTTTTTTTTTCATTCCCTCAGAAAGTATGGAATGAAAAAAAGTGGAAAATCACTGGACTAAGTGTATAGCCCTTCACGGAGACTGCCCCAACTTTGTTGGTTGGGCTGAGAACTTTTCAGCAGCCCCCTCGTACTGAGTGCTGACAAAGCAAAACCAAATTTTGTTGTTTTCCATGTGGTTTTGGATGGAAATATTTCCATGTTGACAACTGCATATTCCCTCTGAAATCCGCCTCACCCCCTGAAGACCTATTCATGAATTCATAACATTCTTATAAGTTCTCTGCTGCACTTTTAAGACTAAATATATTTCACATCTTCGCTGGCACACGACCCAACTTCCATGCCATAATTTGTTCAGCTCAGTCCTCACAAGGAAACACAGCTTGTGATCTTTATATCTGCTGCTAAACAACAGAAAATTCACACGACAAAAAGAAGTGTGACATTGAAAGACAGCGTTTGAAATTTCACTTGCCAAGCATCCCTGCTCAGAAGTAACTATTTTAGGTATTCTTACAGTGAGGTGAGAAAACCTGCTTTGGATTATTATTGTGTCTCTCTCAAAACAGGCATTTTTGCAATTAACTTTCTATAAAGTGGTCTCTGCTCCGTTATTGTTGCTCTGCACAAAGGTTATAATTTTGTTCGTTGCTAGGAATCCTTGTGTTGTTTGCATGGTCTTGGCTTGCTCCGCAGATTGAATCCATCAATTTGATAGCCTTGTGACATTTTTACATGGGGTGAACATTTCCTGTTGAACTATAAATACTTTGTGAAAGAAAAAAAAAACAAAAACTGGAGCTCAAGGATAAGAATTTTCAGAGTAACTTCTCAAAAACAGCTGCATCAGGGGCTCAGGCTCTGTATATCACATGCAGCAGCTTAAATATGAAACTGCTGGTATTCTGAACATAGTATTAGAACTCTTGGGTCCCCTCTCGTACCACGGTCAAATTTGCAGTTACTGCAGCTTAATGCAGGACTTTACCAAACCGTCCTTAGGAGAGTGTGGCGCAGTGGTTAAAGCTACAGCTTCAATGCCTCAACATTAAGCAATCTGTCCATATGAAATAAACAAGACATCATTTAATTTCTCTTGTTAAATTGCAAACCAGAACACTGGTCATAGTATCAGAGGGTTCACGTGACCCAAAACAGACTCAGTTTAACGTGACCTCGCTCTCTCTTTCAGTCTCCCCCTTAGTCTTGTTCTTAATATCTTGTCCCTTTATCTAACTGTTACAAGACATTTTGGCTGGCAATGGGTTTGGGGGCTATAATTTATTTTGAAAATAGTGGTACATAAAACCAGTTCCTTTGTTTTTCTTTTCTGCAGATTGAAATGAAAAATAATTGCCTGCAGATGTGTGAGAACATCTCATAAAATCATTAAATAATCGTGTACTCTATCACCGTCAGCCAATGGCAGGTCTGAAAGTCACTCTCCAAACCTAGGCAAACTCAAGCCATCCTTCTCATGCTAATATAACTGTTTTAGCCATGTTGTTCTATAGAAAACCTAAGACTTTCTCTGGTCATCTCACTTTCCCGGGGCCAACAGTGGCTGCAAGTTATGCAAGTTTTACTTTTGGCACGTGACGTCAGAGAGGCTTCCGACGCAGGTGCAGCTCATGAGAGGAGCCGCGGTGGCGGCGGCGGCTTTGAACTAAAAAATAACTTTCGGCGACGGACTGAAGAATAACTTCAGTAAGGGAGCCGGTCAGACCGCAGATTAGTACCTGGGGGAGCGCGAGTTTTAGACCGCTGTGTTAGATGGAGTGAGGGCGGGTGGGGGGAGTCACCGCCGTGGTGGCTGCCTCTGTGCGTCCGTGGTTAAGGTGCCTCCCGCATGTGCAGTAGAAGGAGGGCAACGGGGAAACCACCACTGGCTCCTTCTACTGCACATGTCTGACACGGAGGCACACATCATGGACGTAGAAATCACGGCGTTTGAACTGCGCATGTCCGGTAAGGGTTTTATTATAGCGGATGCTATCCGATTTAGCGCATGTTAAAGATTAGTGTGTTCTAAATGACATCTATTATATTCCTATGGGCATAGGATGAAGTTAAGATGTAATAGGCTCAAAAGTAACGTAAGAAAATACTTATTTACAGAAAGGGTGGTAGATGTGTGTAATCTCCCTGTGGAGGTGGTGAAGATGAAGACATAAGAACATAAGAGTAGCCCATTCTCATGGTGGCCAAACCAGGTCCCTAGTACCTGGCCAAAATCCAAGGAGTGGCAACATTCCATGCAGAATCCCCAAAGAGTTAGCAAGATTCCGGAATCCCCAGAGTCGCAACATTCCATGCTACCGATCCAGGGCAAGCAGTGGCTTCCCCCATGTCTTTCTCAATAATAGACTATGGACTTTTCCTCCAGGAAATTGTCCAAACCTTTCTTAAAACCAGCTACATTATCCCTAGCATGTGGGATCTCTTAGGGAGAGGAAGAGATAGTGGATGCTGTGGAAGGGCCGACTGGATGGCCCAGTTGGCCTTTATCTGCCATCATGTTTCTTTCTTCCTATGTTTTTATTAGGGCTGTCCTGAAAACCCGACTGGCTTTTGATCCTCCAGGGCTCCAGTGTTCTAGAGTATTCTATTCCTAGCCTCTTTCATTACTATGTTACCAAGAAGATTGAGTTCCAGTAAGGGACAATAAGATCTATGTTCCCTTCCAGTGAATTACTGCAAGCAAATAATGGAAGGTATTACAGATGATTCAGCTAGCAGTTTCTAGTACAGGGAGCCGCACTAAATGTCCCGCGCTGCTCCCGACACTCATAGGAACTCTATGACCGTTGGGAGCAGCGCAGGCCATTCAGCGATTCTCTCTGCGCTAAAACCCACTAGCGTGGTTTCCTAGAAGAGGGGGGTGAGTTATTTTTCCAGTTTGCTAATATTTGTTGTATTGCTATTCCTAATAAAATATCTAATCACCTAGCTTCCGATATTTGTAAAATATGTGCTAAAGCTAAAGATCATAAAAAACACGTTTATAAGTCAATGAATTTGAAAATGAAATGTGACTTCAATTGTACCCCATACGGAGTAACCAAAACTGTTTCACTTTTGGGCAAGTGTACAACATATGTTGCAGAATCCCCCGTCTCTGACTGACAAGACCGGCATGCCAGAGATCCGCCCCTCGGCAGCCTAGACACTTTTTACACAATTGCACTTTATGTGTGTGGATAAAGTTGTGCACATGGTGCTTCTTGGCACAGAACTTCATCTGCATTTTGAAGCTGCCTTCTGGGGTGGGCTGAGGAAGGGTTTGCATTTATGTTCACACTTCTGAATTTTCATACATTGCCAACATAAATGAAGCAACTGACAGAGTGAAGCTATGTGCATACTGGTGCAAAATTCACAGGAAACATTCCCCCCCCCCCCCCATTCTTCTTGTGCCAAAGCAACCAGTTACAGAAATAAACTCTAAATGATCTTATCACTTTTGTTTTTAACCCTGTCAGCATGGATGTCCATCAAACAATTAAAGACCCCACAATCCATAACTAATACTTCAAGGATTAGCTTCCTGCTGTGTGACCGATTCCACAAGCAGAGTTAAACAGTGAAGATGGTCTGCTCAACAGGAGTCAGGCTCCTGCTATCCCACCGTGCCGGTGCAAAGGTCAGAGACCTTACACTGAATTAAAGGACAAAATGCCTTTTATGAAGGCCCCCAAACTGGTGCTATCTCGTTGAAAGAGCCTGAAGACATGAACGGAATATAGTCTAGCTGTGTCAGGAATTCTGGCCTGAAAAATATTCCGTTTCGACCTGCTAATATTATGGAGTCAGTGTGTCTTGGTGTAAAATGATCCATGCTTTGGGTTTGGGGTTTTGTAAATGTTCCACATTAGAACACTCTTCTTTCTGGCTACACAAAATTCTTAAGTTAATGAGTTGGCATCAGTCTTCGAGTTTTTAGTTATCAGATATGCCATTCAATGAATATCCTAACAGAGATAGTGCAGTCTAAGAGATCTGCTCTGCCCCAGAGCTCACCTCCTCACTTCTTCCCTGCAAGTTGAATGAAAGGGAATAGATCATGCCAGGTACTTGGGATCGGGATTGGCCACTATTGGAAACAGGATATTGCAACTCTTCAGTTCTTACTAGCAGAACATTCTTGCTGATCTGGAGACTTAGAAGCACCAGAACTGCTTTGCAGGTCTTTCCCCCTAGAAATTAAAGTCTGGCCAGGTCTCAGTGATTCGCCCCATTCAACTGCCCGTGGTCTTCACCACCTCCTTATTTCCTTATTTATTCAATTTTCTATACCATTCTCCCAGGGGAGCTCAGAACGGTTTACATGCATTTATTCAGGTACTCAAGCAGTTTTCCCTCTCTGTCCTGGTGGGCTCACAATCTATCTATCGTACCTGGGGCAATGGGGGGATTAAGTGACTTACCCAGGGTCACAAGGAGCAGCGTGGGTTTGAACCACAACCTTAGGGTGCTGAGGCTGTAGCTTTAACCACTGCGCCACACTCTCCCCATATGCTCTGCGCCACACTCTCCAATACATACAGAAAAAAACACATACTGTCCATTCTCGATGCTCAATTTTGCGTATCCACAGTTGCAATTGAGATCAACATGCCTCATTTGTGCCACTGAGTTCACTTATTCATGGACCAGCTGTTAAAAAAAACCCCACAGCTTTCTTTGCTTTCACCTGTGGTCTGGTGTTTGTTTCCAGATATGGCCCCCAACTGGCTGCAGAGTGAATTGCAAGTACTGTCCCATGCAGGAACCCAACCCTATTTTTCCAATTGGATCCATTGTTCAATTTCCTTGGCTATGAGGCACAATATGCAGTGGCGTAGTGAGAGGTGCCTGGGGTGGTGGTGCCCCTCCCCCACCCATGTCTCTGCCCCCCCCTCCCCGCTTCTTTCCTCGATCCCCCCTGCCATGCACAACCTTCCCCCCTTCCTCCCTCTGTATCTCTAGTTGAAGTTGTTGCTCAGGGCGGTCAACCACATGCTCCTTGCGACCCCGTCGGCTCTCGTGACCCCCCCTGACATCACTGCCTATGCACGGCACCTGGAAGTGACGTCAGCGGGAGAGCCGATGGGGTTGCGAGGAGCAAGTGGTTGACCGCCGTGAGCAAAGACTTCAACTAGAGGGAAGGGGGAAGGGAAGGGGGGAGGCGTGCGTGGCAAGGGGAGGAGTGGGAACAGGCGGGGACAGAGAGGAGGATTGGTGTTTGCGCCTCTACTAACATGGCGCCCCGGTAGACCGCCCCCATCCACACACACCCCCCTTTTACTACACCACTGGCAACGTGTACTGCTGGACCCTAACTTCTATTTGCCCATAGACTCAGCGTTTCATTATTCATGCTTTTGCAGTTTGGGAACATTTTCGGGCACCTCACTATCGCGAATAACGAGAATGGGCTGCACTTGAGTCTGTGTGAGTTTCTAAGTCAAAGGGAGATAGAAGAAAACATCTGAAAACCTGGCTATTCTCAAAAATGTAATATGTCCTCCTCCTTGCTAAACTAAGTCCCTCTAAACTTTCTCTTCACTGTCCTGTTACCCTCTTTGGAGTTCCTTTTCTACACCATTTCCTGTAAACCGTGCCGAGCTCTAAGATTATGGAGATGATGCGGTATACAAACTTAAGATTTAGTTTAGTTTAGTTTAAGATTGCTGTTTATTCAGGCTGCCATGATGCCCTTTTCCCTAGAAGGAGGGACTGACTGAAACATCAATGCCGCATCTCACTGTGGGACTCTCAAAATGCAGGATGCTATGAAGCCCAAGAGCCGCAAGACATACAAGGGACATGAGTGTTTGTCTCCACTGGACTCCTTATCATCGTGAGGTGTGAGGTGTGCACATGAAGAGGTGCATAATGCTTTGTAGGGGCACGTAAGAAGAGTCCTTCATTCCTAGCCCAGACAAAAAGACAGGACACAAAATTAAATAATTAAGATGCTCTTAGCTGTACCCTTCTCCTCTACTACCAATTCCTGTTCCTTTCATCTAGCTGCCCCCTAAGCCTGGAATAAATTACCCAGGTTTGTCCACCAAGCCCCTTACCTTGTTTAAAAGCATAACCCTCCAACCCAGATTAACCGTTCCCATTAACTGTGTCCATGACATCCTGTTTATCTGTCTTGTCTGTTTAGATTGTAAGCTCTTTTGAGCAGGGACTGTCTTCTTCGTGACTCTGTACAGCGCTGCATGCGTCTGGTAGCGCTATAGAAACAATGCATAGTAGTAGTAGTGTGAAGAGTTTCAATCTTTGGGAAGCAGAGCTGAGATTGTGATGTCACAAAGCCTCATTCCACCAATAAGAGCCAACCTCATCAGTGATGTCACAATGGCTTGATTGTCCTGTACACACCTCTGCCCTTCAACCCAGCCAGCAGATTAACCATTCCCCTTAACTGTATCCATGCCATCCTGTTTGTCTGTCCTGTCTGTTTAGATTGTAAGCTCTTTTGAGCAGGGACTGTCTTCTTCGTGACTCTGTACAGCGCTCCATAAATCTGGTAGTGCTATAGAAATAATTCATAGTAGTAGCAGTAGTTTGATTAACATCAGATGTGATGTTGAGGCTGTAAATATTGAAAGAGAGCTCTGTTTATGGATTTTTGTCATTGGTTGGTCTATTCTAACTTAATGTAATAAGGCTCAATACAAGTAATTGCTAAAAGGCGTTGCCCAGTCATCATGAAAAATCGCCACCCAAAAGGGTGTTTCATTGCTCCGATTTTAAAACAGTAGCAAGGCACTAGGGGCTAGGTTCACTAAGCAAACCGACCATGTACCGATCGGTTTGCGACCCAATTTTACTCCGACCTGATTCACTTACCTCTCTGCTGATCCGATTCTGATCCGCGCATGCTAATGAGGGGAACGCAAAGTAGACAGGGATGCGATTCACAGAACAAATTTCACGATCCGACTGGGCTGGCCGATCAACCCACGAAGCGACTGCTAGGGACCAGTCGCAAACGTCCTTTCCGACTCTCCAGCTCCATTGCCGCCCTGCTCTCCCCCGAATCACCGCCCAAATCTCTCCTGCCTGCCGCCCTGCTCCACTGAATCGCCACCCTGCTCTTCCCCGAATTTCTCCTGCCCTTCCCCGCACAGTGAGCCTGTGGTTTTAACCCGCGGGTTTAAAGAAGGTTAATACCACAGGCTCGCTAGGCTAAAAAGTAAAGTATTTAAAAAAAAAGTTTCGGTTCAGACGGGTCTTCATGCGTCGGGATCGCACACTAGTGATCTGTGCATTCCTCTGATCATCCCCATTAGAATATTACTGCTTTCTGAATCCATCGGACCTGCCCGGATCGGACACGGATCGGCCATGATCAGGCAGGTTAGTGAATCTAGCCCTATGGTATAGTGGCAGGGTTATGCAGACACCAATTAATC